>NC_134366.1:47152898-47474550 GCF_035582795.1 Mycteria americana | reverse complement strand
CCTCCTCCCCTTCTACCATCTTTTGCCCAGATTCAGTACCTACATGGAGCTCTGTATTTTCCCAAATGTCCTACAAATAGCTGCTGGCAATGACTTCAATACATTCCTCCCTCTCCATCTTCTCAGGATTGCTTCCCTCTGTATGTAGTTTCCTTTGCTTGCATCTTTCCTCTCTCAAGGGATGGTTACTGGTTTCATGCTAAGAGCTTTTCGGCATGAGAAAGTAAAAACTAAAAAGGAGATTATAATATTCAACATTTATTGCTAACAAGCTAAAGCCTGTGACGCTGCACGAGTAGTGGTTTCCGTACACGTGTGTTGCATGTAAGAGATCTTCTTGTTGATGCATACACTCAAAAGTCAAGTTAACATTGGATTATGAATTCCAATGGCACATAATATGTTCTCTATCCCAACTTCATCTATTCCCCGTATTGATTAGGTTGTGAGACAGGAGAACAGTGGCCAGTATTTTTACCCATGAATAATATTTTCAATTTCTGTCTTTTGTTTCTATATCACCTTCTTACTTTCAGGTTTGGCTGTGGGGGTGGGGTTTTCTTGTCTTTTGTTTTTCACAGGCTGATAGATGATTTGAAAGGAACTAAATATCTTTTTAAATGGAAAAAAGAAAAAAAAAAGTTAGTGATTTTTCAGGACGATCAGCAGTGAGGGCTTTGTCCCTTCTCTGTTGGTATACTACTATGTCCTGGAGTAGCAGTACTTAAAATAAGGCAGAAGGTATTACAAGATGAAGTGCTCTGTGGCACCCAAGTTACATCTGATAAAACATAAAATTTACTTCAGAATGCATGGACATTATGGAGGTTGGCATGAGATAAAAGCTTTATCTTTTGTGTCATGGATCTGGAACTGCAGTTAAGGGTAAAGAAAAGACAGCTGGATGAGAGCATTAAAATGTTTTCTTCGGTTGCCAAATTTCTGTGGAAAATGGTATTCTGGAATATTTACTTGCCCTACCAAACCTTTGCTTCGCTTTGTTTCTGAATGGCAGGGCCATTCAGACATGGATTTGCACAAACGGAATGTACTTGGAAGTTAGTCTCCTTAGAGTTGGCAGCTAAAGAACAAGTAAATTTGTTCAAAACTCCTTTGGACTTCCAGCTGTACTTGGATAGAGCCAGTATCTGACAAAAAAATGCCTGCCTTCCATGAATCACCTTCTGTTTTCCTTTTTCAGTAGTTCCGTCTTCTCCCTATGTATATAATCTCCCTCCTGTATCACCAGGATACCCACCTGCTCAGTCTTACATCTCCTGTCAGTTTCAGCTGGGAAAGCTGAAACTACTGAACTCCCAGCCGGGCAGCTGCACCGCCATAGCTTACAGCTTCTTTCAAGCCAGCACCACGGCTGCAGTTCAGTGGTACCGTAAAAACACACGGCTTGGACACACAGCCAGCTTGGTCACCCTTGGCTGCAGTGGTTGCTTCTGGAGGGGAGGTGAGGCAATGGGGATGGTAGTGACTTCAGTAACCATAGCTAAATCCTCCCCCAAGCGTGGTCAGAACCAGATCAACGGGTGTAACGTTGTCCTGTCATCTAGAACTGAACAGGTCTCTCGGAGAGCCAGTGAAATTAACAGCCCTTGGGAATGTGTACAAGCTACAGGTTATTTATCTCTTTATACTCTATATACTCTATACTCTGCCTGCTTATGAAGATTAATAAAATTAAGTTGTGAAAAGCTAAGCCAAGTGTACTTTATTTTTTTTTTCCCCACCACCAATATTTTCATCCTGGTAGACAAGTTATTCTTATCAGAGGGGTAGGAAATCTCTGAAATGCTTTCCTGGGGGATGGAAACTTGCACACTGTAAAACTGATCCTGCGAGATTCTGGACTGGACAGTGCTCATTATCTCCAGAATCCATATTCTCAGCAAGGAAACCCTGGTGGTTAAAACCAAGCCACTCTTCTGAGTGTTTGTTTTTTTTTAATATATACACAACACACACAACCACGTATAAACAACTTCTACTTTTGAACACTGTTAAGGTTTTACTCGGGGACACCGACACTTTCTAGGGCTGCTTTCAGGTTCACTGCCATAATGTAGATCTGGAAGCTTATACACCAGAGAGAAGCAGCAATTCGCAGTTACCAAAGACAGTTGATTGCGATACGGATTGGTTAGAAAAAGAACGGTCAGGCATTGGGAATAGGGACAGGATTATGTAATATGAAAAACCTCATCTGTGGAGAAACAGCAAGAAATTAATCCACCAGAAGAAAGAGATGAGACATGAAATGCGTATGGACATTTCTGAAGGGGAGGAAAGTGACAAACTTCTCATAAAGCAATACGTAAACTTGGCAGAAGCAAGCAGTAACCTGTACTGCATGGCATAATTCAGCATTGGCAAGATCAGTTAAGAGGACAGAAAAGTGAACAATGCCGAGTATGACAGTCGATCATACCCCAGTTTAGGGAGTTTTTATTCAATTTTTAAATTATTATTTCAGGAACAATGTTATGTTCACTTGGATGGCAACGAAGACTGTGTATCACAAAAAGTGCTCACCTGTACTTAATTTATGAGCATGTTTCTGTGTACTAAGCAGAAGGCAGTATCTAGTTACTTGCTCAGCAACATTTGTGCAGGCCTAGTGTATGGTTTTAAATGAGTATTCATGGGAGAAAATGTTTTTAAGCTTTAAGTCCTGAACCGTTTTCAGTATTTGATCTTAAGGCACAGCCCAAGTTTGGGGTTTTTTATGATGCCTCTTCCAGTCATTTATGATCTTGACAGAAGCAGAAATGCAGGCATGCAAGTTATAGTTACGCATAACAGATGCAACCCTCGCATACTCAGTAAGTCATCAATGCAGTCAGTAGTGACGTTTGAGTATCTGCCATAAAACATGCAAAGAGACATTAAAAAGACATTAAAAAGACCAAGATTTTAGGTAACTTCCCTTCCTTCCTCTTTAAGTAGTACTGGAGAGTCATACTAGATCAAATGAAGAAAATGAAAAATACTGTTTTTTCAACTCACTGCAAAATGGAAGAATCCAAAAGTCATAATCTTCTACTGACTTGACCTAGAACATGTTTAAAAATAACTGGTTTAATAAATGTATTAACATTACCGTTGTAAAGCACAGTAAAATAACATTGTTATAATGGTATTCTGGTTGGGACTTTCAAAAATACCTGATGGAGTTAAGCGCTCATTAACATTTTAATGATCCATTCCCTGAGCACTTGCATAAAATACCTGTACCATTTAAAGTTGCTTAAGTGCATTTTTTACTTGCTCTCTTTTATTATAAAAGCAAAACTGTACAAACAATAAACACTATGCTTTAGACAGCTAAATTGGGATGTTTCATGCCACTGAAAAGCCAGAACAAAGGTCAGCCCCTATTTTCCAGCAGTGCTCTGCAGTATGTTTTGCTTACGCTTTGCTACTCAAAGCTCTTCTCCTCATAGCAAATGTTTTGGCTGACATTTATGCAAGTGAAAATCCTGCAAAACATGATCCGCACACATCAGTGTCTTGATGCAGGTACCTCAAAGCCAGCCCAGTGAGCTGACGCTCCCCCATGAAGCTTTTCTGCCATGCCCTGATGGTCCGCAGGGCCCCTAACCTGCCGCCCTGTGAGGATGCTCTTTGGCCGGTCGTCCCATGGAACGTCTCTCCAGCCGGCACGCCGTCCCTGCAGCTCTGCCCGAGGTTGGGAAGGTCCCTTCCGTACGCACCGCGGGGAGCTCGCACTGCAGCTTCGCTCTGGGAAATGCCATTCACGTGGCAATAGGTAGGAGGAATAAAGTAAGCGCAGTCCTGCACTTGTCTCGAGCTCGGAGATAACGCAGTCCAAGAACAGAACAAACACGTTCTGCCGGCAGCATGCATCTGACACCAGCGCTAGCGCGATGCCTTCTCCCACAAGCAGCAGGACGTGACTGACGGCTAACGGCACAGGCCAGACGCTTGACTGCTGCACGCAGAGTGCTACCTGTCCCTCTGTGCTGCCCAGCATACAATGCGGAGTCAATTAAATGTTCCTTTTGTTTGTTTGCTGTCAAACCATGAACTTTTCACCATCAGGCGGCACAACCTACCAAACTGAATTATAATGCTGGTTTTACCCTCTCTAAACGTTTGTTCTGGACGTGTATTCCTGTCTCCTCGCCGAGCCCATTCTGCATGTGTTCTGTTGTACCCAGAGTACTGCCTTGCGTATCGCCAAGCTGCTCTTTCAAAATCAAGGCCAGTTCTGCGCTGTGAGACAAAAACCCGTGCACAATCTTGGTGTATTTTTTCCTCATCCCCTCATTAAAATGCTCTGCCTTTCGAAGAGAAGGATAATTTTAAACCAATTGTCTCGGAGCGTGTTGGTTGTGCGCTGCCAACTTTCTCCTCACCAGGTCTGCCACCGCACAGACGCGGCCTCTGCATTCGCCCTCCTCTCCAGTACTCCTCGGCCACCGGGCCACTCTCTCACGGGGGCTGGAACCAAAACCGCTCCCTTGCCCGCGGTCCGCAGCACGCTGCCAGCCGCCGGGTTGGAGCACCGAGGCTGTCCTTACCCCCCCGAGCTCGGGAGGAAGCGCAGCTCGCTGAGCCGAGAGAGCGGCACCGGCTCTGGACAGCGCCTGCTCCCCTCACCCACACGCAAGCCGCGCACCGACAGCGCGGCCTCCCGCCCGCCGGCACCACGCATGCGCGCGGCGGAGACGACGGCGACCACGCTTCCCTCCCGCTGGGCCGCGCTCCCCGTCCCCAATACGCATGCGCATATAGAGGCATGCCCGCCGCCGCCATGCCTCTCCCGTAGAGCGCATGCGTACTGGCACGCCGCCGGTCCCGAGTCGCCGCCGCACGGGGAAGGCGCCCTGCGCACGCGCGCTCCGCCAGGCGGCACGCGGGCCCCGCCCCCGCCCATGCGCAGTCGCGGCTCAGAGGCGATTTCCGGCCGCCGCCGGGCCGCCCCCTCCCTTTCTGCTCGCGGGCGGCCATCATGGTACGTGCGGGCGGCCGGGCCCTCGGCGGCCTGGCGCCCCGGGGGTCTCCCCGCGCCCTGCCTCCCTGCTTGTGCCCTCCCGTCTGTGTCTCCCTGCGCCTGGCCGGGCGGCGGGGGGCGGCCGGGCGGCGGGGGGAAGGCCGCGGCCTCCTCACCCGTGCCGGGCTGGGACCGGGCCCCGCGTGCGGCCGTTGGGCGGGCGCGGCTGGGGGTCGGGCAGGGCCGTGTTGGGAGAACAGCGCCTGGCACCCTCGGAGCCGGCGCGTCCGCCGCGGCTCTTTGCGGCCCGCGGGGCTCACTGCTTTTCCCCGGCGCCTCTTCCTCCGCCTGCCTGCGGCTTCCACGCGGGGCCGGCAAAAAGTAGTTGAGGGCATTACCGTGGGGCTTTTGCTCAAGCGAAGGGATTTTGTGCAGTTCGAAAGCTTGGGAAGCTGTTTTAAAGGCTGTGAGAGCCTTGAATCTGGCAATGGCCTTGGGTATATTCTCACCTAACTCCAGTCAATTCTTACTGCTCCCAGGTGTTCAAACGCTTCGTCGAGATTGGCAGAGTTGCCTTCATTTCCTTCGGGCCACATGCTGGCAAGCTCGTGGCCATTGTGGATGTTATTGACCAAAACAGGGTAAGCTATGAGTGCTGTACCTTTGTTTTCTCCTTTCTGCCTTAACAGAAACTTGTACACTAAGACAGAGTGTATCAATTTTAAAGGAAGTTTTCTGTGAATAGGTTTTTCGAAGAAATAAGCAATTGACAAAAAGATGGAATTTAACAGCTGTTGTTGTATTTGAAACTTTCAGTAGCAAGCTTTTTTCACTGGCAAGTGATATATTCCCCTCCCTGCTATGTTTCCTAGGAGTAGAAGTGGACAAGTGATGTCAGCTGGAGTCTAACACTTATGAATGGAATGGCATTAATGTATGTTTAAAGTAAATGTTTGGGCAAGGCAACTCTTTTCGCTTAATGTTCCTGAAAAAGCTGGGAAAAAAAAGAAGGATGAAGTATGTCATCTTAGTTCTGTGTGCCTTTTTTTTAAAGTTCAGTTTGGGTTTTTTCCAAAGACAAAGATGGGCCTTTAAAATCATTTCTGTAAAGCTTGGGTTGTATATGCAAGACTTAACAATCTCAGGTTTTGTCTGCATAAAACGTATTTCAATTTTGGACCATTGTTGTCAAGATACTGTTCACACATTAATAGGAAGCTGCTGTCTAAATCAAGTATGATGGGAAAACTGCTGCAAAACCCCCACATTTGTTTTCCTTTTTCAGGCACTAGTTGATGGCCCCTGCAGTGGTGTCAGAAGGCAGGCTATGCCCTTCAAGTGCATGCAGCTGACTGACTTTGTTCTCAAGTTCCCCCACAGGTGAGTTGTTGCCATTTTTTTGACCTGTGTAAAAAAACCATGCTGTCACTTGATGACTGAATTATGTGATCTGATGCTTGCTAAATCTAGAAAGTTCATACAACATTAAGTCAATGGATTAACATGTGTGCACAGTAAAAATTTGGCAGACGATGTTATTGTAGTTGAATACATTTAAGTTTGTATTACCAATATTGGCTGATAACCACTGTTCAGGAGCAAAGGCACACTAGTCTAGGCAACTTGCAGATAGTTGTGGGGTGGATGGTGTGGGGGGAAGCAGTTGCAGTAAAAAATGTGCAGCTTTGCTTTTGCTGCTGCTTAGGTCAGCTGCAGATATTAAATGCGTTCCCTGCCTACAGAACTACACTGGAGTTGCAGGAGGCTGAACTAATTCTGTTCTCTTTCGCTTAGTTACTATATGAGTTTTTGTAATTTAGCTACAAAAATTGCTGCCTTTCTGATTCTGAAGCAGTGCTAGGAACAGTGCGTGAGTATGCTTCTTGGAGTCGCTCATCTGTCAGTCCTAGCAAAGCATTTACACAACAAAATGTTAATTAGGCCACGGAGGTGTATGTGGCATTGACTTAAAGTAACGTCTGAAGTAATGTAGAAGGGTGATCTTCTCTTGTATGAAATTTGGTGGGCCAGCATCAGAGAGAAATTTTTTTAATAAAGACTGTGAATGTAATTTTATGACTGTTCTAATGCAGTGCTCGTCAGAAGTGTGTGCGACTTGCCTGGGAGAAGGAAAATATAAATGAAAAATGGGCAGCGACAAGATGGGCAAAGAAGATTGAAGCCCGAGAAAAGGTACAGTTTTTCACTGGATGAGTAATACATGTTGTACTGCTTCTGCTTATTAAAATTAGGTGCAATCTATTAAACCGTGTGTTTTAAATTGCAGGCTAAGATTAAAGATAGACAAGCCATAGATTTTTAAAAGTTGCTACCTATCAGCTTCAACTTCTTGTATTTTAACAGTAAATGTGGTTTTGTTCAGTCATTTCTATAACCACCTTTTTTCCTGCACCATCACTTCCCAGCAAAGGCCTTAGTGAACTAGTTCCAGATGTGCAGCTAAACCTAATTTGGAGATGGTCAGAGTTACTTGTGGAATGCTTTGAAACAGTGAGTTTTTCTACTTGCATAAGTATATATCAGAGCTTCATGACTGATTCTTTTCACACAGAAAGCCAAAATGACTGACTTTGATCGCTACAAGGTTATGAAAGCAAAGAAAATGGTAAGTGTTTGAGTGTCGCTTTTTTATGGGGTTAATGCTCGTAGCTTTCACTTTAGTGTCACATACAGATGTTAGTAGCCTTACTTTTATAGCTCGCTTGGGTTATGGAGTGACATCAAAGTATGTGAATGCCTTGAATTTTTCTTGCTGCTTTGGCCACCACTTTATCTTCAGTAGTTGGTCAAACTTGAACCCACATAATCTGTATGTCAGTCTGCCAAGTTACAACTGAGGAAGGAATTACCTGCTGATGAAATCAGATATTCCTGATGGGTTACTGTTAGTATTTCATTCTATAACGGAAGTCATTACACGTGAAATACTGGGGTGCCCAAGTTACCAGCCAGAATGATGTTGTCCGCTTAGTAGATCAGAACAGTTTTATGTGGAATTTGACATTTTAAATGTAATACATGGTAAATCTTTTGACTATATAATATAAATATAATTGGTTAGCAAAGGGTGATTATCAAAAACGGCAGAATCTGAAAGCTTAGAATTGAAATTAAGGCATGATATTTGAGCTGTTGCTGTTCTCATTCTGATGAATAGTAAACATTTTCTTTTTTTGCAGAGAAACAGGATCATCAAGCATGAAATGAAGAAGCTCCAGAAGATGTCTTCTAAAAAAGGCAAGAAGCCAGAGAAGGCAGAGAAGCCAGAGAAGGCACAAAAGCCAGAGAAGGCACAAAAGCCAGAGAAGGCGCAAAAGCCACAGAAGGCGCAGAAGTAAAATGAACTTCTAGTTATGTATGACTTTGTGTCCTTGTTCTGATTCTTTAACAAATGGTTCTGCTTTAAATTGTAATCATAAGTTCACTTTTGCTTCTGACCAAGAATTGTTGTCTGTCTCATTTATTAACGTCCAAGTGTTGGGTTCTAGGAACAGGCAGAAATGTTTTTGTCACATTCTCTGAAGCTGGCCATACAGACTATGCTCAGTATGCTATACCCAATGCCAGGTGAAATATTTGCATACCCAGTTATTTGAAGTAGGTCAGATCTTGACATTCTAAAGCAGTCTGCTACTGAAGTGCTTGACAATGAACAAAATTACTTGCAGTCTTGGGTGTGAAAGATGAGAAATAATAAATTACACTAATTCTGTATAAATGCAGGCATAAACTGAAAGTATGTGTTCTGGTTAGAATATAAGTATGTCAGTGTTTGAAAGACTGACAAATTGCTCTTCAAGGGCTTTAAATTACTCCATCTTTTCTAAAAAACTTCCACTGTTCTTTAAGTAGTGACCTGGAATACTTCCGTACTTCTGATGTCTACCACCACCATTGTCCTGTAAGGGCAGTTACAATGAGTGATGTATTAACAAGGTGGAAACTGGTGACTTGTGTTTAAGCATGCTTGCTTTTCAGAATGTTTAAAGTTAAGTGTTTATGTCAAGACGTGAGCCTAATTACAGTTCCTTAAACGATGCGGCATATAATTCCCGCTTTTTAATCAAAACCATTAAGTAAAAGGGGACGTGACCTAAAAATTACTTGATCCATCTGAAACAGTGAAGTGCTCAATTTAGTCTTTGTACTATAAAATAACGTTTACATATCTCTGGATGTCAGCATCCATCTTTTCCTGTGTTTTCTCCTGTGTAGTTTGTTGGCAGGGGATATATTTTCTTCACATTGAATGAAGAAATTGTGGAAGTCTTGAGATCTCTCGTAATTGAAAAGCAAATTGTTTTTCCAATCAAATATAAAATGGAGGAGGGAGAATATATATTTTAAAAAACAAAGGTTGCAACACCTTTTAAATATATTGTCAAATATATGCTCGAATATATGTTGTCATATACGCTGATAAGCATGTGCTTTTACAAATGTGTGCTTTTAAGTAGTTAAATGGCTAGTGTTGCTTATTTCGGCCAGAACTGGGCATCTGCATGCTCAGACGCTTAAAATTATAGAATGTTGTCTTGAGCTATTTATATGCCTTTGGAAATTGAGTTCAAGCACATGGTTGATACAAATGGATATAAAGAATAAGGAAAAAAAAATCAGAAATTATGCAAATTGGGATTAAGCCCTGTGTTCAAGCATCTGGAGATCTTGATTTTAAATAAGTGATTAAATCCACCTACTCTGCAACTCTTTAACTTGAAAGTAACTTGAAAGGTATATCAACCTGGAGGTCCTTTAAGGTGAAAGAGTTGTTCCTTAGGGTTCTTTTTGTTTTTTTATGTACTACTGTTAAGCTCAGTTATATAAGACAGGGAAAATTGGTAAAAGTGCCTGTAGAGAAAATAGATGTGCCTTCAATCATAATGAGCTCCCAAATGCTTTTTCTACATTTGCTCGTTTTTAAAGGTACTTGCTTCCAAGGAATAACTTTGTCTATGACTGCAGGAATTTGGCCAGTGTTTTCATTCCCACCAATACCACTCGGCCGCTACTGAGGTATCTGACACGTTTTGATGATATGCAGTGTGCTGTAACCTAGCAGCTGTCATTTTCCTGAACAGGAACCTTGTAAGATGCCTAGAGGGAGAGCTGCCTACCTGTGGGCCGGTTGTGTCAGCCCTAGCACTGCGCCATGGAAAGGGATGTGCTGGGGGAGAGGGGCATTAAAGATTAAAGCACTGTTAGCACGAGAGCGTTACGTGCCTTAGAAGAAAACTTGGTCCTGCGATATCATGTCTGCCATCAACTGCTTCTGTGAAAGTACTGGGTTTTTTTACGATTTGGAGGAAAGGGGAGAAGAGAAATAATGGAATATACCGGTCTTTGGTACCTGTGCTGTGTCTTTCTGGCAGCATGTTCCATGTGAGCAGCATCAGGTGCTGCTTTTAGCAACTCATGAAACCTCTCTGAAACCTTTTGCAGCTCTGAATCGTGTCAGTAGTCCACCTTTCTTTCAAACCACTATGGCTGTGCCATCTGTGCTGCATTGTCATTTTTTTAAAGCTACGGGGGGATACAGAAAACCACAGAAGTACAGTTTTGTTTCTGAAGGTTACCACATGATGGCAACATTAGCTCTTTACAAAGATGTTCCTAAGGCTTAGCCAAACAAGGCAGCTGTGCTGCCTCTCCATGCAAGGAACTGCCAAACGAAGGGGATGGCACAAACATTTGAGAACAATGGACGTGCTTATCCAGTTCTTTATTTTGCCTTTATAGTTGACTAAGATGTACTTTGCTGGACTAAGGATATATACTACTTTAATTTACTTCGTGGAGCTGAGTGTGAAGAAATAGGATCTGCTGTTTAGAAACAGCTTAAAGTGAAGTCCCAGTGTTTATTTTCTCAGCTTTTTTCACGCAGAACATGTAGGGGGCTTGCTGGGGGCAGAGAGGGGAATGCACCCTATCCAGTTTACTCCTGAGATAAGATATTGCTGTACTTCCTAAACTGATACCAATAGTAGGCAAACCCAGTACTAGTATCTGTGCTGCAAACTCTGGGAGGCATGAGCAATTCCAGCAGTAGGATTGGACTCCTTAGCATAATCTGCAATTAAAAGGTGTACAATCTGCTGTTACTGTGAACCAGCTGCAGTTCTGGGCTGAGTGATTTGCTAGTAATGCATATTTCTTCTTCTTCTTCAAAAAAGGCTATATTTAAGTGCTTTTGGTTCCTGTCTAAACATGTCTGTTGCTGTGTTTGGCATCTGAATGTATTTCAGGTTTTTTTTGAGGTGTAATAGACCTGAAAGAGGAATCTCTGGATTTACTGATCTTGGTTTTCAAATACTAGTATCAGACTGTCCTTCGGTTGAGGTTTGCTTGATGACCATGACATTTTCAAATCATTTGGTCTTGTAGTTACCTATATGTTACTAGTGGATAGTACTGTCTGTTCTGAACTACTGCCCACTGATGCTGACCATGGAATTGTGGCAAATCTGGTCCAGTTTACAGCTGGATTCCCTCTGTTCTGTCTTACTTCACTTCTAGTGCTCCTTAAGTGTTTCCAGCCCTCTTATGTTTCTCTCCTTTCCCCCTGCCCATGTTGATAAGGTGTCTCTGAAAACTCCACGTGCCTGCCTTTCATTGAGATGAAAAGGTGCTAATTTCTATTCACAGCGTTATTGATACATAACTAAGTACAGCTTAACAAGCAAGAAGTAAGTGAAGCAAATTATGGGGATGGCTGTGTGGTTTGGGCTCTACTCATTTCAGGTCTTCAGCTTTTGATTCTTCCTTTGTATAATTTGTTTGGGTTTTTTTGATTTGGAAGTAGTTTTTAATGTTGTTTTGAGCTTGAAGTTGTATATACTATTGTCACACTCAGGTACTTTTGAGTTTATACTGGGATTTCCTTCTCTGAAGCAGAAAGATCTGCTTTTACCTGTTTAAGCACTGCATCCCTAGTTGTGCTGAAGTACTGCAGTCCTTGTCCCTGCCTTGACACAGGCAGTGGCCCTGTGGATGCTGGCGATGTACCCGTCCCCCCTCTTTTTCCTTGAACTCATAACAGGCTTCATTCTTGGATGCTCTGCAACCTCCAGTTTTTAGTGTCCTTCAGTGGGAATTGGCCCAGCCTTCACTTTGTGCAGCTGACCTGTGTCATATTCTTGTTTTAAATAAATGAAGAGTCGGTCATTTTTTCCTCACCTCACTTTCAGCGATCATAAGCCAATCTGAGCGATCTCCAGGTAAGTCTTTGTAGCAAACACTCCCTCCTCCCCCAAAAGCTTTCAGACCACCATGTGCATCTGAATTAGAGAAGTCTTCCACCTGCAGTCAGCTATTTGTGCTGATCACCAGCCTAGAAATTATGCCCTTGCCACCAGCACAGAGCCACTTCCTCCTTCATAAGATGCATTGACCTAGTTCTTATTACAGAGGAAGTACTTTCTAACATTTCCCCAGTGGTCTCCTGGTATGAGGGTATTTTTCAGGATATTTTGTTCTGTAACTGTTTGGGAGCATCGCTTCTTGCGTATTGTGAGGAGAGGCCCTGACCTGCTCATCGTGGCTCTCAGCAGAGCTGAGCTCTTCCCTTGCGTCCTCTTTGGGCTGCTTGTGGAGTGCAGGTGGTGTTTCGGGGCACTGTGCTGCTGATAAAGGTTTATATGGCAGGATCTCATCAGGAAGCTCTGCTTTGATGAAAATGACGGATGCTTTGAAAAAGCAATAGTGTTCGTATTTAAATAGCGTTAAAGAATATTATCTTTGAGATCAGCTGGAGCTTTACCTAAGGACACCCAGTGGGAGGGCACAACATCTGAATATTTTTCACAATAACTCAACAGCTAAGACTTTTTAGAGCCACTGTTTGAACTCATATTTACAAAAGCCATCAAACAGAAGAAGAGGCCATTGCTAGCTGTGTTATTGCAGTCAGATGCTGTATAAAGGTGATCTAAAGAAAGGACGGGAAATAGGCTTGCAGGCTTTTTCCTTTCCTTCTTCATTGTCTTCCTCCCTGGAGCCCCTGAATAACTTTAAAGGGATTTTTTTTTTTTGGTGGTTTATCTTTTATTTCTACTGCTTGTTTCATTCGCATTGCACATGTGAGTATTAGCTCATCCTGGAAGTCTCTGTGGATAATGCAAAAAAATCAGAGAGTTTATGGCATAATGAAGTAAATTAAGTCTGACTAGCTGAAAATGGCATAATTTTTGCTCTGGTTGCTTGAAGCATTTTTCAAGGTCCAGGGGGAGGCTGGCAAGCTGCTGCTGTTGGTGAGTCATGCAGGTCCTCATCCCAGATGTGAGCAGGCTTCCTCTACTCCCAGCCACCTGAACATGACCTTGGAAGGAAAGATGTTCACGCAGTGGATGTGCCTGGCCTCCGCTGGCGGTGCCACGGTTCTGCTTGAGTGGGAGGCAGGTGTCGGGGTACATGGGATAGAAACCAGATGTGGGGATTGATGTGCTTCTCCAACCCATAGCTTCACAAGAAGCAGGGCACGGTCCCTGTCATGGCACAGTGGTGTGGTCCTCTGGCTCCCTTCACTCTCCCTGGTCCCCCCTGCTCACGGGGCAGTTTCGGGTTGCTCTTCAGAAGGCAAAGCTGTGCATAAATCAGTTAACACGTAGGAGTGACCACTTGGTTGTGGTTGCACTAACCTTTCTCATTGGCACTGAACTGCGCTAGACTTTGCCGGCAGCCCTGTTGGGAGCGTAAGCAGTGCTCTGCTGGGTCAGACCAGTGGTCTGTCTAACCCCGGCCCGGGTCTCTGACGCTGCCCATGGGAGACACTGTGTAGGGAGAGGACATGAGTTTAGTCTCTCCCCTTGCAGTTCCCCAGCACCTACAATAGCAGGATTAGGGGTGCTAGAGGATACACCCCTGCCCATTCCCCGTAGTATTTCTTTTAGACCTACTGCCTGTGAATTTGTTCAGTCTCTTGCATCTGCTCACACTACCTCCCTCCACAATCTTGTGGTAACATACTCCAGAAATTCACTGCCGCTGTGTAGAAAACTGCTACTTGGTCTTTTAAACTGCCCTCCTATTGTGAGGAGTAACCAGTGTTTGAGACAGGGGCTACTAACCAGCCCCATCATGCTGCGTGGCAGACATTGTTGCCAGCTGTAAGCTTGGAGATAATGGTGAGAAAATGTTATTTCACAGACGAGTCCATGGAAAGGAGGTGAGTTATGATGTGTCCTCATTCAGAGTGCCATGACTTGGTATTTGAAGGACCATTAGAGTCGTCAACATGGGCAATTGTTCACAGGACGATTATTCCAGTGGGAGAGCATTAACGTGCCGCACAGTGCAAAACGCTTTCTAGCATCCTATAGCAAATTTGAGATTGTGGGCAGAAGAAAGTCCCAACGCCATGCCACAGGATGAGAGTGCCCAGGGTCACTGTTCAGGCAGGAAATTTGGGGTCCTTGGAAGGGGACCTACAGCCTGGGGCAGGTAGCCCCTGACAATCTGACCTTTCCAGCCATGTGGGGCTTGTTTCTACTCAAAGCCTGTGAGGAGCTCAGCTCCAGGGCTATTGCTTTGTATCATTAGATGATACAAAGCAAGCCCGGGGGGCATGGACAGGATGAATGCTCCAAGCCTTCAAGATCCCCCCTCTCCTCTCCTACCCTGCTCTACTGGGGTGTGACAGAGGTTCCCAGCCCACTCCCTCTCCTGTCTGAAAGTTTCCAGAACTTAATTCCTCTGATTCTTAATAAACTTTCTAATTGCCAACCTAAATTTATTCATGACCAATTTATAACCAGGAGGCTCCACTCCTTGCTTCTGTAACTGCAGGGCTGTCAGGAAAGATTCATGAGCCCATATGTTGGTCAGGCCCTATTTTCAGCAGCCATAATTCAAAGCTTTCGGATTAAATACTGCCTGATTACTCCATGTGTTAATGCACACATTTTCTCCCATCCTACCGTCATGGTGACAGAGGACTTTCCCTAATACAAAGGTATGTAAACAGCCAATACAGCATCTTTGTGGACCCAACTCAAGCATATGCCAATAACTCCTTCCAGGAAAAGAAACAGATTGCTTCTGTCTTGTTTTGTCTCTCTCTCTTTTTTTTGGGGGGGGAAATGTTCTGTGCATCGGTTTGTGTTCATTTTTTCCTTGTTTCTGTCCAATCCTGCGGGTTAGAGCTGGAAGTTTACGGAGATGCTCGAAGGGAAATGAAATCATATTTTAGCTTGATGTCCCGTGGGCTTGGGACACCAGTGTATCCACAGTGAATCCAGGAGGGCAGGCTCTGCCCCCAGCATCTGGCCTGTTCACGTGCAGAAGTAGGAAGCGAGTTTTCTGTCTCTGGAAAGGTCTCGGAGAGAGCCACAGTCACGCTCTGCGGGGAGCCAGGGCACGCAGCACCCATGCAAACCGCGCCAGTCGCCCGCTAACGTGAATCGCAGGCAGCGCCGCTCTCTGCTCCTGCCCGGCACCATCCGCGCTCCCTTTCAGGCTTCCTAAAAGTCATCTGACTGCAGTCTTAAGCCACGCACGGAGCTGTGGATGGGGCAGGAAAATCTGTGTTCGCCCTGGCCCTGCCTGCGAGGTGCGAGAGCAGGCGGGCAGGAGCTGGGCTGTCCCCTGCAGAGCCCCACCGCGGCTCCTCGCCTCTCCAAAGCACCTCCTGAGTAAGACGAGCTTGGACAACTCCTGCTCAAGAGGCCAAGGGAATGAGCCGAGCAGCTCTCTGAACCACCAACGCTAATTCTTAGTCCCTCTAAGCCCAAATAATTTGAGCAGTAATTCTGCAACTGTTCAGGATTTTTTTTTTTTTCCCGTGATGCTACGCACAGTTTCCAGTGGAGTTTTCCCAGGCTTGGTAGTGGCTTTTCGTAGCCACCTTGTATGAATGTGGTAGCATGGGCGGATGGCTCGACAAAGTCTTTGTCAAGAAGGAGCAAGGAGCGTAACGATCGCCAGCTAACGCGGTTTCATGGTCAGACAAACTCATTACCTTCCTGAGGAGACCATGGCATCTGTGCTGGCAGGGCACATTTGGGTGTCTCCAAGGCAACGGGCGCAGCACCGTATGCCATTCTGATTTTGAAAATGGTATAATTTAGAGGGACTGCTTTACATATTAGCTGAGAAACTGCCTCAACAACAGATCTCAAAATGAGACATCAGTGCTAAAGCTTTTTTATGCTGTAGGGTGGAATTGTTCTTCATCCAACATCTGGTATTTTTAAACAATGACCAAGTTAAGGATACACAGACACACACGCGCCTTTATTTGGTAGTAAAGTTTGCAGATGGTGCAGGATTAGTGGGATAGTAAATAACAGAGATCTGAATCCCTTGATTTACATGGTGGCGGTCCAAGAAAACAGCGTTTCTGGTTCATCCGAGTGCTGGGGTTTGTATCTAGAAAGGAGAAAGAGAGAGGAAGAAAAGATAAGGCTTGTGTTGAGAGAGGGGGATCTCTGTCTCTGGAAGGACGGACCCTGGAGAGGACAGAGGTGTCTAGGGTGAGACACAGGTAGAAACTCAGTGTTGAAGTTCAAGTTGCTCTACCAGCTGCTGGGAGCGAGGGAACCCAGGGGGACGGGTGTCCTATGGGGCACCCATGTCGCGCCGCCCTGGCGCCTTCGCCCTCTTCCATGGGCTTGGGTTGTCATGACATGAGTGGGCTCTCAGCGACTGTCTGCTTTCACAGGGGGCTGAAGTTCAGCCGTTTCCAAAAGCTGGTGGAGGACGGAGCCCGACAGACCCTCGGCGATACAGAGCAATCACAAAAGCTGCCTCTTCTTGGGGGAGCAGGCTGGGAAACGGTTGCTTCTCTAATAACGCAGGAAACGTCTTGGACACGGGACATGGGTGGTAAGAACTATTTCTAGCTGAGGATGGAAGAGCCCTGAGAAATTAAATTTAAAATTAAATTAAATTTAAAAATAGCCCTGAGAAATTAAAAAAAATGAAAAGAAAACCCTAACTTATTTGAATCATCACAGTTCATGTCCCGCAAAAACAATGCTGTGGTCTGACAACCGATCCAGAGTTTCTAGCATTTATCTAAAATTTAAGCTGGAGGAATGAGTAATCACCTGTGAAGGACTTAATAACCCTTTGTCCCTTCCTCCATATACTTGCATTTGAGTCATGATAGCAAGGAGGATACAATAGGTATTTGTGGGAGGCATAAAGCCTGTGCGCTCAGGGAATGTGTGGTTCCTCTGCAGATGTTACTGTTTTCTCTGGCATCTTAAACACTGCTTATAAAGGATTTCTCTCCCTTCAGGATGTGACCCCCTGCCTTTTGTCTTGAGTCAGACAAACGGTGACAAAAGCATCCCGGCAGCATTAATTTACTGTAATTATTGGATTGGGGGTGTGCAGCTTCTTCAGCGTATTTATGAAAATTCAGGGCGTTCCATAAGTGACCTGGGTGGGCTTATTTCCATGTGAATAATGAGGAAAACCTGAGACACAAGAACCTGTTCCCACACACAATGCATTGAAAGAAATCACCCACGCCCGGCATTCTCTCTACATTAGGGACTTGGGGCTTGTCCCCTTTAGGGACAGTGGCTGGGGAAGTGGGGCAGAGGTACGTGTCACGCTCCAAAACCAGATGCAAAACTCCATTTTGCAGCTCAGCTGCTTCTCGGCATCTTCTGGGTCCCAGCGCCAGACCCAGACCCACAGTGCTGAGGAGGAGCTCAGCAGTCTCCCTGATCTGCTTGATCCCTGTAGCCTTAATTTGCCATCTTTTTCACAGCTGCTGCAAAGGAAGGCTGACGTGTCACGGTCTCCTCTATAGCCTATTCCTTAGTAAAGTGTCGAGGCCCGTTACCAACAGATACAAGAGATAGCAGGGTGGGGAAAGAGAAATCTGAAGGCTTTCTGAGCGGCTCATTTGTAATCAGTGGTTGATAGGCAGTGATTTATCTGGGTAGGGTTTGGGTCTCAGAAATCCATTCAAGCTTATAATTATCTTGGCATATGTGGAAAGTCATATTCATGGTCCCTCAAACCCATTAGAGCCTTACACTTTTCTAAAAGGGAGAAAAAAACCGCTTCAACTTTACTTTCTTGGAGGCAGAACAGCTTTCTGTTCCTTGTCAGCTCTTGAAATCTGTCCCTTTTCCGCTGCCTGTCTTTAGCTCCCAAGGGAGAAATGAATGCAGGTCCACTGGGACAGAAAGGGAAAGAAAAAAATATTTCTGGGGAAAAAAAAGTAATCAATCAGCTTATTTCCATCCTTCTGCAACAGGTAGTTCTTTATGAGGACAAGCAAGGGGAAAGGCAAGTCAGTCTATGAAATGGAGGCAAGGTTATACCAGGAGCTTTTGCTAATGCCTATAGGGGTGGCATTTTGGGGAGCACAGAGGTCCCTGTGCTGCTGTGGGTACCAGAGCCCATGGCCTTCTTTGCTCTCCATGGGTTTCCTTGGGCTCTGCCTCGCTACTGCTTTTCCCCCAGGGAAAGGTCTCAGCTCTCCTACTTCAAAGTACTTGCTCCTGGCTAAGCTGGATCTGCCCGGGGATACCAGCAAACTGAGAAACTATCTGTATGGTCTGGCCTGAGCCTCGTGCTGCCCCGTGCCTTGCAACAGGGGCAAAACAGCTTTTCCTTTTGCCTACGTGCAAGGTGAGAAGGAGCAGGCTCGGGAGATCTTTGATATTGGAAATCGTAGGCCATCTGGCCTGAGACCCTGCTATGAGACGTGACTGTTCCGGAGGCTTGTATTTTGCCTGTAAGCTGGGTGCAGTCCCACCTCCCTGCCCTCCTCTGTCTCCCTTTGCTGCCTGCACCGCATGGGAGTTTCTTGGAGCGGGGACCATCCCTCGCCCTGCAGAGGTGGCATCGGTCTGATCGAAGGACTGGCCTCGGCTGAAATCAGGGAAACCTTAGGGAAATCCGTGTGTGAGTGAGCGAGCGAGCTCTGTTTCAAGCTGTAGGCATGGCTGTGAGAACGTGAGCAGAGGCGGTCAGGGGATAGAAAAGAAAAAAGAGAGAGAAGAAAAGCAGTTTCCACTATTCAGGTAATCACTGATGTTCCAGACTGAAGTAGCAGGGGTGCTACTGATGGGGGTCGCGGCTGCACCGACGGGCTCAGGACTACCCAGCTCGGGTACAACGTAGGCATGTTGTATACGTCCGTCCCCCGCCGTGGATTTGGGGGGACCTCCTGGGCCTCCTCAGGAAACGGGTTCATAATGCACTTGGTTCTCAGGTCTTGCTGCCTTTTTAATCTGATTTTTGCACTGCGAACATCATTAAAAAAACTTCTCCGGGGGAAGGAGGGGGGGAAATAAAATTGAAATTTCAAAATGCCGAGATCGGAGCGTTTGTTTCGAGGCTTGGTGGATCTATCATAGCGGTTTGGCCACTGATCCCTTAAGTCTGCCTCCCACAGCAGCCATCCACGCCTGTTTCTGATGGCAAATTCCTCAAATGTCAGGCGTGCATTTTAAATGGTTATTTGTATGGAGAGGCAATCCAGAGAGACCAGCCGGAGCGCTTGGCCTGTCAGTCAAGGCTCGCAATGCCGCTGCACCGTCAGGAATCATTTTGACAGAAAATTGCATATAAATGGAATCATTTCAAAATTAAGAAAGGGAGATGAAAGCAAACGCTTCCAAAATGAGGTGCCACCGACGAGTCGCGATGCGCAGGGTTCAGCCTCGGGAGCCCTGCAGATCCCTCCTCCAGCACCCGGCTGCCGCCTGCCCGACAGCCACGGGCTCGGCCCGTGTCTGCGCCGAGGCCAATACTAGGTTATTGCTTATTACCTAATATTGCTAATTATATTAGTAATATTAGATTATTAGCTGCCCCGGGGGACTGGCCTCAAGGAAAATGTTTTAACATGTCCATGCTGCAGTGCTCAGGACAGCCGGGGCGTCAGCCAGCTCGGCGGCAGCAATGGGGGGACGCAGGGCTTGGTTTCCATCCCCTTCCTCACGCCCAAGGGTGGCACGGGGGTGTGTGCTGAAGCTGAAATCAGATTCACTGCTTTTGTGTGTAACCTTCAATCCGCTTCTTTTCTTAGCTGTAGTTTTGAGCAGCAACGAAAGGTGTTGGGAGACGTACCATATTAAAAATAAAATGCACTCGATGAACCAAGGGGGTGGGAAGGAACTGGGGGGCTGGGACTAGGAGAAACCTGCGCTGGGCAGAGCATCATGTTGCCATCGCTGCTGACACCCAACGCTTTGCACGGCCCTGTGAAATGTCACTGTGGGACTGTGCAGGGTCAGCAAGCTAGAGCTGGGCTCGGGGACGCAGGAGGCTCTGCCACTGCCCTCCCATGCTACCTTGGTCAAGTCACTTGGCCAACTTTCCCTAAACCTCATCCTCTTCTCTTTTTGTCTGTCATGTCTTCAGTGTCCCCTCACAATAGTTTGTCCTGTGCCTTTGTTGGACTTTTTAAAATGTACCTATCAGTAAAGAATAATGCTGATCAACCCTGTTTGATTTACAGTTTCCTGGCTGAGGTAGTTGCACAGGTTGGAGAACTGGAAACCCCCCACACCTGAGATGGAGGGTTTCCTCCTGTCCCCAAGCCGGGCTGGCAGGGGCTGGAGCCGGCACGGGGCTGGGGCAGGTGATGGCATCGCCTGCCATGGTGGGGGACTGGTGGGTTTTGCTCGGCTGTAGCCCAGGGCTGGAAGGGGAAAGTTATATGAAGGAAAAAAAAATGCTTTGCAGCCTGGCAGCTGCCTGTATGCCCTGCTTGGCCGTGGAGAGCTGGTGAAACGCGTTGCTTTCCAAAGCGATGCTTCCAGCCCCTCTTCTCCCAGAGGTCTGAGGAAATGGCGTTTAGGATGCACCCTACAGCCGGGTGCTGGCGGGGAGCTGCACTGGCCGGGCACTGCGGGGCTCACCGTGCCACAGACCTGCCGTGCGGCACTGGTGGGTGTGGGGGTCTCCTTCCCCCGGCCCCCCGGCGTCACCCCTCTCCTGGCTGCCCGTGGGTGCTGCGTGCCCCGAGTGCCTCAGCAAAGCAGGCACCTGAAGCACCCTAAAAATGGTTTTAGCGCATTAATGCCTTTTAAGTGGATAAGAAATCTTCTCCCAGGGCTGCAGCCACCCCGGGCGCTGGTGTGGCACAGCTCTTTGCTGGGCTGTTACTGAAAGGCAAAGCGATGTTAATAAAAACCTGCAAAAGGCATTTTCTCAGGCATGTGGGAGCAGACCTGTGGTTTGTGTTCCCGGCCCCGTGGCTGACGTGGTCCCTGGGGCTCTGCCTGTCCCTCTGCTCGTCTGGCACTGGGGTCACTGGGAGCAGCTGGGCTTGGCAGGAGCACGTGTGTCTTCAGCCTCCTTTACCTGTGCCTCCTGGCTCAAATCAGCCCTTGGTATTAAAAAAAAAAAAAAAGAAAAAAAGCAGCAAGAAGGGCTTTTATTGTGAAAAAGAGACTCTTCAAATGCCTGTTCCCCCCCTTCCCAGCCTCTCCGCTCCCCTCCCCACAGGGAGGTGGGTCTGGGATGAGGCAGAGTTTGAAAACTCGCAGCTGAAGTTTGAAGGGTGTCCTCCCCCCCGGGGGGGAACCGGCATGTCGTGACAGGGACCCGGCAGCCCCTGGCAGTGCGGAGTCAGGCGGCAGGGATTGCAGAGAGCCTGGAGGAGCACCCCTGGGTGACAGCCCCCGGCCGTGGTTAACAGCTTGGGGAGAGGAAGCGGGCTGATTAGTTCCTGGAGGATTTTTTTATTATTATTATTATTGCTATTTTTAAAATTTTTGTACTTTGTGCGGGTTCCCGGCGTTGTACGGAACTGCCGCGGGCGGCCGGTGCCCAGCTCAGGAGGTGACCGCGTGCCGCCTCGCCGCAGGCGGTGAAGCACACGAGGAGGAGCGTGTCGGCCGGTGCTGCGAGACATGGTAGGATTTAGGGGCTTCCTTGCTGAGCTGGTGGCGGGAAGTGACACTGGGACACCAACCCCATGGGACGAGGTGCGAGGCCGTGTCCCGGCTGTCTCCGTTGTGGGGCCAAGTCGAGCGGGACCCCTCGGAGGGTCGGGGCATGGCGAGGCAAGCAAGGCATGGACCCGCTTGGCACATGCCTGTCCTTAATAGCACTAGGGGTGGGCAAAACAGATTGTAAGGAGCACTGGGGCTGCTCTAGCTAAAGGCACTGCTGTCGGCCAGGGAGGCAATTACGCTTCCTTAGCTAAAAAACACCTTTTGTAAGAGCCCAGGTGGCATCACCTCAGGCAGGCGAAGAGTGTGGGCGAAGGCAGCAAAGTGCAGATAGACTTGGAGAGTAAGAAGAGCCCCTCCGTGCTTTCTGTTTGGTCCCCACGAAGCACAGCACTTTCATCAAAAAGTCACAAAAACGGCCAGTTTGGCAAGGGAAAACTTTCCCCCCCGAGAAATGTTGTGTTTCCCTGGCATTAGCAGATTTTCCCGCATCCGCAGCATGTTCCAAACCGTAGGGTGGGTGGTTTTTCATGTCGTCTAGTTTTAGCTCTCAATTTTGGGACATCCCTTGGCAACCGGTTTCCAGACCCATCTGAGCAAGCACGAGTGAGCTGACCTGGGAGAGGGCCCCCACCGCTCCCCGTTACCGCCGTCCTGCCGGGGGGGTTCGCACCGGGGCGGGGGGCTCCGTCTCTGCTCCGCCACCTCAGCCCTTGCAAAGCTTGTGTCGGGCAGGGATTGCAAACGTGTGTGATGGATGAGCCGAGGAGGTGCCTGGTGCTGCTGCCAGAAACTGGTGCTTCGGTGTCACTTGTGTCGCTGAAATGTTTTTATGTCCTCGAGAGTGTGGTGATGACTCAGAGCATCTCTGGGAGCAGTGGGGCCATGCCAGCCTTCACCAGAGTGTGTGAGTGTGTGTGTGTATGGGGGACACATGCACTGCTTTATACTTTCTGTCCTACGGTTTGCATAGGCTGTTTTGAGTTTCTTCATTAATCAACTTCAGCAGCAGGAAAAAAAGATAAGACTGGGGCTCATGTCACCCATTTTGGGCTTGGAGATAACTCCTTCCCGTCAAAGAAAAAAGCAAGGCAGCTCTCCCCACACCAACCTTTTGTCCACAGTAATGCTTTCCTGTACAAGCCTTCACTATGAAGCCTTTCAAAGAGTACATAGCCTGTGCCAGGTACCTAGCGTGGTCTCCCCTGCGAGAGCGGGGTATTCAGTTTTTGCCAGGATTTCCATTTTGCCTTGGCAAGGGAAGGTCTGCTTCTGCAGTCCTTTCCCCTTTGTGAGCTCCCGTATTGATTGCTTTGATTTCACCCATAATCCGGGTGAAATCCAGGTGAAATCCGGGTGAAATCCTGAGCACCGCTCACCTGTAGGCAGGGCAGTGACGGTCACAAGGAGTAAGTTCAGGCTGTGCCCTAAGCTGATCATCTTCTTGCTTCATTTGCAGCAAGACCCTAAGCAAAATACTCAAGACGATTTTTTGACTTCTTTCAAAATCACCAGGAGGGTGACCACTTGCAGAAAGCCAGAGACATCCCAGCTGTGAGCTTTGCTGTCAGTATGGAGCGCGTGCTTGCAGCCGGCTGCTTGTCCGATGCGGCGGCTGTATGTGCCCAACCTGCTGGAGCAGTGAGCGCTGGAGGATGACTGCATTACAGAAACATCTTCTTTCTTCTGGTTTCAAAATCTGCCAGCGAGTAATTTCCAACTGCTCTGTCATTCACCTAGTATGAGGCAGTCTAAATAACAGGGACTGATTACACTTTATTAATCCTCTGGCATAGACGCCAAATGCCTTAATTACCCCTTCTGTTTCAAACGCTCAACAACTCCAGTCCGCCTGCAGTTATTTGCCTTGCCCTGAAGGAAAAGCCCCTTTTTTGGGAGCCAGGCCGCACCAGTGCTTGTACGGTGTTTGCTCTGCTCACTCGCCCCATGGGGTTCACTGGGAGAAGGAGGAGCGGGCTGGAGGGCGGCTGCCGGCAGGCTTTGCCCAGGACGGGGTCTGCGGGACACAGGCGGCACTGAGAGCCAAGCGGCAAGCAGCTTTCTTCCCCTTTTTTCCTCTTTAAGAGGTAATGACTTAAATGGAGGAAAACGGGGTTACCTTTCTGCAACTGAGGCCAAGGCTTGTATGAACAATTCTGTTTTGAAGGAAGCCCGCAGGGCTGAAAGGCCCCGCTGTCCTCCTCCTCCCTCCCCTTTGGAATCCCACGAATGTGCTTTCCTGCTCTCCAGGAAGGGAAAAAAACCTGACAGCCAGCTCAGGGAAACCCAACCGGCTGAGCTGGGCAACCTCCACCGAAACGCCGACAAGGGAATCGGGTGCTGCCCCTCGCCAGCACCCCGAAGCGGGTTTTGCAAGCCCCTGCCGGGCACGGGGCAAGCACTCCTGTTCCCTGGTGCTGGTCCACTGGTTAGAAATGAAAACTGAAAATAAGTAGATCCAAATCCCCCCTCCCCAAACTATAGAAAAATCGTGACCTCCAATAAAATAAGTAAGACAGGACTGAGTGCCAAAATGTGTAAGAGAGTTTTAGCAGCTTTTCAGGCACTTGTCAGCAGGATTGGTAAACTCATCAAGAACGAGAAGGAAATAAAATTTGATTTTGTTTTAACGTGTTCCTCCCCATATTAAATGCAGCCCAGAACAAAAAAGATGTGGCTCGCTAGCACTTCTGCTCTTCGCTGCTGCTATGCGTAGAGGAGCCGAAGCAGCGCAACCCCCCCGGGGACGCCAAGTCAACCAAGTCAAAGCTGGTGAGCGGCCCAGAGGTACAGCGAGAGAAGCTGTTTGGGGCGAGGGGGGTTGTGAGGAACCAGATCAGTGGTGGCTCCCAGGTTCCTGCTCTTACTTCCCCGGGTTTGGGAATCCCACAGGAATCATTAGCGTGAGCCACTTGCTGCGGCTGGAGCCAAGGCGCTGAGGAGCAGGACTGTGGCCTCCCAAATGCCGCGGGGAACAAAGCGTATTGTTTTTCACCAGAAGAAGCCCAGGCATTTCGAGGCAGTTTGTGTGTGGGACTCGAAGGGAAGGAGTCCAGCCCGCGGGCCGCGGGCTGCTGCCCTCCTCCAAAGCATCCCCTGCCCAACCCTCCACGAACAAAGGCAAGACTGTGCGAAGTGAATGGGGGCTTGAGGCACAGATGTTGCACAAAGGCAAGCCACATCTGTTTTGCCGAGGAAGGGGCCCCCTTCTTGCCGTTTGAGCAGGCAGATGGGAAAGCTGCTCTGAAAACCTCTGGAGCTGAGTGCAACAGGCTGGCCGGGAAACTGGGACGAGGGGAGGGGGAAAAGGAAACCTGGCGGGATCCTGCACAGCAGCGGGGGGAGCGAGGGAGCAACAGCCGCCCAAAACCGCTGCTCTCCCTCCTTGATGTCCCTGCTAGGATTTCTAGGTTGTGCTGCTCTCAAGTAGGTGTGAGGGTTAGAGGAATGAGCGGACAGAGAGGAGGGAAGATGAGGAGACCTCCCTTGTCCCGTGATGCTAGCAGGACAGTCACACATTCAGGGCTGCTCAGATCCTCACTGTCTCCTGTGAACATGAGGTGCTGTTCCAGGTCCGCAGCGACCTGGATGGTTAGGGTGCAGGTTGATATAACTTAATATAAGGCTTTTAGTGGTGAAAAGTAATGGAGATGTTTGCACATGTAAATGGCAGCAGACCCGTGCGTCTCGGTGACACGTCCTGAAAGACAACCAGCAACTCTTTGGAGATGTGTCTCCAAGAAATAGAAGATCCAGCTAAGCGCAAGAGTCTGCAGTAAAAGCCCTGACTCTGAACTTAAGTAGGAGAAGGATGAGGCATCTGAAACCTTTTAGTTTGCTTACTTTAAGCAAAAGAAGTATGGCATCCTGGAGAACGTTTATTTTTGTGGTGCTTTGTGTTGACTTCTGGGATTAGACTGGAGGGGTCCTGAGCTGCGCTGTACACCGCGTCGGGATGAAAAGCGCCCTGTTCATCCCTCGCAGGCTGAATATTAACTTCCTGCAAGCCAAAAGATTTACGCGGTGGGAGCGAGGAGAATGATGACTCTTCCCTTTTTCTCAGTGAAAATCACACAATTTGGGGGTCAGGACAGTGTTGTCACAGGAAGAGCAAGGCCCCACCGGTACCCGGCAGGGCTTTAGTCCATCCCAGATGCAGGAGGCGGCGTGTGTCCTCTCTGGGTCCATTCCGGTCCTCTCCGGCGAGTGGCAGCCCTGCCTTTGACTGCACCAGCTGCACCCCATAGCGTGGTGACCTCCACCCAGGTGACGGCCATCCATCTCCTCCATGGTATCCTCCATCTCCTGCCCCAGGTCCTCCGTGAAGATGTTGAACAGGACATTTGGGATGTTGGGAGCCTTGCTGCTCTTGCAGGCTACTCCCGAGGGTTTTACGAGCCTGTGTTTTGACTGTACTTGTTTGGTCTGTAAGTCAACTGGGACCAGTCAGTGCAATGGGAATGGCACTGTTTGTTAGATACAAGTGCTGGGATTTTCTTGTTATGCGGCGTAGTTTCCAGCACTGACTGAAGATTTTGTTTGAAATGGTCTTTTGGATTATGAGGTGTGTGAGAAGGCACTGCTCAGCCCGTGGCCGGGCAGAGAGGCACCTCCAGGGTGAGTGGCCTCCTGAAAACAGAAACAGTGCGTGGGGCGGATCAAGCAAGAAACAGGACATCTCACCCTGGATGCTCAAGGGGCTGATGCAGGGCCTGGAGCTGAAGACACGCCAGGTTATTACGAGAGAGAGGCTGTGGAGCTCGAGGGTTTCAAGGTTTTTATAATTTGCTGCCCCACGGTTGTAGCAATAACCGGGAAGAACTGTGAAGGCAACATTATTTCAGAAGTTAAAGGAAGCGTGTTGGCACCATCCCTTTAAAGTCAGTGCTCAGAGTGGACGGTATCACCATCCGTCCCTTTATGCGGCTGCTGGAGCCTTGTCCTATGCTAGTGCAGAGCACACTTGTCTCGCAGTCAGACTATAAATTATCCCCTTGAGGCAGAAGCTTTACAGACTGTCCAAAATTTAGCAAAGTACAGCATGTTTTAAACTCTCATCCTGGGCAATTTAACTTGATAATTTTCTGGTTTGGTTTTGGACATGCTGGTGGGAAGGCTTGTGTGCCAGCTACGAGGACTTTGCTGACTCTGCAGGGAAGGACCCAGCACCATGTGGCGATGTACCAGGTTTCCATCTCCTGCGCTTCAGCCCACCCAGCATTTGCTGTGCATATGGTCTGTGGGAGCACAGTCCCCCTTCCCACCTCTGCAGTGCCTGGCTTGAGCTTCCCAAGCCACTCATGAAGAGCAACGTGTGGAAGTGGGTCTGCAGGGGCACCTTGAGAAGAGGGAATACCTGCCTGCCACGTCCCTGCCCTGGCACCGAGCAGCGTGGGCTTCCTGTTGTCCACAGGGTGCTGAAATGCAGTGGGGTCATGGTCTTCCCCCGCCTTGAAGGGTATTTTGGAGGAAAAAACCTACATCTCCATCGGAAACAACCCCAGACACACAGCTGGTGCAGGTCTGCTAGGAATTACGGCCACTTTGATGGATCACGAGGCCGCAGGAAGCGACGTCCTTTCTTCGCGCCCCACGGCGGTGCAGGTGCAGGCGGGTGGTGGTGGGACCCACGTGTGGGGGGAACGTAGTGGTCCCCCCGGGGCCGGCTGTGCATGGTGAGCCCAGCCCCCTGCTCTGAGCCGCAGCTACCTTCAAGGCTGACGGTCATAATTTAATAGCTGTCTTCAGTAAATTCCCACTCTGCAAGCCATCTGTCTTCCCCGAGCAGGATGATATAGGAAGGCACTTAAGCACTTGAATGATGGGCGATGGACGCTGCCAAGGATTTCCTTCTGCTCAGGCTTGCCCAGAGTCACTCCAGGGGTGGAGAGGGTTTGTCTCCTTCCACGTCCTCAGCACGGTTATGGGTCCCCAGCAGTGAGCTTAGCCCATGTGCCGACCCCTTACAAGCCAAAAAACTCCTGGTCAAAACCAAGAGGAAAGGGCTGTTGCCCTCCCAGATCTGGTGGATGTACCCACTCTCAGCCTCTCTCCCCGACGTGCTGGGAGCTGCCGCGAGCACCACGTGTTGGGCGCGAGGCTCTGGAGACGTTCCCGGAGGCGGTGGGCAGCCAGAGGAGGTTTCCCAGTTGCTTTTCAAGCAGTCTTTGTTAAAATTGGTCACGGTGGGCTGCGTCTCCTGCTGCCCACGCGGTTTTGCGGTTCATCGGGCGGGCAGCGAGCACAGTGCCGGGAGGGTAAAAGTACAACTCTGTGTGTTGCACTATCCCTGCAAAAAATACGCTGCACGGTGTGCATCCAAATAAATGCACGTATCTGGTTTTAACCTGCTCGCTGGTGGCCTGTAGCAAAATCCTCTGACCTCGGGAGCCTAGGGCGGGCAGGCAGCCGAGAGGGACATGGCCGTGGCCAAGCCGTCCCGGCTCTCTTGGACACCTCTTTGGGATGATGGGATTTGCTCCTGGAGGGATCTGGCAATGCCGGTGCAGGGGCAGGAGCACTGTTTTGGATGCCAGAGGAAAGCAGGGATCAATCCCACTCTTAAAGGCCACATATTTCCATGGCCTCTTTCTAGTTTTAGGGCTGTTTCTTACATTCTTGGATAATGAAGTTTGGGGTTTGTTTTTCTTTTCTTTCAAGCTCAACAAAGCCAATTTGATGCACTTTGAAAAGAAATTGAAAACAGGCTTCTCTGCTTCAAATTCTGCCAAGGTTCAAGCGTCCCGGGAATACAATCACAAGGATAAAACCCTCCCAACCATGCTTAGAAAGTTTTATCCCTGAGTGGCCAGGCTGCACGGGCTCTCCACCGTGCCACTGGGAGCCCAGGCCGTGCTGTATGTCCCTCTGATGAGCGAGGATATATATTATTTACTTATTGGCATCCTGGAACAAGCAGTACCTCTCTTAAGACTTTTTATGGGGTTTGCCTGTAGCTTGCCCGCTGGGAAATGAACCTAATTTCTAGCAAAGACGTGCTGTACTGTCGGTATGTCAGACTGGCAAAGCAGAGCTGTACGTATGGTTCGCATTTCAGGCTGAATCGAAGCCATAGCTTAAACTGCAGCATTTTTTTTACAGCATGGGCTCAGAGAAAGTCTCTTTGGAAAAGTATTTACCCTGGGCTTGTAAATAAAGTATTATTTCTGCAATGTTCTATCATCTAGATTCTTAATAAATTTGCAATACTAACTGCCAGAAATAACACAGAGACCGTACTTGCTTTTTTTTTTCTTTTTTTTAATTGTTGATGTGGCAGGGAAACCCTGAAGGGGGCAGGGGTAGGGAGCCTGCGGTGGCCCTCACCCAGCTTCACAGCGTGGGATTTCAAGCTTGGGGTGGGAAAGAAATGAAGCTTTAACATGCGGTGCCCAAACCTGAGCTCACTGACAGAGAAGACAAAGTGGGTTTGGACAGTAATGATGCTTTAACCACTTGGACTGTAAACTGACTTGACATTAAAAACCTGGCAATCGTTGCCATCCATTTGGCATCCACTGCTCTCCAGCTGTGGATTAAAAAGGATTTTTCCTGCAGTGTTTCCAAGGTTCTCCAAATGGCTCCTGTGTGGACACCCCCCCGCACCCCCAGGATACTTGGATTTTTGGCAGCCGGGCTCTTTGCACACCCAGGGATGGTGTAAATGACCAAAGGGTTATTATCAGGGGGGTAACAAAAAAGATGACCCTGCAAAGCCTCTGTGTAGAAGAAGAGGGTTACGGGAGGGTTTGGCGAGGGTGGGGTGGGCCGTGTCTCTCCAGAGGGGTGGGACTGGGGAAGCGCTGGGACAAGTGCCTGGGGAAGCACAGACTGGGGAGGGAACTCGGCTGGATGCAGATGGGAGTACTGAGATTTACAGTTAAACCTGTCCATCAGGATTAACTCCATAGATGTCGTTGCAGTTAATTCAGCGTACTTTGAGGTTGGAGAGACAGACTGTGAAGCACTTACGGTGATGACTTGGAAGAAGTAAGAATATCAGGATATCAGGATCTGGCCTTCTTGGGCTACAGCCTTATTTTACTATGGTTAAACTGTGATTTAGACATTGCACCTCCCCTAAACTCTTGCTTAGGATGCCAGACCTGGGTTGCGGGTGCTGGGGAATAAGCGTGCATCTGCACTCTGCAGGACCTGCTTGAAATCCCGGGCATAAAGGTTTTGGGTAGCTGAGCTCGGGTGCTGCCTGTGTTAGCTGGCATTGGCTACGGGCATGCAGCAAATCGTTATCCCACCCAAGCGGGAGGGAGCTGGGGAGCCGTCGTAAGCAGCCACTCGCCAGAAGTCCTGCTGCCCCTCGGGGGTATTCATGCTCATCCCCTGCCCAGAAAGGGGCCTGAGGCAATCATTTAGCTATGCAGTATGGTGCCTGGAACAGTTAATACCAGGCCTTGAATAACCCTGCCCGTGATCTAGGACAGGACATCACTTTCTGAACAGTCTCACCCTGGAATAGCTCCTTTTTTCACTCTGGGGTTTTAAGGGAGAGTTAAAATGGGGAGTCCCCCGGCAGGTCCCAAAGACCCGCACCAGACAGCCCCAGCTCCCAGCAGAGGCTGGTGTAAGCCGCCTGCGAGCAAAGAATTTGGCCCAGCAGATGTATTTTGCTGCCCTACATTGCACTTCTAGGAGAGAAACAACTAAACGAGAGCTATAAAGCTGAGTCACTCCAAATGCACCATCGCTACCTCTTATAAGCTGCATTAAATCTGCCCACTCCTTGAGAGGGAGACCTCGAAGGAAAACCCCCATTGCTGCTGCCAGCGAGTTGGTGGCTTTGCAGCTCCTCTCATCCACCTTGGCTGGTGTAGGGCCCTTGGGAGAGATGTGGCTCCTCACCACGGGGCCGTCTGAAGCAGCTTCCCTGCAGTGAGGGCACGAAGCCTGATGGATTTTAGGGTATAGTGCTGGATCAGCTTATGAAGGGGCTCACGCGCTGGGGTGGCCTGGGGCAGCTCCTCTCGGGGCTGGAGTCGTGCTGGTTGTGGGTCCCGGGAGCCAGCGGGAGCCTGTGGTCCTAAAAGCCCCACGGCTGGAAATGTTTCTGCTCACCCAGCTGCCTTCTGGAAGTCATTCTGGCTGCTGGCTTTCACCCCCCAGCTTTTTAGCTCTTTTTTTTTTTTTTTTCCAAGCTTTTCCTCTTCTAAACAATCTCTTATCCTTTCTTTGGCAATATATTGTCCCGCTGTGTCTGCCATGGATATACTTGTGCTTCCAAAATAAATAATTGCAAAAAAATGCATCCACTTGAACGTCGCCTTGACTTCCAACGTGGGTTCGAGCCACTTGGAAAATCCTGTTGTAAAGCGGAGAAGCAGTGCCAAGGTGCCTTCTGCCGCTCCAGCAGCCTGCAGCGTGTGAGCCCGCCCGAGCCCAGGTGAATGTGGCACGGGTGCAGTGTGGCCCAGGGATGGGGTGGGCTGGGGGGGGGTCTCCCAACCCTGCCCCTCGCTTCCCTTCACCTCATCCCGAACGGGAAGGTGCTGTGCTCAGGGCAGCCCCGGCGCTGTACGCGTGGGATTGCTGTAAGCCAAAGGGGAGATAGAAGCTTAGCGACGCGGGGAGACTTGCACAGTATTTGCTTGTAGCTGCCTTTCTAGCCTATATAATTTTTATAAGTCCCTTCAGAGTAGAAAGTATGACTAAAGGGGGAGGGGGGAAGCTGCGTGTTTAAAGATATATACACCAAAACTTAGTACCTGTCTAAAGGCAGTTCCTTGGTGCTGGGAATCAGAGTATTTTAGGTTTCAGATACAGCAGTTTGCATGCTTTTTGAATATAGGCTGCCACAGCCCCCGGCTGGCACTTGGAGCTGCCTTGCTTCTGCCGGACGCAGTGATGGGCAGAGCTCCAGAGGCCGTGTCTCGGCACGCGTTGAGACGTCCTCCGAACAAGGGCGCGGGGACCCGGGTTACGGGCTGAGTGCCCAACCCGGGTAGGAGCCACTGAGGGCGTCTGGAGTAAGGTCTGAAGATAAAAACCTCGTAGGAACCGGAAAGTGTTTGCACCCAGCCAGGAATTTGCTCTGGTTTGGTCTATTTTTTGTTTGTTTGTTTGTTTCTTGAATCTTTAAAGCAAAATGTTTGACCATAAAGAATTCATCACCCATAAGGTGATCCTGTACATCAGTGCTGCAGACATGGCAACCTCTGTGGCGGGTCAGCCCTTGCTCTGCCCGGCTTCTGAAGGGACTGCAGCTAATTTCTGGCACAAATCATGCCGCCAGCCGTACCTCTCCTGCCACAGTGCCGCGGAGGCAGCGACCGCTTGGGGAACGCCTTTCCCAGGGAGCAGGCGGACAGAGGGGCTGCTCCTCCGAAGCAAACCCCTTTAAGCTTATTGAGAGCTCTGCCTGGGGCACACAGGTCTGGGGGATCCCCCGGCCATAGCACCCCATGGGGACCCCCGGTAATGCTCTCCCTTTCTCTCCCCACAGGCCCAGCGACCGTGGCGGAGGACAGGGCTGAAGCCCCCCGCCCCGGCGGCCCTCGGGGTGCTGCTGGCCCTGGCCCTGCTGGCCCTTGCCCGCCTGCCCCCATCGCTGGACTGCTCCCCCCACCTGCCACCAGCATCGTCCCCCCCCGGCCCCCGGCAGGCGGTGGCCACCCCCCTATCCAGGGGACGAGCCCGCAGCGAGAGGCCCCCCGTGCCCCCGGCTCGCCTGCGGTGGGACCAGCCCCCCGGCCGGGGCAGGAGGCGGCGGCGGGGGCCGGCGGGGGATGCTCCCCTGTGGCTCTCTGACGATGACCTCCAGAAGATGCAGCTGCTGGCCGGTGGGCGGGTGGTCTCCAAAACCCGCATCCCGGCCCACGGGCAAGTCCTGCGAGTGGGGCTGCGGGCCGTGGGGGATGCCGAGGGGGACGCCTCGCCAGCCGGCCCGGAGGGGGACTGCCAGGACGGGCGCTGTGGGCTCATCAAGCGCCCCGGGGACCTCTACGAGGTGCTGGCCTTCCACCTGGACAGGGTGCTGGGGCTGAACCGCAGCCTGCCCGCCGTGGCCCGGCGCTTCACCAGCCACCTCCTGCCCTACAGCTACACCGACGGCTCCCTGCGACCCATCATCTGGTGGGCGCCCGACCTCCGGCACCTGGAGGACGCCAACAACGACCAGAACTCCTGCGCCCTGGGGTGGCTGCAGTACCAGGAGATGCTGCAGCCCCGTGGACCGACGCTGGTGGCCGGGGATGCTCCCTGCTCTAGCATCCCGCGCAGCGAGTGGAGTCGCCTGGCCCTCTTCGACTTTCTCCTGCAGGTAGGGCTGGGGTGATGGAGACCACCTGTCCCACTGGCTGTGCCACCCGCGTCCCCCTGCACCGGCACCTGCCTTGTCTGAGCCTGGTCTCCTTCTCTTCTGCAAGGTCGCATGGGCTGCGGTTTCTTGGGATGTTTTTCACTCGTTAGCTAACGGGGAGCAGAGGACTTTTGTGCAGAAGAGGTTTGGCCCGAGCACGGTCCGTGCTTGGGACTTGCAGGGAAATGCAGGCAGGTTTTGGATGCAGCGAGTCCGCTCTCACGTGGCCGAGCTTCCTCCCTGCGTGGCTGCGTTGGCTCCACTCGGTGCGGATGCTGGCAGCGCCTCGGGACGGGGCAACCCTAGGGACAAGCAGCATGGTCTGCATCAGCCTCATCGGATCCAGCTCCAGGGATGCGCTGCTGGCGCTGAAAATCAGGAGCCCTGCCCCTTCGTACGGCACTGCTTTCCTCCTCCTCCTCCTCCTCCTCAGGATTAATAGTGCTTAATCTTCTGTCTGGAAAATCATACCCTGCTGCTACGAGGGATTACGACAGCGTCCCAGAGAGTTATCATTTCTTAGAGGGCAGCTGTGAGGAGGCAAAAGTGTTTTCTATGGAAAAAAATGTCTGTTTAGGCACCTCAGGGCTGGAGCTTTGATTATCAGGCAAGGAGAAACTGCCTGAAAGGGCAAGTATTAAAATAAAAAAAGAAAGAAAGGAAGAAAGAAAAAAAAAGACTATTAAAATATGTGTTCTCATTACTCTCTCTTTTTTTTTTTTGGCAAAGCTTGACCATTAATCTTTACAGCCTCAGACTATGGCTGGCAGAGGCGGAGCAGTCCTGGCTGGGCTTGGAAATATTTTAGCTGAAATAGCCAGAGAAATGAGAAGATAAACCAACCCTTTTCCCTTCCCCAGGCCAAAATGCCATTGAGTGCAATGGAAAGGCTGAGTCTCCAGGACAAAGTATCTAGTTTTGGAGACTTTCCCTCAGAGGGATGAAGCAGTGCAATGATAAATCCAAGGGCAATCCACAGGTTTTCCTCACTAACTCCAATGGGACCCTTCCATGTGGAAAAGTCACGTAAAGAGGCACCAAGTCAGCAGGACGTTCTAGAAGTGAAATAGCATCCTTCAGAAATGGCTTTGGCCTCTCACAGCCCTTGCCGGGGAAGGAGAGGCTGTGAGCTTTGCACCCTGCTGTACGTTGACATTGAAATCTTGGCTGTTTTCTTCGCTTAGCTTTAAAATTGGGCTGCTTCTATATTGATTTCTCTCGGTGTTTGCCATAAGGGAACACCCTTCTCAGCGCAAAGCTTTACTGGGGGCAAAACGCCGAGCCTGGTGGAAAGGGGGCAGCTGCTGATGGCTTTGTCCTGCTCTTTTAAAAGGGCCAAAAATACATCAGTTCTGAAGCCCTGCAGCCGTGTCCCTGCCCTGCAGCACCCGCTTCCCAGAGAGGGGGAGAGCAAGGAAGCTTTCCTGGGGGGAAGCCTTCCCAGGCTGAGTCACGGCTGGAAAGCCCCGTCGGACCCAAGGGGATGCTCTGGGGCGGTTGAGCTTCGTGTGGGACCAAAGAGGGACTGAAGGGGAGCTTCTCAGAGGGTTTGAGCTTGGATGGGAGAAGGTGTGGCTCACGCGTTTGTGTTCCAGCAGATCTAGCGTCTTGTTCATTAGAGCCATTTAGGCTTTGGGGAGGAGAAATTAATATAAACGACCCGGGGAGGGCCAGGGGGAGGGAGGGTTAATCAACGTGTCAGTGGTGCTCTTTGCATCGCCACAACTGGCTGGTCCATCTGCCGTGGCTCCACTTGGGCACCAGGTCCAGCCTCCACCTCGCACCTCCACAGGTCCAGCGCCGATCCACCTCGGTTTCACAGGCGCTCGTGGGCAGGTGAATGGAGGCCTGAGCGCATTTAATGTCTCTGTAAGTCATCTCAGGCTGTCTTCACCTTTTGTGCAGCCTGGAAAACAACGTAGCAGGTGAGAGAAACTGGTGTGCTGAGCTTTCCAGTAGATAGACCAAGGGGATGCGTGCAGGAAATGTGATGTTTTCTTTCATTTTAAGACATTTTGTTTCAAAAGATGCTCTAGCACTTTTAACCAGTGGGTCTCCCGATGGAGAAATGCTGACCCAAGTGCTTCATTATTGACCCATGTCATGCTGACTCAGTGCTTATCTGGATATTAGGAAATTTTACTTCACTGCAAGGGTGGTCAAGCATTGGACCAGGCTGCCCGGGGAAGTGGTTGAGTCTCCATCCCTGGAGGTATTTAAAAGACGTTTGGATGAGGAGCTTATGGACCTGGTGTAGTGGTGGTCTTGGTAGTGTTGGGTTTACGGTTGGACTCGATGATCTTAAAGGTCTTTTCCAACCTGTGCAACTCTGTGATTCTGTGATTAAACCTCAGGAAACAGAAGGATTTGTTAAGGGACTCTGGTGTGGGACTAATCTTGCTTCTCAAAGGGTTATGAATATAATGGCCATGGAAATCAAACTTTGTGTTTCCTGCAGCATCTTCTCCAGTGCTTGATTAGTGTTTGGGTTCAGGCTGAACTCTCTCTCAAAGCACAGCCTGTAATTGGTAAGTTTTGCTAATTATCAGGATGAGGGGCATAGACAGCCACTGTGGGTCACTTGGTTTCCATCTGGTTATCACCTGCAGATCTCCCTGGGCTCACCGGAGACTTGCTCCAGCCCTCCCAGCAGCTCCAGGAGCTTCTCTGCACCCCAAGCCCTGGCTCCCAGGTCAGCACCAGCAACCCTGAGCAAGCAAGTTGGACGCCTTTGTGCTCCAACTGGAAAATAGATTTATTTTATATATATTTATATATATTTAAAGGAGATATATATATATATGGGGGGTTTTTTTGCTGTAATGTTGTAAACAGGCCCCGGGAGCTGGAGGCGGTGAGGCAGCCCCTCTGCATGGCCGTGGCAGCACGCAGCCATGGGGAGGGCTGTCGAGAGCCAGCGAGGTCCTGTCTGCCCTACAGGCCACCGCAGAGGATGCGCTGGCTTCTTCTGACAAAGCTGAGGAAGCTTCGTGAATACCAGGGCAGGGTTATTGAAGCCGGGTCTGACAGAGATTTATTTCTTTTAAAAAGTCCCTCGTCTCTCCGAGGTGTGAGTGAAACACTGGAAGCTGCCAAGCAGCACCGGGGTTTCTGCAGGCATTTGGGGTGGGAAGCAGAGAGCTTGGCAGCCTCAACAGCACAGAGCCTTAACAGTGCCTGCAAATAATTAAACACAAATGTAGTTAAAACAAGTCACCATGGCCTAAATTAAATGTCAGGTGTGCTCTGTATAACGCACAGATCTCCTTTTCCCTTGCAGATCCTTTTCCATTCATCTTTTTTCCATTGAGAGCTGCTGAGGTTCCTGCTAGGGTGGATGAAAGGGTGTATATGAGCTGGGAGCCAGATGAAACCATCATCCAGTGCACCAAGACTCAGCCTGAGGAAAAAAAAAATCTCTTTTTGAGGTTTCAAAACCTAGGTTTCCTTGGGTGCTTTGGGATTTTTTTTTACATTCGTTGCCATGTACGTCTTCCCTTGGTTTCAGCACCTAGGTTTCCTTGGGTGCTTTGGGTTTTTTTTTCACATTCGTTGCCATGTACGTCTTCCCTTGGTTTCAGCTGGAAGCATGACCCGTTTGCTCTGTGCAAATACGGAGTAGCAATGTACCAGATGCAGGTGTCTGAACTCCAGCCAGAAAGCCTGTCACCGTCACCTTTGTCGGTCTCTTCTCCAAGCCAAACACTTTTGCAAGTCAGCTCAGCTTTTGAATGCTTCCCTGCCTCTCTCTCACTCACCAGTGTACGCAGCTTTTCCATTTCATGTCTACTGGAGATCCTTAGAAACTTTTTATTTTCCTCCAAGCAAAAAAAGTTTACAGTTGGACCTCCCCGCCCCAGGCACCCGTCCCCGCTGAGGTCCCCAAATGTCTCCTGCAGGTTCACGACCGCCTGGACCGCTACTGCTGTGGGTTTCAGCCCGATCCCTCTGAGCCCTGCGTGGAGGAGATGCTCCACGAGAAGTGCCGAAACCCGGCGGAGCTGGTCCTGGTCCACATCCTGGTACGTCCCCCCGCTCCCCAGGGGCTGCTCTGGGGCTAAGGCGAAGGAGCCTGGGAGGCACTTGCAGGGCTGCTGTTGCAGCAAGGGGGGCATAGGTCCCATGGTGATGCGGGGTCCACGGTGGGAGGTGTGCCTCGGCATGGAGGGACCTGGGCTTTGGCAGCTGATGGCCCCCAGATGCTCTCAGGATTATTCAATGTGTTAAAAAGCAGCCTAAACACCCAAACCAGTGACTCCCAGCAGTAAGGGAACTTCTTCCCGTCCCGCTGGCAGGTCCGGAGGAGTGCGCCGTCCCGCCTGGTGTTCATCGACAACGCGGGCAGGCCACAGCACCCCGAGGAGAAGCTCAACTTCAGGCTCCTGCAAGGCATAGACAGGTAGGAAGGGCGATGTGCACCCTCCCGGGAGCACATCCCAGGGACGTCCCACGCTGAGCTTGCACGCGTGGGATGGACACCAGCCCTATGCGCACACCTTTGTGCCTTCCCTGGCCTCCCCGGTCGGGCACCCCTGTGAAGTGGGGCCATCTCCCACCCAGGATGGGGCAGGCGGGTGGGCTCCCAAGCCCATCACATGTGCCCCCTCCCTGAAACTGGCTCTTCATCCTGCTCTGGGTGGCTGATGGCAGTCTCCAAAGCCCATTTTCCCCTCTTTAATTGGCAGCTGCACAAAAATAACGAATAATCAGGTATTTAGGCATTTCTGGCGTCGTTGCCCATCAGGCATTTGGCACGCTATCGGCCCCTTGATTTGGAGCTCGTTTGGATCTGTTTTTGATGGAGCTGTCCCGCACGCTCACCGTGGGCAGAGTTTGAAGCAGGAGGCTCCTCATCCCGTGCTCATCTGGGTGGACATGCATTTCTTCTCGAAGCACCGGGGTGGCCTTTGCTTGGGTGCCCTGCTGCTGCCCTCCTCCCTGCTCAGCCTTCCCTGGGTCACCCCTTCCCTCCCTCTCTCCTCCGCAGCTTCCCGGCGGCGGCGGTGGCCACGCTGCGGTCGGGCAGGTTGCAGAGCCTGCTGCTGGAGTCGCTGCGTGTGGACCGGGAGCTCTGGGAGAGTCAGGGCGGTGCCGAGGGGCTGAGACCCCTGCTTCGGACCATCGACAGGAGGGCACGTGTCCTGCTGCGGTACATCCAGGAGCGCAACCTGACGGTGTTTGGGGACTCACCCCGCTGAACCGGCCTCTGGCCGGCACAGCACGCCTGCCTTGCAAATCCCGGCAGCGATGGATGTACCTCACGCCCTCGACGTGGGCAATGTGAGACTGCGTGCGGGTGCTTACCTCTCCGAAAGGTGTCCCCCCCTTGTAGAATGCCCTGGAAAAGGAGACGGGATCGCAGGGAGTAGGAAAGAGAAGTAGGAGACGTCTCCTGAAACAACCCACAACTGCTTGAGAAAGGCGTTAAGCAACATTTACCAAGCAATGACCTCAGCGTGGATTTTCAAAGGGGGCACATCCATGAGGATTTTGGGGAATTTTGGGTGCCTTCACCCCCCACTCCCTCAGCAGCTTTGAAAACTGGAGGCTTGGGCTACTGAACAGCCTACAGGGACCCTGGTAAGGGTTAAAGAAGCGGTGAGAGGCACTGCTCAAGGCTGGGGAAGTCACTGGCAGCCTTTTCATGGCTTGCACTGGGCTTTTTGATGATGCCTTCACTGTTTCCAAAACATTACAGCGGAGAGGCTGGAGCAGCATGGGGGAAGGCAGAGGGGAGCTTTCTAAATGGATTAAGCAGGGACAAGTCGCCTGAGCCGATTTCCATCTTACCCCCATGGAGGAGGTGATGCGTCCCTGGGAGCGGGTGTAAACCACTGCCCGAAGCCGTGGCCAGGCAGGACCCTGGACCCGCAGGCAGCGCCTGGCAGCAGCTGCCATCACGGAGCCCGTGGTGCCATCGTCCCCGCGTGCCCTGTGCCGTGCCTCGGCAGGGCTGGGCTGCTGCCAGGGTGCGTTTCGAATGTGGGATTTGAAGGTTGCAATCTCTCACCCACTCTTTCCCTTCGCTGTCAGGGGATTAAAACTCAAACCTACCCCGAGCTTGTGAAAAGCGTTCCTGCCTGCTCTCTTAGGCACGGCTGCACGAACTTCTTTCCAAGGTTTGCAGAAAAATCTTTTAACAAAAATGCTAAGCTATTTCAGCAGAAGGCAATCGAGTGCAAAATGCTTTCTGAGCATGCTGGAACCTCCAGCAGAGCCCATCCCGCTCCTTAGGCTCTTGCCCAGCAGCCCGCTATGATGGGGCACAGCAGCATCCCAGCCGGGCAAGTCCTCAAGTATTAGGGCCAAGAGAAAATTCAAAAACAAAATGAAGAGGAGGAAAAAAGATACAGGGATGGGCTCTGTCAGAGCCTCTCGCTCTCCACGGCATGTTTCCCCGCTGAGGCATGCAGTCAGTGTTTGCTTGGCAGGAGCAGCTGGCTCCTGGCCCGTGGGCTAGTGGTTTGCCACCATGAGAAGGCTTTTTAAAGGGGCATCAGGGAGCAACCCTCTATTTCTCCAGTGTTACAGGTGGAGCCTCCATGCTTGAGGCACCCCAAGTCTCTCGTGCTTTTGGAAAGTCTCAGTGAGACCAACACGGGCGCCCGAGCTGTGCTGCTGTCCCATCGCCCCAGCTTTGAAGAACACGGCCACCCAGGCAGTGGGAGAGGCAGAAAGGGTGGGCATTCACGCCTTCCCTGCTCCAGGCATCTCAGTGACTTGTCAGTTATAGAGCCTGCAAGGGGATTCTTTAACACCCATGCTGATAAGCACAAGCAATTACCTTTTTTTCTTTTTTCCTCTTGCTTAAGAGAAGATGAAGTGAGGCTTGGGTGACATGAATCAACAAGCACGAGTGCTCTCAGAAAGTGTCGGCACTCACCATCACGGGCACATCAGCATCCAGAGTGCTGGCAGCATCTTCCTGGAGTCCTGCCCTCCAGTTAGCCGGGGAAAGCCTTTTCCCCAGCACTTCTCCACCCCATGAGGTATCACCCTGTTTGCCATGCCATGGGGCAGATGACTGTCGGGAAGCCCCGCTAAAGCCCAAATCATGGGGATTCATTACTGGGAGGTGAGCTTCGCCTGTAAGCGTGGAGGAGAACAAAATAACTCATCCTGGGTCCTGTGAAAAGCCGTGCCCAAGCACAGCCTTATATGAATAAAGGAGACTAAATGTAACATAATTAAATCCAGAAAATATGCTGTGAAAAGCTACGTGGTAACAAGAGTATTAGTTAGGATGTGTGGCATCAGTTATAGTCTTGTTTTTCTCATTAAAATGAGAAATTTCATTAAAAGAGAGGTTTTCATCCCATGTAAGCCAAGTTCTCAAGGAGAAGGAAGAGGAAGGTGGGGCACTGGGTGGTGGCCAAAGCTGTTGACTTTGCTGCACTGGAACAGCAGCTTTTGCCTTGCCTCTGGTTGCATCTCTGGCCTCCGGTTGCATCTGCTTGACCTTAACATTGCACAGGGTAGTGGGGGTTTTTCGAGTTTTTTTTTTGCATTTTCTTAGTTGTAATGTGAGTTTGCTGGCTAAACACATGTGGGAACAGTTATGCATGTGAATAAAAATCGCTCTTGATTTAACAAAGAGCCATGTATGGATAAACGAGAAAAGCAAAAGGCATGATCTCGCTGAGACCGATCATTAGGCTCCTCTAATTAGGCATTTTTTCCATGGGCTTGTCTGTGTAGCCAGCAAAGCGCACAGGCCCAGAACTGTGGTCATGGCCGTTCAGAGAAATCCCACGGACTGCTCTGGCCATTTCAGCCTTTACCACATAGCGTCGGGTTTGGTTTGCTCCAGCTATGAATGTGTCATATTTCATATGATAAACTTATTTTTATGGGTTTATAATGTAGTTATAAAAATTCACTTGGGGCCATGCTTGACAAACTTCTCATCTCAGGAGCGATCCTGTTTCAACCAAATTTCACTGGGCATCATCACGGATCCTGTTGGGGTGGAGTAACAGAAAAAGGACATGGTGCAAGCTGGCTGCAGAGCTGGGGCAGGACTGCTTTGGCTTTAACAAGGCAGCAGCGGCTAAGCAAGGGCAAAAACAGCGGAGAAACAAGTTAAGGCACCTTCCCTGGGCTTGCAAGAGCTGAAGTGCAAGTGGCTCCCGGTGGGGGCAATTAAACGCAACCCCCATCCTACCGAGGATGCTCTTGCTAGCATCGCTGTGACAGGACGGAGAAGAGCAGCAGCAAGGCGCCAAGACCATTGGGAAAGCGAAGCCGTCTGCGTGCGGGTGCCCCTGGGGGCCCAGCACCACGGGCATGAGGCGCCGCTTACTCCACATGTCACCCAAAAAGACCCAGGTGCAGCCGTCCTCTGCCTTGTTCTTCCCTTTGTCACTCCAAGAGCCGCTGGAAAAGCCCGTAAGGTTTTCCCTGAGGCGCCAGGCAGCTCTCCCGCTGGGGGTGCTTGCAGCAGGGCATCCCTGCGGCACCCGCATGCCCAGCCTTGGCACCGCAGGAATGGGCTGCTTGCTGCCAGCACTTGGGGAACAGGTTGAGAGCATGGGCATGCACCCTCACAGGGCTTCACTGGGAGGAAACTGTTCCTTTTCACAGTGACTGAAGTGGCATGATCTGCGTTTAACAGACCTGTGGCTGCACACTGCCCTTCAGCTGGGAGAAAACAGGGCTGGAGGGAGGAAGGAAGGCAGGGGCCAAATTGGCTCCAACCAACTGAACACACGTGCGACCACATGCACGCCACCCCACCCACGTGCGTGCGTGCACCCACACTTGCACCCACCCACCCCTACGTATGCACGCACCCGCACACGCGCCCAGACACGCGCACACGTGCACGCGTGCACGCACGTGCATGCACATCCTCCATGCACGCAGACGCCCACCCCGACCCCCCCACAGGCTCCTGTTCAGCCTGTTCTTAACCCCCCGAAGCTGCTGACGCCCGAATGCCTCCCAACAGCCCGCTCCCCTGCTTTGCTGGCCGCACCCTCCATAAACTCAATGCCTTTTTGCTGCATTTAAGGGCCACTTCTTGAGCTGCCCGTTGCGGCCACAGGACACCAAACAGCCTTTGCAGCAGCCCCGTACAGACCTCGCGGAACACCCCGAGCACCCACTGAAGCCACCCACTCCCTGGGGATGACACCAGTGGGGTGGCACTCTGGGGTGGCACTCGGAGACCCCGCAAGATGCTCGGCACAAACTGCCCAAGCAGCCTCACGCCCCCGCGGGTGAAGCATGGGCCGGCTGCTGCCTGAAAGGCAAGAGCTAGCAAGTAAATCCAAATTTATTGTTAAATCGCTGGATATAAAAATAATCTGGCTTTTAGAAAGCAATTTATTTATGCTTTCAGTACTTGCTTAAATATTTATGTGGAAAAGGAAAAAAAAAATCCACTCCAACATAGGACTATCATTGTAGCGACGGCCTTTGAGATTAATGGAAGTAAATTAGCCTGATGTTTTATTTACATGCAGCAAAGCAATAGATAAACTCTCCTCGTGATGGATTTTCTTCATTAGTTGGGCAAACGCCTAAGGTACAGCTTTTGACATTGTTTCTTCCAAGTGTTTAGACAAACAGTTTATCAAAAGCGTATAAAATTGTCAGGAAACGAAGCAGATTAATGACCAGTAAAGGGAAGATCATTGAATTTATGATATAAGTAGCAGTATCACTGGAGCTTAAGAAATGGCTTATTAGATAACCGACATGTACATGCATGCAGAAGTGCTGAGCCCCCCCCCAGATCCACCGCCCCGGCAGCGGCTGCTCCCCAAATCGTCCCTTCATGGGGGTCTCTGCACTGAGGCTTCACCTCCCTCCTCCTTCCCTCTCCTTAGGTCTGGGTTTATTCCGTAACTCTCTCATTAGAGCTTGTGAACATATTATTTCCTCCCAATTAAAAACCTCTTAGACTGGAACAGCTTCAGGGACGATAACCTTGTCTTCGTGTCTGCAATAATGGTTTCCGCAACCTAATTTGGCGATTTTGGCTGCTATTACAGCAGTGCTAATCATACCAGTAACAACAACAATAATATATAGGACTTCTCCGGTCTTTTGATTCTTCAGAAAAAATCCCCCAGCATTAGCGGTTTATGGATCCCAATTGCTCCTCCAGCAATTACCTCTGGAATGATAATTAGCTGTCAGAGAAGGCAAATGGGGAAAAGGAGACCGGGAACCCGAGGGAAAGGAAACATTCCTTGCCATAGCAGAGGGGCTGCACCTACGGGCGTCCGAGGTCTCTGCCCCCCCAGACATGGGCTCAGGTTTTCAAGCTTCAGAAGAGGGATTTTGGGTGCAAGACGACTAAGAAACACGGGTTTAACCGGTGCCGTGAATCTCGGTCTCTGAGGGCTGTCTCCAGCAGGTGGCATTGGCTTGACAGGCTGCCTTTTCCCCATGCTTGCCAAGAGCATCTTAAAAGTTTCATCTCTGCACTGGCAAATTTCAAGCTGCTACAGCAGCAGTAATTCCCTAATTCCCTTGCAGCCTAACCCGCCCAGCTGCGCTTTAAATCCCACCACCACCACCACCTTTTTTTCCCCTCTGTTACGTCTCTTTCCAATTAAAATCCAGATTTGCAGGAGTCGCTGCAGCGCGTTGCTCCAGGCCGGGAGCGTCGGGAAGCGGGACGGAGCAGGACGGTCGCTTGGAGGACGACACGCCGCAGCAGCCGGGGCTCTGCCCGCCCGAGTATGGACCCAGGTGCTCAGCAGCCGCAGGAGAAAGCAACCCTTCCTCCCTGGACAGTGTTTAAAATGCATTGCACCAGCTGTGCGGCGGGGCAGGAACGGCTCTCATTATTTAAAAACCCATCCCTGGGACAACTGTGGAGACCAGTCCAAAAGTCCTGAAGTTTAGGAGGTCTCGGGAGCGCTGATGATCCTACCAGAATAGCAGGCCTCCAAATATGTCCAAATACTACCCAAAATAGCTCTGGAGGAGGAGGTCTCTTAAACTTGACCTTCCCATCACGCCTGCTCATGCACGCTGTGCCTCCTCTTCCTGCAGCACAGAGTGCCACGGGCAGGAGGGGCTTAGTGCCTCCAACCTGGCAGAGGCAGCTCTCTGCGATAAAAGTTTAAATCAAACATTTGCTGCGGTCGATCCTAACCTGCGAAACATTCTAAAGTAAAACGGAAGAAGAAGTGGAGCTATGTGTTTTCATTTCTCTCTCTTCCCCACGCTGACAATGATAGGGAGGAAATGCCAGTGGGATTTTTCAAGACTGTTGAGAGATGAGAAGTGCTTGTACGGACGCACCGAGCGCTGGCGGGTACAAATGCGAATCAGCAGCGTTTTATCAAATCGAGGAGGCGACTGCAAGTGTCCCTGTCCTTGCTCCCAGAAGCCGAGATTATCTCCCCACTTCCACCACCCACTTTGCAAACGAGGTGTAAGGACGAGCCCCCAAACCAGGCACCATTTAATGAAGCGATGGAGGTAAAACTCTTGCTGTGAGAGTTTGACAAGGTGAACCGCATCTGGGTGTGGACAAGCCTTTCTCTCCGGAGTCACCCAGGCATTTGTTTTTCCCAGGCTGATCAGCCATTGCGGGGTCATGCTGGCCCACATCTCAGCTCTCTGCAAGGGGCATCTTCATGGCTCTTTCTGGATTGAAGACCTCGAATGGTGTGAAAGTCAAATTTCTGAGAACTTGTCCCCTAGACCTATTTTGGATACTTGCTGTGTTGGTAGGATTATCTCTGTTCCCGAGAACTCCTAAACTTCAGGACTTTTTGAGTAGACCCCGCAGTTGTCCCCAGGATGGATTTTAAAATGATACAGCTCTTAGAGCTGTGTGCTGCCAACCTGCAGGTAGAGCAATGCCATGCTTTGGGGCTTTGAAATCCACTGGTTTGTAAACAAGGCAAGCCAAAGACAGGAGCATCCTTTCCCAAACAGGAGGAGTTTTGCCTCCCCCATCTGCCTCCATGTGGTCCTTGGGGATTTCCCTGTTTTTCTGTTTCGCTCCCGACTGAAGGATCAGCCTCACTTGTTCTCCTCTTCTAAGCTGAACCAAATTTTATTCCCCTGGGCCATACCCAGCATCACCAATCTAAGAGATGATGTGGGTGCAAAGAGGTTTCTCGCATCTAGCACACGGGGTACCCCCCCGGGGACCCCCCGCTGCCAGCCAGCGGGCAGGGTGCTGCTCGTGCCCCCCATCTATGGAGCGGCCAGGCAGTGCATGTGCTTCCAGTTTGGTTTGGATGCCATGTGAGGTTTTTTTCCCCTCACTAGTCCCTGGCCAAGTTCCCATTTAGGCAATCAGACTCCCCTTTTCACCTTCTTTTGGGATGGGAGGCTGTAGTTTGTGATGCCTGTGCACGGGCAGGCAGAAGAGGGGCTCGTGGCATCCCTGGCGTCCCTGCCACAAGCACGCAGCAGGAGAGGCGAGGAGGAGGAAGGGCAGAGACGTCAGGTCTTTTCTTTAAATCCCTGAGTTTTCTTGACCGATCCCAGAAACTAATATTTCAGTCTGCAGGGGTGTTAACTCAGCAGATGGGCTGCTTGACATTTCCCTGGCTGTCTGGAGGTGGTGATGCCTTCAGAAAGAGCCCAAAAGCAGAGAAGATTTTTCCCACTAGATAGTCAGCCCTGGGAAAGTGGAGAGAAACTCTCCAGGCATGGTTCAGTCCTGTCTACCCCAGTTCATCCAGATGAATATGGATGGTTTTGAACCAGGTGATAGGGAATAGCCCAAGGAAAATGCGAGTCCCAGCCCTGCATGGAAAGGGGATGGGACGTGCCCATGCAACGGGTATTTCCTCACGGTGCTGCTGGTCAAGCTCTCTGCTCGAGCAGGCATGACACCACCTCTTCCAGTCCTGCTTTTTGGGTGAGTTTTGCTCAACTGGATTTTTTCTTTTGGCTGCATCTGAGCAGGAATGGAGTTTTTATTGCAGGATGAGGCTAGCGGATACAGTGGTGTGGGCTTCGCTGCAAGTGTTGCCGTATTTTTGCAGGTGTTTGATTTTAATTGCCCGTTCTGGCTGCATCAGAAAAGGCTCAGAGTAAGAAAAGCGTGTTACGTCCCAGGGCTGTTTATGTGCATAAACAACCTGGGGTTTATTGCCTTGACCTTTCCTGAAACAAGGTCTTGGCTCCTCTGAGTTAAATCTAAAAAAAAGGGGATCTATTAGACTGAGCAGCAGATTTGGGCTTCTAAGAATCGCATCTAGGGGCCGACAGGATACCAGGAGGCTGAGGTCTGCCACAATTGGAACAAATCTTTAATGGTTTTTGTTCAGTTCACCAGGGTCTGCCAGTTCTGCTCCTTGCCCACAGTAAATAGTCTGGGAGCAGGGAAGCAGTGATTATATTCGATTTAAGGCAATTCAGCCCAGTTTTCCTTGATTTGAGGTGAGGGGCAGAGGTGGTGCAAAATGTATGCACAGAATGGACAGGTTAGGTCAGATACTTCTTGCTTTATCTTTTGAGTGTGAAACCGGGCATCACGTGCAAAGACACATAATCAGGTGTACAGAAAGAGTTCATCCTGGCCATTCGAGGCGAAGCTGAAAGCTAAGGGTGCAGAGATCAGAGGTCTCACTTCCCTCTCTGCTTCCACTGAAGACCACAGCAATTTGCTGAGGAGCTGCTCAGAAGCTGGTGGTCACAGCTGGCTGGTGACCTCTGCCTGCCGCTGCCAGGCCCCTGCCCGGCTCACGATGGGTTTGCACACCCCGAGCACTCTTCCCTTCTCCATCTCTTCCCCCGGCTCTGTCCCCATCCCTTCATCCTTGCCAGCTGTAGGGTAAGGGCGGAGGCAGAAGGTTGGTTTTGGGTCCCCCAAATGGTTGGGGTCCAGCTGGAGATGCAGTAGCTTGCAGTGCTTCTTCCTCACCTCAGATAAGACATGAAGGTCTCCAGGAAAGTCAGGACCTTCAGCAACCCTAACTGGTCTCAAAACAGTTAAATGTGTAGACATATGCCCATAGCATATAGGGAGCGGAGCCGCAGAAGCCTGCTCTCCTCTACTGGCAAAGCCACCCATGGTGGCACAGGTGAGCTATTCACTGCCACAGACACCTGGGAGGCTTTGCAGGGTGCTGCAGCTCATTGCCAAGTGCGAGCAAGTCCTCTCCATCTCCACCCCACCGCAGAGGCCTGAGAAAGGACCTTCCCTGCAGACATAAGTTTGCAAATTCACTTTTTCCCCCTACATAGAGGAACTATATGGAGGGTCACCCCATGCCGAGGACTCCTGGTGTGCCTTCGGCCCCCCCTAGCTAGCCCTGGCACCAAGAAAAGCAGTTTCTGTGGTGGGGTTGAGCAAAAGCACACCCACCAAATGAAATCCAGCCAGTTCTTTATTTGCAGAGCAAACAGCAGAAGAGAAGCCAGCGCTTGCTGTCCCCATCCAGCCGCTGGGCACTGCAAGCCCTGGGCTGGAGAGCATTCAGGACTGATTCCAGCGCCAGCCTCCTGCCTGCGCTTCCCACCGAAGGGCTGGTTCCAGAGCAGAGCTGGTGGCTGAAGTGAGGATGAAGTGGAAGAGCTGATGCCGGTCAACCAGGGAGGCTTTGCCTATGGAAAAATGCTGGCAAGTGGTCTCAGTGCTCCTGGCTTGGGGATGAAGCTGGGGGAGCCGGCCAGGCGTAGGCATCTCGCCTCTCCCATGCCAGAAACAGCCAGAAACCATTGCTCGTACAGCACGACTGAGCTGAGGGGGGACTTGGGGCAGGTCGGGGCCATGCGCCTTGGTGGCACAAGACCAGCTTACCTGCCCAGCCGCTTTGCTGCGGTCTCAAGGCTTAGGAGGCAGCTTTAGGAAACCCTTCGGTTGCCATTCCACAGCTCTGTTGTTATCCATGGCTAAATCTAATCAAACACGGATGTTCCTGAGCAAAGAGCGTTTAAGACTTCTGAGACTCGGGCTCAGGGGGGCTGAGAGAGACTACCGGTGGAGAAATGCAGCCTCCCTCGTCAGCCTCGACTCAGCCAGAAATTTAGGCTGAGGCAGGCAACGACTGTGGAGGGGTGAAATCAGCCAGCATGGTCTTGCCCAGGGTTTTACAGGGAGAGGAGGCAACTCATGGGGGAGATGAGGTCCACCCTGCCCGCTGAGCTACCCGCCCCAGGCAATGCTGGGGCCAGCCCTGTTTTGCAAGGGCAGTTTGGGGCACATGGGGCCACCACCCCCCGTGTCACCGAAGTCCCCTGTAAGCTCCGTGCAGATGCTGGCACCACCTGGGAGATGTGTACTTTGACTGCGCTCCAATAAGCCTTTTGATAGCAGCGATGAGGCAATATTTGTCCTGCTTTCTGCCTCCACAGAGGTGGCATTAGGACATCAGAAAGTCCTGCTGCTTCATCTTCCTTTGAAGGGACTTGGAGAAAGAAAGGAAAGAAGGGGGAAGAACAGAGCACCAAAAGCGGGCAGCTTGGGTGAGCAGATGCGTAAGAAGAAAGTATTAGGGTAACATGTCTGAGCTTATCATTTGTGACCTTGAGGTGTCCTCAGAGACTCAACCTTCCCTGGCAAAAGCTGGGATTTTTAGCACAAGACAAGAAACCCGAGTCGAAGGCCTCTGCTGTGGTCCCTGCAGCGATGAGATCCCCCCTCCATCGCCAGGCAAACCCCAGGCTCCCACCCCGTCCCTGCCCGAGGCCTCTTTTTTTACTCCCTGCTGCTGTGGTGCACAGCAAGTCAGTGTTTTGCCTGTGCCGGGGAGGTTTGGAGGCAGCTGGGAAGAGCTGGCTGGTATTCGGGGAGCACTGTGCCAGTGGAAGGGACCAGCACTCAGTGCCCGTGCCGGGGCACCATATCCACTGCAGTATCTTCCGTGCCTTCATTTCTCCTCCTCTTCTAGAAATGGGAAACAAGCAACACGTGTGGGAGCTGTCTCCGCTTTGGCTTGGCAAGGGACTTTTCAAGACTGATCACAGTTCAAGAGGCGCAAGAAAATGTGCAAAACCCCCAAAACACGCTCGCTTCCGTGCCGGCAGCTTGGCTTTGCTCGCCGGGGCCCCGCTCCAGCCTGGCCCCAGGCTGTGCGGCGGGAGAGGCTGCTCGGTCCTTCCCTGCCTCTCCCACCCAGCGATGCTTTTGCACATGCCCTTCAAAAAAAAAAAAAAAATCTCATCTTCCGGAGGCGTTTTGATTGCTCTCAGTAGAGACTGCCTTTTTTATGCCTGCAGCATTATCACTTCCCTGCCCCTGCGTGCCAGAGCTGCCCCTTGCACGCTCTGCAAAGCAGCCAGGCACTGTCTATTTTAATTCCTTTCTCCCACCCCTTTGCCTGCCCTCGGAGCACAGCAGCACATTAGCAAGGGGACGTGGGGCAGTGGAAGGGCTGGGAAATAGAGAACGTTTGGGTGTCGAGAGGCAGAGGAAGGGGGGAAAGCAGGTACCTGCTGGGCTGGTGGCTTCAAGCCCTGGCATGGTGTGAGCAGAGGTGGCCGTGCAGTCACCTGCAGGGACATGGGCAATGAAGTAATTTCTCTGTCTTCGCAGAGCTATGGCCTTGAAGTTTGCCTCTTATTCCATAGAGACCACTGACTGCAAAAACCAGATGCCATCTGTCCACTGTGCGTTGCAAATCAGATTTTAATCATCTTGGGGAGAGGGCTGTCTCCTGCCGTGTGCTGCAAACCAGGTCTACAGGAGTTACTCTGCAAAATTTACATGTCTGAGATGGGTTAGTGATTAGGGCTCCGGCTTCATACTGAGGAGGCTGAAATTCAGTTTCTCCCCCTCACAGATTTCCTGGCCGATGGTACAAAGTGGCTTAGGCCATGCCTATGTTAATCAGGTAAGCGCAGATCTGGTTTTCACCTCCCCGCTGATGTCCCTCCCCACCGCACTCGCACCGCAGCATCTCTGCATCCAGCACGGGCAGTGGGGCTCCCGTGACGAAGGACGCCTTCGAGTTGGGACAGAGGCACCTCCAAGATCCGGTTTTGCTCCCTGAAAACCAAAGCAAGAGATTGCAGATACTGGTGTCGGTGTTGCCGTCTGCTCCGGTGCTGTCAGCGGGCTGATTCACACCAGCTACGGGCTCACCCGGCGGATAATGCATTTGTTTCAAGGGCTGCTGGGTGCCGCGGTAGGTTACAGCGGGCAGTGGAGGAGACGGCCAGGGAGAGAAATGGCAGAAGGTCAGACTTCGTCTGGTCTTGCACAGCCCTTATACAATTCTATAAGGCAAATGGTGTATTCCTATAATAATAAAATGGGCTGCCGAGGATGCTCAAAAGTACGGTGAGCTGTCCTTATCCCTTTTTTAAAATCATTATATATTGAAAAATCATTGCCGGTATAACAGGGAGGCTGCAAAGCTACCTCTTTGTAGGTAAAGAATCAATAAATTGTTTTCTTCTTTGCTGTATGAAAATAATATCATTAAATCATATTGGTTTATTAAAAAGGCAGTACCCCCCCAGCACAGATGACAAGGCTGATCACAGCCTGCCTGTGGGGAGATACAGCTCTTATCCACAGCCTCTATGGACTTATTTATCAAAAAAGAGCTTAGCGAGGCCTCTAAACCCATGGTTATTTATTAGTTGGCATGGCCAAGTTTTGACCCCCACAGAGGTACCCGCAGGGGCAGAGCGGATACGGCCCAGCGTCACCTCCTGGAAGCTTCGAGACAAACCTCTGCTCCTTCTCCTCCGTCCTCGCCACAGGGGTTTGTCACGCAGGATGGCTCCCCGCAGCCGGCACGCAGCTCACTCCTCTCTGCCATCTTATGCCAAAGAAACGCATCCTTCCAGACTGCGTATGGTGAAATCGCAAGAGGGTGGTTAGCTTGGCCGTATCCTGGGACGAGTCAAGTCCTGTCAGCTCATCAAAACCCAAAACTCCAGCAAGGAAGAAAACGATGCATGAGACAGGAGGAAAAAAGACTGAGAACGATCTAATGGTTACAATGACCCAATCCATTAATTTTTTTAATCTGCTGGCATTAGAGTTTAAGCTTTTGAAAGGGTAGAGGAGAAGAAAGGTGCATCGTGTTAGCATCTTCTGACACGCTGCAGAAGCAAACCTGCACCCCTGGTTCACGCGGGCAGGGGCAGCCGTCATGCATTTTGCACGAAATCTTTTTCCCCCACCTCTGCAGCGCAGCAGCGATTGCAGCTGTGCCAGATGTTCATTAACTAGATGGGGTGGAAGGCGCAAAGGCAGTATGGCTTGTATGGAAGCCATTTAATGGGGAATCACTTAAAGAAATGCCCCCCCCCTGCCCCATACACCCCCCAGAGAGCTGTTCTGCAGGACATCTCCGTGGAGGTGCTTGTGATGGAGCTATCTGAAGGTTTGGGCAGGGCTCACGAGGCCGGTGTGAGGTGTCTGATGAGCAATTTCTGGAACTAAGGGCACCAAAGCAAGTTTGTTAAACTGTGCTGATGAGGGGTAGGGTGGTACACAGCCAACGGGGCGAGCCCAGCCTCCGCTGCTTCGTGGACTGACCTGACTGTGCAAGCCCTCCGCAGCGCTGGGATGCATTTTAATCAGCACTCAGGTATCGGACAGGAAAAGGAAATATTCCCCTTCTTTTTCCATAAAGATTCAATCGCTTATTCCACCAACACCCTGGCAAGGCACCTTACCAACGGATGTGTCACGAATATTTTCAAAAGAATTAACTTAACCTAAATGTTAAAAAAAAACCCCAACTCTGTTGTATAGCTAGTGGTTGTGGAGCTGATATAAGGAAAAAACCCTTCCTCTCAGCCCTGGACACTGTCCGTAATAGCTGTCAAAAATGATTACTGTTAGCTCCTGGCAGTTTTGCACTGGGTTTGCCCTAAAAAAGTCAAAACACCCTTAACTAGAGCCAGCAGTGACTTAAGGAAGAAGGCGAGAGCTGCAGGCAGGCCGGAGTTAGCAGTTCAGGCTCTTGAATAATACTATTATTCTAAATACTAAATGCTATAATAATATTACCCGGGTAATAGCCCGGGTCCTGTTTCTGCAGCCGCAGCCCCGCTGCGACGTGGCTGATGGCTGCCACAGGGATGGAGCCCAGCTGTTTGCCAGCCCGGAGGTAAGACTGTTCCTAACCCCGTCTTGAGGACGAGGCTCAGGCCTCTTTCTGTAAGGGGCTTCAGTGCCCCCGGTTTGGGTAAAGGGGGAAGGAGGAGGTGCAGCGCCCGTAGTGGGGCGGGAGAGGAGAGAGGGAGGAGGCAGGACTGGGGCTGGGGGGAGAAGGCGGGACACCCCCTTTTCAGAGGACCGAAGGACACCATGGATTAAACCAATTGTTGAGCTGTTTTCTAATGAGCCTGCTATAGCTTTGCCAGGCGGATCAAAGAAATTAAAATCCTGGGGCAAAATAAACACTTCCATTCAAGCCCTATTAGTCTTCCTCACCCCCACTCTTCCCCCCAGATCCTTATCCCTGACGCAGACGCTCAGTCCAGCCTCCGTTACGAGGATGCTGGGACCGAGGTGTCACACCTACGTCCAGGTGAGACTACCAGGTGTCTGGAGGAGGTTGGGGCCATCAGAGAGCTGCCTCTGGGTGTTTCCCAGCAGCGTTGGCATTCGGACCGGTCTAACGTGCCGCCGCTCACCTCGGGTGCGGGGGGATGCTGTCCTCACCCAGCAGCACCATGCAACGGGTGCTGCCATAAGGTACCGTGCGGTGCAAGGTCCTGGAGCTCAGCCTCCCTTCGGAGGTGCAGGGGTCCCACCACCACCACGCCACGGGTTATCTGGCAGGGCAGCCTCACACTTCTCTCGGCGTGGGGACAGCAGTCCCTGCCCGGCCTCGCGGCTGTCACTGAGCTCTCCTGGCCCCCAGGCTCTAACCAGGGTCCCCACGGGCTGGCCAAAGGCACCGGAGCTGGAGACGATGCGTTGGAGGGAGACAACCAGCACCAACCAGCCTCCGCTCGGCCTCTCCTTCTCGGCTAGCGTGGGCGAAGGGGCTGCTGGGTCCCGAGTAGAGGGCGATGCAAAGGTGGTGGCCTGGGGTGAGAAGCCAGAAGGACTTCACAGGCTTTGCTGAGAAGTCAAACAGAGGGAGGTTTTTCTTTCCGAGCTCCGATCTCTGTCTGTAGCTGAAAGCACAGAGCAATCCCACAGCAAAGGAGCAGGCCAGGGCAGCCCCAGCACGACCTCACTGGAGCCTGGGGAGCCATCACTGAGGCTGGCTTCATCCAACGCCCCTCCATGAGATCCTTCACTCGTGGCCCTTCTTACGAGCATCATCATTTCTCCTTTCTCTCTCCCTCTGCGAAGGAAGAGAATTTAAAGATTACACCCTGCTGAGAAATAAAAAAGTCATAGGTCCTTTGAGACAGAAAGTACGGCCACGGGAGTGGGGAAACAGCTTTTCTACATGTTGGGGGAGGTTTGGCAGGTGGGAAAATATTTCTCAACTGAACACTCTCCCTCTGGTTTGGATTAATAGCTTGGCTCCAGCTTCAGGTAGAAATTCCCCACCCCTCCCGTAAGAAATAAATTTTAAAATGTAACTAGCCCAAGAGAAGAATTATCTGCTGGATGTCATTTTAATGCCAATTTTTTTCCCTCCATAAAGCATTCCTCTTTTAAAAGCACTCCAGCTCTTCACAGCTCATTTTCCTTGGATTTTATAGAGATGCCTCTACTGAGCACATGTGGACAACTAAGTTTTCATGTTGCTTTTAACGCAGCAACATACACAAGATACATGTGATTAAAAAGAACAAGGCGAGCTCTTCCCAGCAAACAATTTATTTCTGCTTGTGAATTATCCATGAGGAAGCCTAGATATGCTTTTTTTTTTTTTTTTTTTTTTGCCCGAACACGTTCCCGTGGTTTTGGGATCCTCTCCCACTCTGGAGAGGACCCTGCGCTGGGATGAAGCCGCTGCTGTGTTGGAGCACTGGGGGGAGTTATTGAACAGGAACTCAATATATCCTTCGTACTTTTCTTAAACTAATAAACAATAGATGTTCTCTTCAAAGGTAAAGGAAGCTAATAAAACACTCACAAGCTCTGCCTTTCAACCCCAATAAAATCCCAGCAAGGCGATACCAAAGTGATCCTTAAATCCAAGCGTTGAACACGATGTAGAAATGCCAGCCCTCAAACGTGAGAATACCGCCGCTGTTTTCTCAATTCACACGGGAAGAGCTGGGATTTGGAGGCCTTGCTCTTTCCCTTTTGCCCTCAGGTGGATCAAAATGTTTCACCTAAAACCTGGTAGTTAAAAAATCAGGTCTTTGATCTCCTGCAGAGAAGTCATGGAGCAGTTCTCAGCTCCAGGTGTGGCACGGGTTTGGACAACCTTTATCTACATTTTAGCAATATAGGGGCAAAACACAGTGTCTGCTCCACAATTTTTTTTTACAGTCCCCACAAATGAAACCCTTTGGTGGGTGTCCTTTGCTATTCATCACGCGGTCTCTCAAGACGGGAGGAAAGAAAGTAAAGAAGGAGAATAGAGGGGGACACGTGCAGCCCCCCTGAGATAACCCGCTCGTGTGGCAGAGGTCCCCTCTCTGGACGGAGAGCCTGAAACTCGCACCTCGAGGAGGAAACGACTCTGATTGATTGATAAATGGTGGGGAGTGAGGCCAGCACACCCACGGGACACACTGCTTAGTGCTTGCGATGCTCCACAGCCCTTTCACTTGACCAGCACCCAGTGGGAGAGGACAGGGAAGCTGCCACCAAATGCAGAGAGGCTTGTGGTACCAAGAGCAAACTTGAATCCCACTTTCGAGGCGGGGGGCGATGCACCACTCCCAGTCTGGCCTGGCAAAGCCTGGCCTTGCACCGTTGTGGGTTCCTGGCGTGCAGCCGGGCTGCACAAAGCAGTTAGCCCAGGACTCACAGTCCCAGGTGGTCTCAAAGCGGGCTCAGAGGGGTGGTGGAAGGAGGGTACGTGCTGTGCTCGGCTGGGGCACACGTGCCATTTTGCACAGCGGACAGGAGAACGTGCACGTTGTCTGATCATGCATCAGCGCAAATTCATGGTTTCTTGATTCTCGCTTGCTTGGTTTGCTCAAAGGAGGAGGAAGCAGAGGAGCAGACCACGGTGAAGCTGCTTGGCAGAAGCCCAGTCCCAAAGCATCACGTTTTCCAGCGCCAGGGGTGGTGCGTGCTGCTCTCCCTGGCTGCTTGGGCATCTGAAACACAAAGCCTGGGGACCGGCCTCCTGGAGACCTCCAAGGGCATCTCTCCCAGAGCCTCTTCCCCAGGGTGACTCTCCTTTTTTGCCTCTATCTTCTGGCAGCTCCCTTGGTCCTTACCCCTGCTTGCTGCTGTGCTGCTGGCCCGCCAGCACAGGGAGGGCAGCTGATGAGAGCTGGCAGGAGCCCGGGCATGAGTCTGAAACCCAGAGAGAAACGGGAAAGATGCGGCGTTAATTACGATGGCTTGGGACCAGCTGGAACCATCACACCAAGTTAACAGAGGAGAAAACAGCTCACTGCTCAGGGACGAGGCGGCCTGGGGGGCTCGGCGGTGGATGCCAGATGAAAGCCACCACCACGTGCCGGCCACGGCCCTGGAGCATCACCCTGGCATCACCATGGAGGCAGCTTGCTAACATGAAAATAGCAAGCCCGCCAGCAGCAGTGTTTTCCTTTGAAGCCCTGCTGTTGCATGTGGGCTCCCAGACTGGCAGGGTTTGAGCTGCCTTCTTAGCTAAATTGGGAAATTAATTACCCTGAGCCGCACCTCCAGGTGAATGACGCTGGGCAGCTCGCTCTCGGCGATGCCTGGTCTCGAGTGACTAAATCGAGCTCAGCGAAGCAGCCTGGAGCCTCGTCTCTTGGCATGCTGCAGGACCGTGGCTTTCAGTAGGCAGGATGTTAAGGGAAACGCTGTACATCGAGGTCCAAAATACCTGTAGCTCTTGGTAGCTGGAGAGCTGGGCTGGGGTAGCGGCAAACGCACATCAGGTGGCCGCTTCTGCTAGAGGTACTGGTGTGGTTATTTAAAGTCTTTGAATGGAAATGGACAAAACCTATTAAAATAAATGGCACTGGTTTTATGCTTCTTGTTGCCTCTGCTTCAAGCTGTTGATTTACAATTAGTTTGCATTTATAGATAGTTTGCATTTTTGGAGTGTTTCCTTTTGGAGTTGTAAAAGGTCAGCCTTAAAAGAAAACATGCATTTTGAGTCTGTTTTGATCCCGTGGCAAGGGACGGGTTCCCCCGTGAGTCGGGGAGCTTCAGAGTTAAGCAATAAATGGGTCCCTTTTATAGCCACTTTCAGATTTCCCTTTCTGCTGTAAATCTGTGTAAAGATAAGTACGCTCCCCGGGCAGCCCAGGCGGCAGGAGCCCCCCTATTTCACAGCCCCGGCAAGCTTGGCTGTGCCTGCAACGCTGTACGTGTATTTCATGGCTCCCTGCTTTGGTCTTTTTCCCGGTAAGCAATTGCATTCAAGGGCCTGATTTTTGTTTATTCCTCTGCAACCTGCACTGTTGTTTACATGAAGGCAAAGGGTATGAAAAAAGCTATCGAACCAGAACAGGGGAAAAAAGGGAAAAGCTCCCTGGAGCTGCAGTTGGATGCACTGACTGCACCTGGTTGGGTTCAGGCATGTTTGCTTGCTCCCGAAGCTGTTGATCACCTGATGGTGGTAATATTTTCCTACAGGTTATATGGGATTGGCTTTAAGGGGTTCTTTTTATTTCCACCAAGCAGAGAGCGTTTCCAGGTAAATGGCTTATCTGGCCCGGAGCAGCACAAACCGAGGGGCACTACTGCTCTGCATGGGTAATTTTGTGGGTTTTTTTCCCCCTGAAATGTCACTGCTTTGAAAGAGAGCTGAGAAAGCAGAGCCAAAATCCTTGCCTAGAATTGGGTGGCTCGTTTGTGTGCGGCACTTACCTAGGCGGCCCTTATCTGAGCTATGGTGAGGATGCATCAAACTGGCCACCGATATACTTTGCTCTTGCTTTTTATGAGATAAGGATAAGCTCAGCAGGAGCAGGGTAAGACCAGTGGTTCTTGGGAAAAACCATATAGGCAGCTGTCCATCAATAGCCTGGTGTTACATACCGGCCACCCTCGCCTACACCACTGCTATAGGAACCGTAAACCACTGGCTAGAGATCTCCCTAGCCTGGGCCGTAAGAAATACTGTCTTTTTGGATGGCAACGCACTTAAATTAGGTCCTTGCTCTGAAAGGTGATGGCACCTAGAAGGGGAACACACAATATAGAGAATGAAGCCAACTGCTCTTTGGCAGTTTTCTTTCTGGCTACAGGGGTCACCCAAGCTTTTCAGCACACTTTTGGGGGGGGGAAAGGCTGCCCTAAGATTTCCACCAAAAATTCTGCACTGCAGGCAGGGAGTCTCAGGTCAGCCCTACCAGTTTCCCAGCCCTTCCTCTAGCCTGGGAAAAGGAAAATGCTCTAAATAAACTGCTATTTAATAAAAAAAAAATCCTCTAACCCCTAAGGAATTGTGGAAAATTGTTTCAAAACTAGTTTTGAATGGGAGCCTAGCACTGGAATTTAGATTTTTCAATTAAAAGTGATTGCCTCCCTAATAGAGCTTTTTTTTTTTTTTTTTCTCTCAGAGGGAGGGAGAAAAAGTTGTCAAAGAAACAAAGTGTTTCTCACAGAAGCGGCTGGGATGTGCAACCGTGGCGTCTGGCCCCTCAGAGCTGCAGCAAAGATGTTTCCTTGTCCCCCTTCTCCAAGGAGACAGCATCTTCCAGGCAGCACCATAAACCAGAGGATGTCCTGCAGAGTCGCCTCCCGGCCAAAATCTAGCAACCAGGAGGTGGGAAAAGAACAAGAACCCAAAGCACCTGAAACTCTCACTCCCGGACAACGTTCCCAAACTGAATCCCATTCTTCCCCTCAAGCAAAATACATCTCAAATTGCTCCTCTGAAGCACATCATAATCCTGAGGGAGGAATCTGGAGGAAGAAGGAGGAAGGAAAGAGATTTTTCACAACTGTCTGGCTCTGAAACTGAAAGGTATTCATGCGTGGAGGAAAGCACCTTTCTCTGTCAGAGGGAAATAGATGAAAAAAAATAAGATGTTTATGAAATATGGAGGGCTGCACTCATCTTCCACCGGGCTGCACAAGCGATGCCATCAGGGGCTCCCTGACCACAGCTGGAGACACACCGGTGTTTTCCTATGGAGCTCTCGCCCCTGCTCCTCCCCGCCCAACATCCAGCTCAGATTTTCCATCTTCTGATGGCAAAACAGAAGATGGAATCTAGAGAAGAGGGATTAAAAGAACAAAGTAATGGAGGATGATATAAAACCTTGCAACAGAGGAGCAGGATTGGGAAGAGGGCTTGTACAGACAGCAAATCTCAGAGTCCCTAGCTGAAACCAATGGCTTGGACCTACAGCCCTCCACTGGTCTCTCACCTAAAAAATAGGAGACTCTCCAGTAAGTCAACCCAGATGGCAGTGCCCCACGCACCGCCTCCCTCTCCCCCATGCTTCTGGCAGTGAGAACCCTACAAAAAACCCCAGGCACATTTCATGAAAGCATTGGCCAGATGGCCACCAGTCCCCCACCCTGCTACTCAGCTTGAGCCTCTGCTTCCTAACCCAGGTCTGTCACACCTTGCCACCAAGACGACACACAAGAACACCAGGATGGTGTGTGGTCCTTGCTGAGTCATTACAGAAAATCTTTTTCTTTGAGCCATAAATTGGTGTTGGGGGGACAGGCAGCTGGGTAAATAAATCAAGTATTAAAGCTTTCTCGAATGAGGAGAAATGAGCATCACCCAGCAAAAGGTGGGGGTGAAGGAGGTGAAGAGGCTGCCCAAGCCAACCCGCACAGCTCCACGCCATGCCCGTATGGTGGTAGCTATGTCAGGAAAAGCAAAATAGAGGGAGAGATGCCTCCAGCTGGCCCAGACCCGGTTGGACCTGGGTGGGATGGAGACGCAGGGGTGGGCAGCCACTGGTCCCTACTCCCCTCTGCCTCCTCGCAGGTTCCCCTGCGGCAGGGCCGGGGACCCGCCGGGCAGCAGGCACAGCTCTGCGCTCGCCCAAGCCTGCGACTTGTATGTGCTGGGAAGGCACTGCCACCCTCCAAGGAGCCCATGGGGACACTCCTGGCATAAATGGCCCCTGAATACAAGCAGACCTGGCACCTGGGGCCGAAGGGTAGGGAAAGGCCAGTATTCAGCTCTGTTTTTCTCAATATTGGTGAAATCATCCCAAAGCAAGAGATCCATCGGAGTCCGCACAGCAGCTGCCATCGCAGTACCTGTTCATGGAAGGCAACAGGAATCCGGCAGGTTTTTGCCAGGCAGATTGAAGAAGCAAGAGGAACTGGCTCATAACAGAAATGTCACACCGATAGAAACTTCCACAGGAAAACACCGTGGGAAATCCACATGCAGCAGGAAAACAAAGTTGCTGCCGGCGACGGTATACCTGCAGACTGTCCCACCTTCATCCACCTTACCCCCATGCTGGCCAAGCTGGAGGAGGCGACGGCTATTGCTAGCGACCAGAATAACATCAAAGTAAGGAAGGACAAAGGAACAGGGAGTCTCTAGGACAGAGAAGAGAGATGCTAAACTGAGTGGGTTCGTCTGTGGATGCTACATTATGCATACAGGGACGCGGCTAACCCAGAAGGTAAATCAGGCAATTTGAGCGAGCCGTTTGAATAAACACCAAACAAAGGGAAATGCAATTAAATTTTAAAGGCAACACATTTTCAAATGGCGGGACTAAGCAGCATTTAAAGGTGACGATCACTGCCAAGTTATTTCGAGCAAACAGGAGGCTATTCGGTTTATCTGTTTGAACGTGCCAACAATTAATTTAGTAATCAGCATGTTCTGAAGGGACGATTTGAGAGGGTGACAAGGAGGGCCAGGCCCTCAGTCAGTGTAAATTCGCACCGGCTTGCTGAGTCGCAGCCAGCCCTGTGCGAGCAGAGGGTTTGGCTCAAGCCCCCCTGGGGGGGACTTGCTGGGGGAGGTGACTTCTCTTACATAAGGACGGTGATGTGCTTCACACACATGCAGATGGTGATGCTTCTCATACCACCCACAGCACAGATGGACTGTCAGTCATCACATTGAAAGTCATTCCAAGAGTGTGCCTACCCCAAGTCCAGCAGGGAAAAATTAAGTGCTGTTTTATCCACTAAACCTACCCTGCCTTACACTGCACAGACACCAGAAGCAAAAATATTGTAGAAATAAGTCTGCTATTTATATAGCTCAGCAGATGAGATGTAGCAATAAAGATGCTGAAGTCACCCTTTTGTTTAATATAAATTAAATGATGTTGTGCTTATAGAGTCCCTTTCACCCAGGGATCCTGGAGAGCAACAACCTCCTTGCTGCACAGATGGACCAACTTCTGACCTAAAGAGGTTAAAGGCTCGGGTCAGAGCCCTTGCCAGCCCACCTGCAGTAAATGTGGCTCTGCCTCAGAGCTATCTACACCAGCAGCCTGAGGTGTCTTAAAAGAAATCATTTCCTAAGGGTCTTAATTTAATTTGGGCCCTGTGAGGTGCTGGTGTCTTGGGATAAGCCATGCAGACATCCCAGAGTGGTGGATGCGCAGAGCCTTAGAGACAAGGACAAAAAAGGTGGCTTGAAATGGAAGGGGGAAAAAAAAAAAAAAAATCGGTAGACAGCTTTGAAAAATATTCCTGTGGCATGTTTACCTTGAGTAACGTATTTAGTTGTTAGAGACTGAAGTGACGACGCCAAAAAAGGCACTTTGCGTTATTTCTCACCAAAATCTTCTAAGAAATGGTCTGGTTTCTCCTGCAAACATATTTCCTAAGCTGTCTTTTAAAGGATTTGTTTTTCCTTTTTATTTTCCTTCCCTCCACAGTAGCTCTTTAAAGCCCCAAGTTATTGCTCTTAAGAATTGTTATTTCCTCAAGATAAGGATCTGTCCACAAGAATCAGGGGAGGGGAGACAAAGGAGACAGAAAAATCTCAATTTGAACTCTGCAAAACCAAATACTTTCATTAAATATCTCCAGTCACTTTCTGAAGGTGTAAAACCCGCACCAGGTGACCAGTCTGGATTGCAGCTAGCACATCACTGCCTGCCCCTACCACCCCCAGGCAGCCTGTGAGAAGAAAGAAGCCAAGAGCTGGAGAAATCCATAGGGCCAGTAAAAATGGTGCAATAATTTTGCTCAGCAAAAGCTATCCAGTAATAATTTATGGTAGGCATGGATTTTTCTGGATGAGGTTTAGGATTCTGCATGCTTGTGAAGGTCTAAGTGCACTGCATAAGCACTGGAGCATCTCTGGCTGGTGAGAAGATGATCAGCCGGTGGCCACCACCTTGCTCCCCTGCCCCAGCATCCCACCAAGGCGTCCCACTGGCTGTGCAGAGGGAGATCAGGAGGAGCCAGGTTGTACCCATATGAGAACATCGCTCACAGGGGACCAGCATCCTCACTGCTTCTCGCTTGGCCAATAGCTCAGTGACCTCTTCATGCCGCACCCAGCCAAGGGAGCAAGCTCAGGAGACCCACCTCTAAGCCACTGTCCATCATATAAAGCACAATTCCTGCCTGGAACAAGGGTTTAAAAGCCACACAGAGGATGCTGATAGTTGCCTTGGCAGGACACAGGCTCTCTCAAGAGGACTATTAAAATATACATACAAAACAAAAGAAAAAATAGGACTTCATTAATATTTCCCAGTGTGTTAGGTTCCTGAGAAGCAGGCACACAAGTGCTCTAGAAATTTTCTGACACGAGCTCCCGCGGGTGATCATGAGAAATGCCACCTGCCAGGCTGGTTGGAACAAGTCCCTCCCGCCACTCGATAGTCCTGGAGAGGGTCTGTCTCAGTGGCTTTTCAGCCCTCGATTTGTGCTACTCTAACCTGCTCCTCAGGCAATACCTCCAGGTCAACTGGTCTTCCACGGTGTTGAGCAAGGGGTGGTCCATTTAAGACAAGCGCCATCTGTAAGTCTCAACTCTCCACAGCCCCGGTGGCAGGATGTCCTCGAGAAACACACCCAAACCAGATTAGAGTTGAGCCTCTTCAGAAATGTTTCTGTTCTTGGATATGGTTTTTGAGGGCGAGTTTGGGCTATGAGCAACTAACAGTAGCGTGAATTGCTCTGGCTCTATCAAAGTCTCTATCACCCTTGAGAAGTCCCGTCCCGTAGGGAACCATATTACCATACAACCTGCAGCTCCTGCTCCAACACCTCATGTGCGCGAGCTCGTAAGTGCTCCATTCAGTCCTTCTTCGCCCTCGTACGTGTCGGTAAGGAGCCTTCCCACAGCAGCTGGCTGCACTTTGGCTAATTAAAATGAGATGAAACTGCAGCCAGAGGAAATCCTCCTAGATGATCCATCTCCATAAGCATGGCCAAGCCCGACAGCAGCGAGTTCGAGACCAGCTTGCTATTAGTATCCTGCACTGCCCCCAGAGGGCTTTGGATTTAATCCCAGCTATTTCTCTTCTTCCAGGACAATGGGGCCAGACAGCACCACAGAGCTTAATGTATTTGCTTTGGGAGCAAAACCAAATTATGCAATGGCGGAAGGCGCAAGTCTCTTGCACAACACGACTTGTCAAAAGGAGCCCCATAAGCTTGCCAGAGGAACAGGCTGTTTTGGAAATACAGTAACCCAGCTCCAGCCCTGCCTTGCCACACATGTTAGAAATGCAGCCCCAGCCCCTGTGCACGGAGAGCCTGAGTTCGTTACAGGATTAAACTTTAAGCAATGCCAGGCAAGCATTCCTTCTGATCAGTTAAGAAGTGGCATTGACAGAGAAAAGCCCTGCTGGGTTTTCTTGAAACGTGAAGGCTGGAGACTGTGCGAGAGGATATTCGTGTGAAGCAAGGGAAACAAATAGCCCGTGGGACAGGGGAGGATCAGGCGCGAAAAATGGAACGGGCTTGCAGAGCACTGATGGCAAAGTTATTAAAAGGAAAGAAAATTCACTATGGGAAGACGCTAGCACTCCAGAGCAGTTCTCGAGGTAGTGTAAATCAGCATAACATTACTGTGCCCAATTTATGACAGCTACAGGCTGGGCCATGTACTCTTGAGTGCTGTACGCCCCGGCAGAGGGGGAATCCAGGTATAGCAGTGAGGCTCTGGTACGGACATTCTTACACTGGGCAGGTGTTGGAGGCAAATGGCCACATCACCGTCACAACTTCAGTGTTCAGCTATCTCAGAATTTGAAAAGGAAAAATCCTTTAATTTTGTTTCCACCTCGTAAAGTACTCATAGCACTGATGAGGAAGACAGAACCTGAATGCACATTTTTGGAAAGCACATTTGATTATCTCCTGGAAAAAGTGAGTCTGAACGCAAGAAACCGCTTCATGCTAGAGTTAAGAGCATGGAAACCCACATATATGATATTTCATTGCTCTGTAGCCAATTTTGTTGATTAGAATCATTAGGATACAAGAAGAAAATAGTTAATGTGCTGTAACCAATCTGCAAATGTTAGAAAATCTGCAATCATATCAAACCAATTTTAAGTGAAATGGGATGGTCTACAAATTACAGGCAAAGGATTGCTACCGAAGGCACTGAGAAAGACAGGCAGGAAAGCAACACATGGACCAATACCCTGTCCAGGACAAAAGGTGGTTAGGGGAACACAGGCAGCTCACACCCCCAAAGAAAATGACTTCTGAAAACTGATGCAAAACAAATGCTGACCAAACTTCATCCTTCAGAAGGCTCATTTAATACCGACTTCATAGGGTGCCACCATTACCACCCTTGCAACAGCCAGCAGGATGGCCAGTGGCCACAGGCCTACTTGCAACTTGAATGGCCGTGGGGATGCAAGGTTGCTGCAAAACCCTGCTGTGAGTGGGAACTAATCAGCCAGTGAGGCCCTGAGGAGCTACAGGTCCTGGTGGCTTCCCTAAACAGCCTGCTCGCACGTCTGTTACCTGTTTATGAAGTTTTTCTCACCTCAGCTCTGACATACGTGGCATGTGATGTGCAGCCACGTGGAGACTTTGGGGCACAGCTCAGATACTCACTTCACTTCAGCAAGCAGCCCATTTTGTCCTAAGAAAACAACAGCGGGAGTATTCATGCGCCCCTTTAAAATATCAAGACAAAAATTATTAGTTGGCAAGGCTACAATGGCAAAGCAAACACAGAGTTTGGGATTGTTGTTCTGGTTTTTTTCCCCCCTTTAAATCATAAACATGCTTGAAAACAAAGCGAGACATAATGAAAATGAATATACAGAAGTAGCACTTGCCTGAAGGTCCAATGCTGTACTGTGGTGTTTCACTCATTTTTCAGCCCTCTTGTTTCTTGTCTGATTTGTACAGCAATGTTTTTCTCCCCCTCTCTCTAGAACTCATATTATAAACCTGCCTTGAGATGCTCATCTATCAGCTCATCACTCAGAAAGCAAGCCATTTATCCTACTGTTCAAACATCCATCCAGACCTCGTGAGGACAGTGGGGGCTAGGGAGGGAGAGGAGAAGAAAGCACTTTTCCTGTTGCTTTAACGTTGGTTATAAACTATGGAGGATGCTAACTTCTATCAGTGAAACATCTCACACTCCTGCCCCCTTTTTCCTCTCTTTCCCAAGGCCTGTACTTTTGACACAGAGCTGTTTTACAAAGACAGCATCATTTAGGATCTCCACCTAAAGGAGATATGCGCAGGATCAGGTCTTAAGTAGGCAGTGTATTACCCCAGCAATGAAGCCAGATTCTGATCTTGGGGAAAATGAGTATAAGTCTAGAATAAACCACTCCCCTGGCCGGACCAACAGAGGTGCGAGTGTCATCAGTCCGGCCCCTGCCATGCGTTCTGTCCAGCCCAACGCAACGGCACCCATGTACTTGCCCCCCCCCCCCACTCTGCTTCCTCCCACCAACATGCAGGAAAGCCTGTGTGCAGAAAGCTTCCTTGGTGACCGCCTGCCTATTACTTAGCAAAGCATGTACCTGTTAGCAGCCATTATCAACAGATTATTCTCATCGAACACCAAAAAAATTATTTTCTTGAGCGGACTGCTGTAAAGTGCAATCTCTTCCCCATCACCTCTTCCAAACCATCCCCTTCTTTTCCCACAGACCTGTACATAACTCACAAAATGAAAACAGATCTTAAAACACAGTAAATTATTTTATCCACTCCATCCCTTCTATCTCCCATCTGCTATTCCAGTCTTTTGCTGTTGGGGTGCAGTAAAATCTGATTTTAAACATGAAGCTGACACTGTAGTCTCATTCTCTTCAGCCAAAATAAGAAAAATACAAAGCTACCCATATACACATTTTATCACAGCAATAGATAAATCTATCACAATAACCATTTTGACAGATAATAAAAAGCAAAAAAATATTGAGGAGGTTTATGGCAGTTTAATGAAGGCTCTCATACCAAATCTTGAACTCAAAGTTACAGTCAGTTATTGAAAAAAATAACTTACAATGAAAAAGCTGATGAGAATTGCCCACCTAGCCATGGAATTAACTGCGGTTTAACACTGCGCTTAAATACTCACCACACAATAGAAACGAATTTAAATCACGACCAAGGTACACACAATTTACTTCCATTCTGCTTTCAATTACATGTATTCAGCACGTAATTTAACCTCTGGAAGTTACTCTGAAGAACACAGAGGTTTTTTTTTTTTTAACACTCACTGGAAATAAATACCATTTAAAGAATACACATGGAGTGCAATAAAATGGACACTTAGGCACTGATACAGACTAGTCCTCTTCAGCCCTCTACAAACTACAAGACAAGAAGTTTTAAACCACAGATGGAGTGGAGAGCAGGGCAGAGCTGTACAGGTAGCGCAACAGGTTATGTACTACACAAGAGCACATCTGCAAAAGGTCCCAGGAGATTTTTGTTGAAGATGCAGCGTATCCACACCAGGTATATTGTGAAGGGCTTAATGTTTTCTGAGAAGGTGTGATTCTGATGGGACAATATATAAGGCATGTAAGTGTTTTCCCCTTGCTCTTGTATCCACACTTCGTATTTCACTTCTCTGACCTTGAGATACTTCAGGTTCCAGGGGATCTGCCAGGACACGGCAAGTTTAGCTTCGCTCGTGCCCTGGACAGAGGCTTGACACTTGGCATCCCTCACTTTGCCAGGGTAGAGGCTACCAGACCACTTCTGCTTCTTGGGTCCAGGTTTAGACTTCACAGTCTGTCTGATCACATGGATGAGAGAAGGGATGTTCACCTTCGTGTCCTGGTAGGCACGGAACAGCCACTCGGGGTTGCGGCAGCAGAGGTGCCGCGGCACCTCTGTGCTCTTGATGATGCGCTCTTGCTCAGCTTTGTCCAGATGAGCAATCCCGCCCTGATCCCAAGGTCTGTCTGGGTAGGTAACAGTGTCTTCCCTGTCGGTGTTCTGCCAGGCAATGTACTGCAGGTCCATGCCAGGAAGGGTTGCCAGGGTTTTGTAAGGGGTATAGTGTTCAGGGTTGATAGCATAAGGAAAGAGCTCCACCACTGTGGCACCTCTTGGCAGGAAGAGAGACATGACTAATTGGGCCCCATGCATGCTGACCAGCATGGACGCATTGCTGATCAACCGGACGATGTCAGAAAATGAATGCTCCTCCAGAGAGACGGTAATGGTTTTCATCTGAAACTCCTGAGCGAGAGCCAGGATTAGTTCTGCCTCATTTAGGATAAGTCTGTTGATTGTTCGACTGAACACCACGATGTACTCCTCACTGGAGCTTTCCTCCAAGCTGACGTTCAGCCTCTGTGTCATGAATTTGGTGAACTGCCTGATCTCGTTACCAGAAACCAAGATGTTAGCCTTCGGCCCTTGCGGTTGGACAAATCCGTACTGGTACCAGGTGGTGATTTTGGACAGTCCCACATATGATTTGGTAAAGCAGAGGAGCCTGCCCAGGGTTTTAAGCTGCTCCCTGAGGAGCGGCTGCTTGTTACTCAGTAACTTGTAGAGGTCAAAGTGAACACCTTCAGTCCACCCTTCCATGAAGAAGAGCCGTGCCTCCAGGTCTAAATCAGAGAACTGCTGCATGGTGTAATAAATGGGGAGGAGGTCGTCATGAAAGACGTGCATCAGGTTGTCTGGGTTGAACCTGTTAGCGATCAGCGCCACATCAGGCACGAAGACCGGCTTTGGCATAAATTTCAGCGCAGCAGCTGGCAGCTCCACAAAGTTGAAGTACTGGGTGTTGTGATCTTCCACCGAGGAGAGGTCAAGCAGAGCTGGCTGGAACCTCCGGGAGCCCAGGTTGGGTAGCATGACTGAGGAGTTGCTGTGAAAGTAGACAAACTCCTCAGCCTCAGTAGAGTAGCAGAGGGACTCAAAGCGGCAGATGCGGTCGGTGTGCATCCTGCCAGTGCACACCATCCTGGTACCGTCCTCCACCAATGCCTGGAGAGCTGCATGGTAGTCAATCTGAACCTGAGAGAGTTCCTGAGACTGACGTGTGAGGACCAACTCCTCTTCGACCATGAAGACATGCTCTCGCAGTTTGATGTATTTCCACAGCACAGCAGCAAGGACAGACACGAGCAGGGCATTAAACACAGCTGCTATGTTCATTCTGTAGTTAGATCCTAGCAAGATGGCAGGTGGGGAATGCAATGGAGAGGGAACACATCATTAACACTCCTTGACATTGTGAGGGCAAAGACCTGTGGAAAATAATAAAAGAAAGGAACCATTTAAACATCAGGTTTACAGCTCTACCATAAATCACATTTTATGGACTATTCAAGAGAGTTGAGGCTTTTTTCAGTAATTTTTCCGCCTTCCAGGGAACGAGGAAAAGAAGAAAAGAGTGCCAAAGAACTATCCAAAACTGTAAAAAAAAGGCAAACAGAACTGGAAGCTGCTCTACAGGAAGGCTTCCTCTCTCATTTTCATTTCTACCCTTTTGGAGAAGAAAAAGTAAAAGAGTTTGAGGATGAGCTCTATGAAGCGCTGTCAGAAAAAATGGTAGGTTCCCTGGGACTTTGGCTCACACTGCTTTTTGCAGACCAGTCCAACAGCGAGAGGAAAGACAGCGTCACAATCACTGGGCCACTCGCAGAAGGCCTGGGAGACCTAGCTCCTTCTCTTCATTTGCCATAGGCCTTTTGCATGTCTGCGAGTACCCAACTCTACTTCTCGCCTCTACTGTGCAGATAACAATAGTACAAGAAGTATTGCCAAGTATAGATTTTGCCGCACTCCATTCCAACATGAAATGTGAGCTGGTGAACATAACATTCAATTTAATTTTATTGTGGGGGTGGGGGGAGGACTTGCAGGCCTATGAACTGCCCCGTGTCCCAAGTCACTCAGTCATTTCTTTAGCTGCAATCTGGGATCAAAGGCTAGGAGCTGCCATCATCTTCCAGAAGAAATATTGGCGTGGAAGAGAGGAGAGCTCCGCTTTTTATGCAAGAAACTGATGTTTCATTAAAGCAATCGAACCTTCATTTAGTGAGAGAGTCTGACCTGCACCAGCACAACCATCCCTTATACAAATGGGAAGGTAATACATTTGAAGTGTTTCTAGTGTTGGTGTTTTCCCATCCCAACCTAAGACTCTCTCCTGTGCTGTTCCAAGGCCTCCCTGTTTCTTTTTCTGTTATGGGAGAGAGCCTGCCACTGTTTTCTTTCTATGTAGAAACACTACTGGCTTATATCAGAGTATTGATTATATTCTCAACTGTGAACTTCAGTTGAGATATTCATTCACCTACAGTATTTATGGACTCAAATTTTCATTATGCATCAAGGTTCACTGCTAGTCAGGCTGTAAATAATTGCAGCCATGACTCATGGGGAACTATAGGACGGCAAATTTCTGATTGGTATATACCTGATTAAACTGTTTCTAACTGCAGTTTTTAAAGGTAGCAATTTAAACTCCCTTTGATGCAAGTTTGGAGGGAGGGAAAAAAACAATGTCTCAAGCACATGCTCTGACATCCCAAGCAATAGTCCCTTAGCATTTTAACCCAGAGATGTGTGTTTTTGTATGCCAGAGTGGAGGAAGACAGCGAGGCATACTTAGGATCAATGCAAACACCTTCTCTACTGTCGAGGGAGTTCTTTTGAAAAGAGACATTGCAGCCTAAAAGCTTGATCCTGCAATCTGGCTCATGCAGCTTGGAATTGAATGGAGAATCATTCATGGAATTCGATGAAGTTAGAAGGGATCCCTACAGCTTGTGAGATCCCAACAGCCTGCGGGATCCCTGTCTTAGGAAGAACTGAAGGTGCGTGGGAGACTGAATAATGCCAAAGAAACGAGTGCTAGCTGTAAGCCACACAGATTCAAGAGGTGGTCTCTAGGGATCTGAGCAACAAATTCATTTCAATTTCAGCACAGCTCTAGCTACTCAAATGAAACAGAAATGAAGTCTACCTCCTTTGGCAAGTGGTCTGAAAAACTGCCTCATTTAGCAGCTCCCTAAAAGCAAGCAGCAAATTAAGAAGCTGTTGTTTTGATTTCAACTATTGAAAAGGAGATAGGAAGGGACCCAGAGTGGTCATCTAATCACCAGGGCAGGATCAGCTCTCCCTAAACCACTCCCAAAATATGCTTATCTATCTCATTCTTAATACTGATTCATCTCTTCATCCAGTCTCTAGCAATAAAGGCATGAAGGACTGTGATAAACTCTTTCCTAACACTCAGCCTTTGTTTCCACCACAGCAATTTAAACCTGGTCTTTTCCCAGGTGCCACAGGTATCCTGCACAGAAGAATGATGGCTGTCACATCACCTCTCAATCTTTCCTTCTCTATAACAGGGGATGACTGCTGCTCCTGATGGCTTTGCAACTCTCAACCATGGCTGTTCCATGGACAGCCTTGAATGGAAACCTACTGGGGACAGCAGTACATCACTCGGTAGGCTCTGCTAATGCAACCAAACCAGTTTTCAGGAAAAGAAATTTTTGATGGGGACAGATCTTAAGTTATTTTGTTGGTACCAGAATTCCAAAGCTTCATTTTACTTCTTCACTATTTTTGAAAGACACCTAACAATATCATCCAAATCTCCACATAACCTCTCCACTACAGACCTCTCATCTTGTGAGCACAGCTTTAAACGACTTCAGCAGCATCACCAAGGAAAGGACCGAGCCCAAGCATCCACATGCAAAGCCTGCTAGTCAGTATGGGAAGGAGAGCTTTAACAATCAAGTCCTCTGCCACAAGCACATGCTTCACATGAAGGCCAGTCTGCAGGCATTGTGAAAGTTAAATACTGCAGGTCAGAAGAACAAAGCACCTACAAGTTCAACGGAGTCAACGCAAGTTGCAAGAACTTGGCAGAGGGGGAAAACCACATGGCCTCTTTATTATTCCAGTACAGCAGGGAGAACGTGTATGTGTGGGTGTTTCAAAGGCATCAGAAGACAGCAGTCCATGCATTTCACGGGCATCTCAGAGGTGGAGAGCTCCGCCGACCATTACAAACCCCTTGAGCCGAACAGGCCTCCTTGGAAACAGCCTGTTCTAATGTTTCACCCCTGACTGACTGGTTCTCTCCCCTCCAGCCCCAAGGGAGGGGCATAAGAGGCACTTCAAAGATGCAGCCTGACGGATGCGGCCAGTGTTCAGAGGTTAGCAATTTTCATTTCAGACTCTGCTACAGCAATACCCGCTAAATGGCTACAAATGAACAACTCAGCTTTTTAATAAAAATCACCTGCAAGGCCTTCCTCCATCTCTTCCCTCACTGCAGTTCTTTCACTTCCCTGCACTTAGCTGAAGTGAGTGTATGTGCTTTAGCTATGTGCTTTAGCCATGTCAGGAATGAATGTTAAAAGCTAGCAATGCTAAAGAAATCCATCTTCATTCCTGTTCCTCGTTGCCAGTTCGTAAATCCTGGTTCATGCTGCTTGGCTGAAAGCTGCTTTTGATGGAAGTGAACAAGGGGATGTGGACAGGAAGGGGTGTCGCAGGCGGAACTAAAAGGAGAATTTCACAGGTACTTGGGGAACAGTCTTGATTCTTTGCCTGTTTTCTCACATTTTATCATCCACCTTTTTTTAATCTGACGCTTTCAGTGAACGCAGACCTTAGAGAACTAAAATCTTTGGTCCTTCAGGGAGTGACAGAACATAAATAGTAACAAACCATCCCACTGTTTGCTTTTACATATCCAGGAGAGGCTGCACCAAGGGGGTAAAGGCAAGCAATCACTCTCCATGCCCCCTGGTTCCTCAGTCCCCCAAGCTGAGATCAGTCATTAAGCATTGTCAGCAGCAGTAGTCCTGGGATGGGAAACTTTCCCAGGAGGCAGCAAGTAACTCTGAAATAGGTGAAAGCATTTAGTCTTCCACCTGCTTCACAATAGAAGAAACTTTCATTACTAAATCTCCCTCACAAAATGGGTCTGCTCCCACTCCCCTCCCACAGAATCACTGGAGAACATCTTAAGAACTGAAAAGCACTTGCAGAAGTGGAAGGCCAGACACACTGCTACTTTCCTTAAGAGCAGAGTCCTCTGTGCTGTTTCTTTCTACATATAAGTCAGCGTCTAGGCCGTTCAAACCCCCAGTTGCGCACAGACTATCTCCTCCCCATCCCTACCACACTCATCCACCCTCTCACTTCCCAGTGACACTGGGATAACCATGGCTTAGCTCCACGTGAGCAATGCATCCCAGTTACCAAGGAAATCGCATGGACTGACATTTTTTTACTCTCTGCTTTGAAATGCTAAAGCACCATCCTTCAGCAACAGAAGATGCGACAGCTGATAGACTAGAGCCTAGCCAGAAGAGACGTGCACGTAAAAGCAGCACAGAGCTTCTTGCTGCCAAGCTGGCAGAGGGCAACGATGCCCCATGGGAGGGGACAGGACGTGCCCTTGAGGACTCCCAACAGGGGCAGGCTGCAGGGGAGGAGCAGCAGTGAGAGAGGGAGACAGAAGTGGCAGATTTCCCTTGCAGCGATGCTGACAGGGCAGCGGGGCAGCTGACTTAGAGCACCGCACGGTCCAAGATGGGGAGCTCAACAAACACACCGGCATATGGACAGCTCAAGACTTTGCAAGGGAAATAAGAGCGTGTTCTGAGGTTTTTGCAGCTCGGCCTCAATGGATGCTGCTCCAGAGGCTAAGAGCCTGTGGGAAGGGACTCTATTTTTGGTCAGCTTATCTTTCCTCTTTTTCCAAGAGATCACAGGCATGAAGAGCTTACCCCATTCTCTTCCTCCATTCTCACTAACTTACAAAAAGGGTCACAGCTTCATCCCCTCAGCCCAGCTACTGCTGCTCTAACTAGCACTGATTACTGGTGAGCAGGTAAAGACTTCAGGAGCACGCATCTGGTGTGTTCAGCAAGCGCCTCTGGCAGAGACTTTGAGCATCTTGCAGGCCCATAATACTCTATTGGAAGTTTAGACACAGTAACACCTTCTGCCTGTTAGCTGCTGGTCATCTGATGCTATAAACATCCTCAGGAAGTGGGAAAGCAACAGGAAGCATAGATAGGGAAGCTGTTCTTCATCTCTTGTTAACATGTCGAGGAGATCAGAGTGGGTTGGATGGAAGAGATGAATTTCTACTAATAGGCAGTTGGCATAAAGGACTGTTTGGATTAATTTAAGAGATGAGTTCTGTTGTTATTTTTTTAATTATGAAGCTAGGGTAGGATGAATCACTACTTTAAAGCTATTAATATGATGGACAATGTTTTAAATCTCTTCTCCATTTTAAAACCTACAATCTAAGAAAGAAATTGGGAGAACAGCTACAAAGTCCACACAACAAAAAACAAAAAAGACACAAACATGCACTACTAAGACCCCCAGAGGAATAAAACAAGAACTTGATTAGGGAGAACAAGGGTCACCAGAGTGAACTGCACATCTAAAAGGGGCTCATCCAGTCCTGCAGGTATTAAGAAAATGAGAAGTGCTGTTTTTGTCTACTTAGCCCTTGCCAAGCTTTTGTTACCAACTGCACAAGTTGGTAGCATTGCCAAGCCAATGCTCAGTTTTCCTGAGCTACAGAAGGCTAAAAAAACCTCACAAAATGGAAAAAAAAAACCATGAAGGACACACGTTTCCCGAAAGCATCACCACTCTGTGCACAGAGAGAATTGCCTCTACATGGAGGCCAACTTGGGTTTGGCCCAGCTGACCAGCTCCCACAGAGCCTGCCAGTCGTGGCAGTGGTGTCCAAGCAGAACTATCTCCACAGTTCCCAGAAATGCAGCACAACTGGAACTGGACTGGGGCTGCTCCTGCCACAGGACAGGGAAGGAGTCGGGGCAGAGCCACGTGGGTAGGAAACGGGCAGGGGACCCTGACCCTTCTTCTTTTTATGGCAACACAATGGGAGGGGTGGGAGCAGATATTCCATCCTCGGGGACATTTTCCCCATTAGCACTCCGTACCCCTGGATCCATCTCGTGCTAGGCTGGCTTTCCAGGCTGGCACAGGAAAAGTAAAGCATGCAAACATGGCATTTCACACTCCCCTGCAAAATGTCTTCTGTTCTTTCTCCCATCCCTGATGCAAGAGGCTTAGCTAAGGATGTGGTATATGTAATACATGCAGTTTTAAATACCTACTTCATTCATGCTCGAAGCAGAAGTTCCTAGAAGGCAACTTTCCCAATTGGAAGGAGGGGGAGTTAGGATTCGGCAGCCAAGAATTGGCTTTTATTCTCATCTCTGTCACAGATTCCCGCAGAATTACAAGCAAGTCAATCCCCACAGCCCAAAAGGCTGTTATAATCTTATTCACTGTATTTGTTTAATGAGATACATATATCTTTCACAGTACATATCACATTAAAGAAAGGATGGTACACTGAATGATTGATATACTGGAACATTTTCTTTGTAAAAAGCAGCCAAGTGTAGAAGTGCTGAGTTTTTAAACAGAAAAAGAGCAGATTCTCGAAGGAAGCAAACCCAGCAGTTAAAGATACAAATATCATTAACAAAGCCTGATACAAAAAGGGAATATGAAAAATAAGAATACTTTAACTCTGCAGCTTCAAGTAGAATTTTAAACATAGAACCTTATTCAGAAAAAATAAAATTGAAACATAACTTTTTTTTAAAACAACTGTCTCACAAAAACTTTAGGTAACTATAGACAGTTGTAATCAAAATTAGGTTTATCTTCAGTTTTTATGGTTTAGCATAAGTCAGGAATAGAAAGCAAAACGTAAGTCTTTCTATACAAGACTGCAATCAAGGAAGACTGAGGCTCTGTGCAATGGTCCCTACTGCAAACATACCTTCAATATGAACAGGAGAATATTGGTGGCTACTGGACACCTTTCAGCTGTGCTTATGGATGGAAAATCTAAGTTTTCTTCCATTTAATTTCAGAGGCTGTGAGAGCTTGGATAGGAAGAGATCCAGCCTGACTTTCAGGTTGACTAGTAGCCATTGATTTAATATTTGTCGATACTGCTACCTTGATCTACAAAAGAACAGGTTAAAAAAAAAAAAATCCAACACTAAGCAGTCAATGCATATAAGTAAACCACAAAACTGAGCTAAAAGTATGAAACTAAAAAGAATACTTCTTGGGCTTTTACTATCCACATTTCCAAGATCTCTTCTCCATCCAGGATGACATGGAGTATGAAATCCTTTCCCCAAACAAAAACCAACCCTGATCTCCAGAAAACTCCCCTCAATAAGATGCATTTCTGATAAACAAGCTTGAGGTGGGAGACATAAGAAAAATGAGCTAAAAAAACAAAAAGGAAAAAAAAAAGTGTTTCTCTCAGCCCTCAAGTCTTCACCTTTTGACAGTCCCAAGTGTAAAGATGAAAACCCAAGGTACTCAAAATAACCGTGGCTAGACAGAGGGGGAAGCTTAACAGACAGAGTTCATTCCAGCCGATCTTTGTTCACCCAAGTATCTCATTGAAACCTATCGGGTTATACTGGCATTAACAGCACTGTCATATGAGTAAAAAACCTCTCCTTTTGCCTAGTCTCTTGCTGTTAGTCTGTAAGCAAGATACCTTTGTCAGAAACAAAAACATGTCAGAGAGCAGCAGATTTATCTTACTTCAGTGGTCTACCTAAATCAAAGACGGAGTGGGGGTGGCAGAAGGGAAAATTTACTAATGCTGCAAAAGTGAATTAAAAGAATATGATGCGAAATCCCAAAGTACTGGACAAGATGAGCTTCAGACACTCCAACTATGCCTTGGGGGTTAGCTGCCATTTGTTATTCTCTGTATTTTATCTACCCTTTTTTTCTCTATTCTCCACTGGGAGGAGTACCTGCGTTATTTGGATATTGGGACTGGTGCTTAGTAGCATTTACAGCCTGAGCTCTCCCCACTTCTCATCAGCATGGTGCCTAACACCGCTCCTGTGTGCTGCAAATTCTAAGCAGGAGCCGAAATTGTTCGGAGCACAGCACAGCCAAAAAGAACAGCAAAAACCCCTCCTTGGTTACCACAAGCTCTACATTAGCATGTTTTTAGGGGAGGGTAAAAAAAAAAAGTAATCCCAAAGCAGCACCTGTCCAGTAAGAAACACATTTCTGAAAACCTACAGAATTTAGCCCAGATCAAGATGTTTTCCCCATGGGACTTTTGTTTAAAAATGATAAAGCAAACCACCAGTCAAACAAAGAAGGACTACAAAGACCTGGGATTACAAATGAACTACTGACCTCCTTCCCACACATGCACAGCCATAGAGGAGAGATTCAGTGTGAAGTTGCGGGAGGGGGGGGAGCAAGGAGACAGCATCAAAAAACACGCTAACCCCCCACCCCCCGAAGTACACTGCAGCCAGGAGTGCCAACAAAACTGAATTCAGAGCCGTATGTGATCAGCACAGCAAACAGAGCACAGTTACAATAACACCCAGCAAAGAAACACAGTAATTCAGAGCATCTGCAACCTTTTTCATCTTGGAAGTACTATCACTGGTAGATTAGTGTTTCAGCACATGCACGCATACCTGGTGTTGCTAAATAAAAGGAAATGCTATCCAGTGCCTCTCTTTCACAGGAGAAAGAAAAAAGAAGACACCTTAAAGCTACGCTTTGCAGGGGAACGAACACTCTTCCAGTCCTCTTCTTTCCCCAGCACCATAAAGAAAAAGAAAAAATCATATCTAGCAGCTCTCAGCACAGTAACCCGTGCACCATCTGCAGACTGAACTACCTTTCTCCCCCAGGTCTGAGCATGCTCTGTCTGTCGGGCAGTGTCCTATCGCTCCAGCTGGCTCACCTCAATTTGTTAGCCTCCCAGAGGTCAGCCTTGCATGCAGGATGATTTGCTGCAGTGTTCCTGCAAACCCCCAAAGGGCGGCCACACTGAAACAAACACCATCGTGCTGTTTCACAAAGCTGAGCATGTCTTGGGAGACAGATGGCAAACTGGTTTGGGGGGACACATTTCAGAAATCCTGCTTTTAGATATTATTAATGCCACTACTACTCCAAACACTTCACACAAAAGAACAAAACAATAGGAGAGAAAGGAAAAACATGCCCCATGCTAGAGGATATGAAAGCCATTCGGCGTGCTTTCTAGCAATTCCCTCACCACCGGGGAAGTGATTTCCCAGCTGTGATGGTCAGCAAATGGCTTAGTATTGAACAAGGCTGTGAGTGCCCTCCTTCAGAGATCCAGGGAACTGTATTTTGGAAATGAAGTTATCTTTTACAGTAGAAACAGTAATTCCTAAATACAAAGGCACAAAAATGAGCCAGGGCTTATAAGAGAGTATCTTACTGTGTCCAAGATGAAGGTCATGAAGGCGAAAGTGTCTTACGCCAATCTTCTCCGCAGAGCTTGAACCTGTGGGGACTGAGCAGTTTCTTGAAGATGGCAAACTAGGCAGTACTGACCAGGAACATTTCAAGTCCTAATCCTGCAACTGGATCTACATGCAGGATCAGAAGAGCAGCCCGGTTCTGCCCACGGCACTCACCAAAGGCTCATGGCAGGAAGCCACACCACTGAACACAGTTATTAGGAGTGGGATCCCAGCTCTGTAGGAACATACTTGCAGACAGATCACAAGGAAACATATGAGGCTTGTTGCAAATGTGTTGTCCATATATTTGCAGGATCCACCTTGTTGCTTATCTTGGGAGGCTTTTCCCTTTAAGTGAGATCTAACAGGTAAACTAAGAATGATGAAAAAGAGGAAAAGTTCTTTAACACCCACGTGTACACACATGTCTATACAGATACTCTCAGATGAAGAGCAACCATTTTACATAAGGAAAAAGAGAAAAGCATTCCTAGGTTTTTGCTTATGACAGGAATTATCCTCGTTCCCAAAATGAAGAAGCTCAAATGGCTCTGCATTAAAAAAATGCAATTAGGTAAGACACGGGGTATTCAAAACTCTCAACCAGAAGAGTCTGGCAGCTCCAAGGGTTAGCATGTTACCTGAACTCCCACTCTAAATATGCATCACAGACAAGGTGGCATCTCCAGCTTCTTACCCTCCCCAAAACATGCTGGAAATGATCTAAGGGAGGGGATAAATGTATTTACAGCATCTGGGGTGGTTCACTACACTATGGAGTCACACTGCCTGGGCTGGTAACTGTTGACCAAGTCTGCAATCACTGTCCGTGAACAGCCCCTGCTTACTGTGGAACTCCAGTCCCGAGAAACCTTCCGTTTCAATGCAAGAAGGCAAAGCAGTCCTGCCAAATGAATCTGCGGTAAGTGACAGGCTGAAGCATTTGCAGGGGCAGTGAGGGGCGATGATACACTTTGAATCACAGTAGCAATAGAGCACAATATTAAGTACTGCAATATCCTGAAACTTTTGGGGTGTCGATCCACCAGCATTTCAAGTTATTACAGGTGATGGGCTCCTCATTCACCATCAATTACCCTGACATTACTGAAGCCAGGACTCTCCCCTGGTGAAGGCCACTGCATGGGGACAACCTGCAATCTAGGATGGCACTTGGGTGTCTCCTCCTCCCTCCCAGGACATGGATCCACTGCGTCAAAACAAGCATGTCCCTCATCCAGCTTCTCCTGCCTACTGTGGCAGAGGCAGCATTTTCTCCGATACAAGATGAAAACAGGGTAGTGCTGAGGCAGAGATCTGGCAGAACTGGGAGGCACAAAGCAGCCCCAGGAAGATCACAACTTGTCCTGGGCAGGACCTAAGACTGCTAGCTTAAATACAGCCACTGTCAGAACTGAGAAATGGGGGTGTCATTCAGCATCACACATGCTTAGAAACACAGTAATACCATGGAATTTATAACCTTGAGTTTCTGACTGCCAGCTAAAAGCCAAATACAGAAGAAAAATAAGGTGAAAGAAACAAAGAATAAACCCAAATAACATTCTGCAAAATCAACAGAAGGTTCTTGACAAAGCTAGACCTTCAAAAATGAGCCTGCCAACATGATGAATAAACACAACTGTTGTATCTACTAAACTAGGGCATCACAGAAGTAAAACAGACATTTTCTCATCTCCTGCTCTGGAGTGCTGCTTTTACACCTCTGCCTTCTTGGTACAGAACAAGCAAAATGGTTCTGGCCCACCTGCAAACATTAAAAACCACTAGGATTGACAGGACAAGGTGCCATCTCCATCAGTACCCTGCTTTCCAGGCCTGTGCCACCTCTTCCACCAACTCAAGGTGGACTTTGAACTACAGCATGAGCCTATGCCTGTCCTGAGAGGATAGAATCAGAGAATCATAGAATTGTTTAGGTTGGAAAAGACCTTTAAGATCATTGAGTCCAACCATTAACACTGCCAAGTCCACCACTAACCCACATCCCTAAGTGCCACATTTACATGTCTTTTAAATACCTCCAAGGATGGTGACTCAACCACTTCCCTGGGAAGCCTGTTCCAATGCTTGACCACCCTTTTGGTGAAGAAATTTTTCCTAATATCCAATCTAAACCTCCCCTGGTGCAACTTGAGGCCATTTCCTCTTGTCCTATTGGAGAAGAGATGGACACCCACCTCTCTACAACCTCCTTTCAGGCAGTTGTAGAGAGCAGTAAGGTCTCCCCTCAGCCTCCTTTTCTCCAGGCTAAACAACCCCAGTTCCCTCAGCCGCTCCTCATAAGACTTGTGCTCCAGACCCTTCACCAGCTTCGTTGCTCTTCTTTGGACACATTCCAGCACCTCAATGTCTTTCTTGTAGTGAGGGGCCCAAAACTGAACACAGGATTCGAGGTGCGGCCTCACCAGTGCTGAGTACAGGGGGACAATCACTTCCCTACTCCTGCTGGCCACACTATGTCTGATACAAGCCAGGATGCCATTGGCTTTCTTGGCCACCGGGGCACACTGCTGGCTCATACTCAGCTGGCTGTTGAGGGGGAAACATAATCAAATAAATCCAACAACTCTGAAATAGTAACTGTCTATTACTACTGCACCATAAGGCACTAAGTGTGGCAGCCCCAAGCTCTTCTCAAATAGTCAGCACCACCAGCCTACTACAAGTTGGTGAGGTTTGAATAGGTTGCCTTGGCTCAGAACTAAGAGTTTGATAAATATTTAATACCCCTCATAAAGTTGCAGCCTCCAAAAACAGCGCCACAAAAGAAAAACAGTTAACATTTTTGGAACTCCTAGAAAAGCAGTACAGCACAAACAATACTCACCAAGTTAGCAAAGAAGTCTGAATAGACCCCTCTTGGTTTAGGACTGACAAAGAGCAGGTAAATAATTATTTACTGAATCTTTGCCTTGCACGTAGAAGTTGCAGGGGTGCCTGCGTCATTCCGAGTCACAGCATTTATTATTTATAGTCCCAGAAGTACACTCTATACGGAATTGTTCTTCCTGCAGCGCTTTTCAACCAAAAGTGCATCTCAGTTTGAGAGCACAAAAAAATTTCATGCCTGAACTGACCAAAAAAAGGCCTTGTATTGGTAAAGACAGAAGGAGACAAAGGAAGCACTGGGTTTCTGGACACCACGATCAGGAGTCCACACACGGAGGATGGCGTTTGGATTCTGCAGAAGCTAACATTAAAACTGACGTCAAAAGGAGCAGGGCTTCAGCAAAATATTGAAAATCCCTAAGCAAGAATACACATCGACAGAGAAAAAGGTATTTTTTGAAGAGTACCTCAATGGCCAAACCCCACTTTGCTCAACGGCTTCAAGCATGACATACTCCCAGGCTGAAGAGATGCTGGCTCCAAGTTTTACAGAAATATTAGGTTTACAAAGGTGTCAGTATGATCAAACACATTTCACTCACACAGTTAGGTTACATGTCTCTACATCAACCTGACAAATTCATAGATATTTATTCTCCTCCACAGATATATGCATATTTTATACATATAAAATATATACTTGTTATGGAAAAGCACACTAGCTATCTGAATTTGTCATATGCTAAACTATTCACTCTAACAATCCCTCCATCCCCATTAGGAACCACCCTAGCAGCACTGCAGGGACATACTGGCCTGCTCCTGCAGCTATATGCAATATTTGTTCAGATGAATGGCATGGGGGAGTCACCTGCTAGTTTCCAAGGCAGGAGATGGCTTTGGTAGCTGTTCTCACCCAAGCTAGGTGTCACTTGTGCTCTTTCAGGTTCCCATTTTGTCATCAGTAATGACAGGTCAGCAGCGTGACACAGATAAACCAATTCCCTCTCCTACAGCTATGCCAACTGTGCACCTACAAATGTAATTAGTGCCAATGCATCTGTAAAGGAAGCAGAGATAATTCATGCTCATAAGAGTGGCTTGGTAAGTAAATGATGTTCACCTAGACTGACATGAGAAACCAAGGGTAAAACATTGCCTGGGAGACCCCTGGGTATTGCTCATGGCCTCACGATGGCGCTTCCCACAGCCCACTACTTGTTAACTATTTTTGCCTAGGCATCAGTAAGATCATCTGCCCTCTCTCGGATGACACTTTAATATTAGGCCTTTATCACCACAGCATCGCCTGAAGAAACGCATCTCCCATTTTACAGATGAAAAGATTAAAACTGTCAAAGGGATCTGGGTAGGACACGCCACACCAGCAGCCACAAATATGGTAGCAGCTTCCTGTGAAAAACCCACCAACAATCAAACCCTCTTGTGTACCCCAAGGTTGTATTCATCTCCACAGGCTCCAGGGCTGAAGACAGGATCCAGGGCCTCCAAGATCACAGGTGACAGTTTAAACATGATAAAGGACAGGGAGGATTAAGTTATCAGCTCTGTCACTGTTGCTCTGAAAGAGCTGCTGACGGGGCAGCCATAAGCCGACATGATCTGCTCTCAGCACATCGTCCTCCCACCTTCTATCCCCATCCACATTTGCCATGCAGAGGGCTGTGGGGCTTCCTGTATGCCTGGGAGACCCCCTGCAGCCACAACTTAGCCTGAAGTTGTAGGCCCTGCCAGCATAACTTGTCCTGAGAAGGGTGGAGGAAAAGGAAGAGAGTCCCTTTTTCCTGTCTGTCGAGACAAACACCATAGTCATAACCAGCAAGTCTCATAGACATCTTAGGAAATTAAGACGCTAATACCACAGCAAAATACAGCTCTTGAATGTGAACATCATAGGGGTGCCGAGGTATGTAAAAGAAGAGAAATAACAGAAATACAAAACTTGCATTTTAGGCTAAACAACGGAACTGCCAGGCACTTTGACGGATCTGTAGGGGTGAACAGCTAACAAGTGTGTGGAAGTATCTGAAGGACAAGGCTTAAGATGTCCAAGCATTTCACTGCCTTCACTGGATTATGCACCCATTTGCAAGTGGGCTGCAGTTGTTCCAGAACTGATGAGAACATCTCAGTTCACAAGCAGGATTACAGCAGAACGGTTCCCCACAGCTATCTTTGCCCTAAGCTTCCAATTTCTGGTATGTTCAGAGATTTTGTGCTTTCCTAAAAACCCTGGAGAACTGAAACCTACAAACCAAAGTCCTAGTACTTCATGGAAAGAAATCCACAAGGAGGCAGCAGCAGCGTCTACAATCTTGATCAAAACAGCAGTTTCGATCCAAGCTGGAGCGTGTGCTTCAATTAGCCAGTCTCTGACAAATGCCTGGAGGTGCCTAGCACAGCAGCATGACAGGAATGTAGTTCAGAGCCAAGGTAAAGGAGAATCTAAATCAAATCAGGGGAAATAAAAAGGTTTACTGCCATTTTGAGTCTCAAAATTGCAAATAGATCGTTTTACCTCCAATACCCCCTTCAGCCACACCTGTACACAATAGCCTTGCATCTTAAAGGGATGCAGCCAGCATATAACCCAACCCTGTTCATATGATAGTAGTGTAATATTAACAACTGACAGGAGCACAGTATTGCTGGATACCCCCCGCCCCATGTAACCACTTAGACTGATGCTAAGGGAGCACAAAACATCCAGGTTCTGGGTTGGCAGCATATCCCAGGGGTGCTAATATTCACATGAAAATTCAGAACAGAGCGTAAGGTCTCACGAATCATCTAAAATAACTTATACTGGAGCAGAAAAAAGGGTGTTTCCTGACAGCATAGGCCATAGGACTGAAAAATGTCTGCTGGCCAATTTAAACACTTTGTTAAAATTGCTTTTCGATTAGTACTTAAATACACTAGTCTGATTTTCCCTGTGGAAAAGAACAATTCTTACCTTGTCTCTCATCTGATTACAGTATCATCAGAGGGCCCAGCAGAGCAGTAGTAACACATGGCTGTGGGCCAGGAATTTACTGTTTCAAATGTTACTCTGAGGGCTACTGCTACTACTGACAGGGGGAAGAGAAGAAAGCAATATGAATCATTTTTCTCGGCTTCAGTGTGAACCACTGCACGCAATAGGGGAAGTGTGATGAATACACTGAGTTACTTGTACAAAACCATTTCAACTCCTCCAGGTGTCATATGCAACAATTTACAGTTCAATAGCTACGAAGAACTTCTTCATGCCCTTGGCAGCCTGAAAATTCACCGAAGGACTATTGAATCTAGGTGTATTTATCAAAGGCACAGCAGCAAGAGGAAGAGGTTCGAGCCTGATTTGATTTTTTTTTTTATATAAGACTTACAGTTCTATTTATTTGAATAGTAATTTAAAATAAGGTAGTTAATTTTTGCCCCATAAATCCCACCAATAAATCAATGCATCATTTCCCTACAGCTCTCCTTCTCACCCCACCTCTGTTGAGGTTACAACACCCCCATTAACAGCTGATATGACATTTAATACACACAAGAGGGTGACAGTTTCAGAGAAAAAGCAGAAAGTATCTGTTGGGAGGGGAACATCTGCAAACCTACTGCCATAGTTCTATTCACTGGTGGCCTTTCAATGATGGGAGATTCCTTACCTAACCCTGCCGCAGCAGCTCATTTCTGTTCCGTTCCTTCCCACTGGCAAGATCTGCTGCCTCTGTTGAGGCAAATGCTGAGTCAAGTATTTGGCAATGAGAATCTCTTCAAATAACTGAAGTGTAACCTGACTGTCACTGAGAGAAGAGCAACATCAGCCCGATAAACCAACTGCTGTTTAAAACAGCTGCACTTAAAAACATCTGCCCCCGTTCATTATGTACAGCTCTGGATCCATGTGCAGATATTTGCAAAGCCAAGAAGAGAGTGGTCTTTCAGCTACTTTACACAGTATTTTGAGACATCAAGGGCACTGCAGGCAGCGCCCTATATCAAGATGTGCTTCCCCACCTCCAGACTTCTGCTAGCATTGCTGCCGATGCAGCCATTGTCCACAGAAGCCATCTAATTGTTATGAAAGTCCTGCAGCATTACACAAGCACAGTGAGAGCTGGAGCAGGTCTGAATCCTTTCACTTGCAAAGAATTCCCAAGAGGAGCCATAGTAAAAACATACGTACTGTCACACCCATCATCCTCAAAGAGGATGGTTCTTGTGACCTTGGAGAAAAGATAAGACTAAAATATACATATATATATCAGCCACAGGCAGTGAGACCCATCCCAAGTCTGGAGGGGTCTGAGATGGAGGACATACATCATCCCAGGCAAACCTTCCTGCCTTGGCTCATCCAACTCCACCTTCTTTATGGCAGAATGATGTGCTTATAATCTGTCCTGGAGGCTGACAGGAAGACTGCTGAGGTAGCCAACCCTTCTTCCCAAGCAAAGGGATTAAAGCTACAGCCACAAAAAGCTCCTCTTGCAACTATGAAGACTCAAATCTGCACCTGTATTAGCGCAGCAAGCATCTGAAAGACAAAAGCACCCAAGTCAGAGGCTGAGGACTGACTAGAAAGCAGCCATCTTGCCAAGTGACTTGAAGTTACACAAAATAACCACCATTTCTTTACCATCAAGGTGATGAAATATACTAAAATAAAAACTAAAATACACTAAAATAAAACCCCTCTTCTCTAATTTGCTTGAATATATTCAGCGCTTAAAGACAAGCATGTACTTAACAGCCGTGTGTTCCAATGGGACAGACATGCACATAAATTAAGCAAGGACTAGAGAACTTTCTGAATAATAACTTGACTTTGTGACATCTGTGCTAAATATATATATAGGTATATAATACGTATGTATGACTACTGCAAAATTCATGTAAAAGATTACAATTAATATATAGACTATAAATTGCTCTTAAGTTTATACCTGCATTAAAAGATGATTAATCAGTGGCTTTATAAATTTAAAGAAATGAATTTCAATAAGCTGCTAGCTTCCCAGCTTCAGTTTTATACCTTTGACACAATTGTAACAGTCAGAAGCCAAGAAGCTGCAAAGCCATATATAAATGCGTGTGAAGCTGTCCCAGGTCACCTTACAGGAGAAGGGAAGGGGAGAGCAACTCCAATCTTCATTTTCTATTAGCTCTCAGGTCTCTGCATGAAGATGAGTAATAACCTAAGTAGTAAAGAACAAACAGCCAGAAGCAAGGAGCAGGGGTAAGAACAAATCATTAAAAAGTGATAAGCACCAAGGGCCCTAACTTAGCTAAAGGCAGTAAAAATACAGACGCACAGGAAACCACTTCACGTCTCCTCAAAATGAATCTGGTCATATAGTTTTAGTGCCGAGTAAGTGACTGCCTCAGCGCGACACCAGAGTGTCTGTTAGAAAGGACAGTATTTCATCTATGTGCTTAGAGGTCTGATAACCTATTTTCCCAGGTGTATCTCTCCCTCCTTCTCAAAGAGGAAATTACACAGCGAATTAATCTTTGTGCACCTTCTTATTTTCCACCCCTCCTCCTCTTCCCTCCTTCCACTCCTCCCATCCATTGTGAACGATAAGAGGGAAAATATGGATGATTCACAACAAAACTGAAATAAATTCACAACAGCAGGAACAGCCTGAGTCTGATTCGGCTCACACGAGTGAGCTTATGGTGCGTCAGTGCAAAAAAAGTGGTCGTGAAAGTGGTGTCACACATCTTTCTGAGGAGGGCTTTTTGTCCACACAGGTATGGGTGAAAGGCTCATCTGCCCGGGGAGCAAACACTGGAAATTAATCTTGCCAGTGCAAAGGGATTTCAATTCGCAAACCATCACCATCCCACTCAATTCATATTACAGGTGGCCAGCTGGGAGAGGGGAAACCAACAGCAAACTAAGACACAAAGCAATTCACGGCTAACTCATTTCCAGTGCATCAAAGGCCCATCAGTGACTGCCCCATGCAATGGACTGTGGTCATCCTGTAACTATATTTGACTGTCTGCTTGCCAGAACCAAATGCAAAACCCCATCGCATCCAGAAGTCATTGTCATACAAAGCATTCCTCTTCAGAAGAGGGAGCACAGCCCCTACATCCAAATTAAGGAGGGCTTTTTCTGGGACAAAAGAAGGGACAGAGCCAGGTGGTTTCAAATTCTTTCAAGGCATTTGCAATTGCCAAGGTACTTTACACAGACTGTGCTTAGATGTTTCATTGGTCACCAGTGGTCCAAAATTCACATACAGCTTAAAACTACACAAGGGTTTCTGAGCTTAAAGAAATCAGGGTCTAAACCCTCAGTTGGGTACCACTCTCAGAACAAAACACATTCACACTAGTACACCACTGAAGGGAACCAAACTATCAAGAATAAGTGTTATTCAGAGAACAGTATGCAAAAGTGGGCCCTAAAACATAACGGGTGAAATTTTAGCTCCAAAAGCAATGAAAATCAGCATGGCTTTGAGACGAATGTAACAGAAACACCCCAAACAGGCTGGTTTTGAAGACGGAAGCTCTGAGAAGGGTGAGCAAAGCTTATTTTTCAGTGCTAACCACAAGACTTCATAAAAGAATCTTTTAAAAACTATATGGTCTACTGATTACTGTATCAGAGAGCATAACTAGATGAATAAGAAAGATCTGTGTGCAAGCCCACTTCATAGAGGAGGTACATAGAGGATGCCTAGGAAACTCATTATAATTCCTTGGATTCATGTAAGCATGGTCCTAGCATCTACATAGCTCTAAGCTGAAGAAAGAGATGGTTCTCTGAAACAGAAGTAGTCTATGCCAAATTTACACAACAAGGACTTCCAATCAAGGACTCAAATCCCATAATTCAGCTCCTCTTTGCTCCTTGAGCAACAGAGAAGCAGGCAGATCAGACTTGAGAGACATCTTTCCCTGCTAATTACACAGTAACAGTTTAAAACAGAGATTGTATCACACCCACCGTCTCTCAAGAACAAAAATACATATGTAATCAAATTGTTAAGGTAAACCAGTAAAAAGATGGAAAGGAAATTAACACCATATACAAACAAATATTTGCAACTAAAAAATGAAACCATTTTTATTGAGAATTACATCAGTTGAACTTCAGCAAGTAAGCTGGATGGTACAAAAAACACTTTTTCACAAATACAAAAAAAATTCTGTTATCAAATAAACTCTTATTTCTCTCATCTTTAATCCCAATCTCCATATATGCCATCTCCACACAAGAACCAAGTAATCCTTGTTTAACATCAAAATGCCCCTTGGCCCCTTTTTACACATGTATCATCTTCAGAACATCTAGCAGCTGAAGAAGGAGCTCCTGGATCCAACTGTGCGGAGGAGTCCAGCTGTCAATAATTATCTACATCTCTGTTTCAGTTTTATAAGGCAGACTCAAAGGCCAGCAGAGAGGAGGACACTTGCATGTGTGTTTTGAAAGGAAAAGGCAAAATATTTTACAATGGAAAAGGGAAACATCAGTTGGTTCAGATGTAAGAATTGTGCAGCACAGCCTCTCGTAGGCATGACAAAGCAAGCTTTGGTGCGCGAGACAGTCAAGGGGCCATGAAAGCTGCAGGCAGGATGGGAAAAGTTAGTGAAACTTTTCAGCTGTCGGTGGAAAAAGCTTTAAGAGCTGAAGGGGCAAATTACTGAGCCCTTTGCTTACAAAGCATTTCTTAAGAAAACTTCCAAGTCCAAATAGCCAACTATACTTAAACTCAGGTGAGTCTCTTCTCAAACATGAACAAAGCAAACCAAAAGAATATAGAAGACATAGGACTGAAATAAAGCGAAGGAAGAAAAGAAACAAGTAGGAAGGGAATAGAGAACAAAAAGAAGACACACTTGGACAAAGGATGTACAGCAGAAGAATGTGCAACCTTCAAAGACTGCTCCAGAGAACAAAAGACTAGACTGGGAGATTATATTTTTGATCTGTGTTTATCAGTAAAGCACCAAGGAATTTCCAATCATGAGCCTGAGACCTCATTGCACTGTATGAAGTAAACAAAATCACTTAAAACACAGGAGATGGATGTGAGAATTGCAGTGCTAGCTGCAATGCTGTAGGACCAGTTGTAGGTAAATCACTGAAAACTAACGATGCTATAAAATCAGTGCATCAGGAAAACTCAGTCCCCATCTCTCTTTTAGAGTCTCAAGGATGCAGGAGGGATGACATCTAATTCAGCACCAAAAAACCCAATAAAAACATTTCCATCTGTACACACAAATGATTTCTCCCCTCCCAGTCTGAATGCAAGCTCAAATCCAGGAGGAAGGGGATGGATGGCTTCATACCACCAGGAGTATGCAGACAGCACCCAGAGCAGAGAATACACTGCTTCCTCAGAAAGCACAGATGCCATCGAATTCAAAGGAGCAAGAAACGTGGCACGAAAATGAACTAAAGTGGAGGAAAGAACACAGAGCCAAAAAGAGTGCTTATGCTAAAGGACAACCAGAAAAAGAACCAGACAAAGAAAAGATCTAGACCCGCTCTGTCCACTGCACACCACCATTAGCAGTCAGAAAAAAAAAATAAATCCTCTTTTGGAAACCTTCTGGAAAATTGGATTTCTCAGGCTGATGGACAGCAAGCCAGTATATGGAGCTTTGGTCCAAAGGCAGGAGAGAAAGGGGCTGAATTGGAAATTAACGAAAATTTCTACATATTTCCCTGTTTACAAGGGAGAAAAAGTTATGCACTCCCTTGTAACATCCTCAGTCTCTTCTAATGCTTCAGCCCTTCCCCTTTCAACAGAGGCACCACACTACTGTACCGCCTACTACAGACAAGGTGGTATTCTGCTCATGGTTAGCAGACGTGGGTAGAGTGTGAAAAGTGAGGAGGGGAAAGGGACAGATGCACTGCAAGATAGCAAATGCCAAACCATTAGGGTCTCCATCTATATCAGTTGATACTGTGGAGTCAAGGACAGTAAAACACAAGAGCAACACCTGCAGTACTCATAGACCACTCCTCCAGGAGACTGGAAACGGCTCATTTCCTTCTCCTACTTCAAGCCACTAAAACAAATCAATCCTCCTTTCATAGCAAGAGCTTTGCTTACCCCACACAGCATAGTGCCAGGTAGATACACCCAATGGAAGCAATGCTTGTGCTTAGATTTAAGCACATGCTTAACTCCTGGCTGGATCAGCATTTTCAACCACACATCCTTGTGGGCCATGGATTTGCATTCTTACACATCTTTAAACTTTCCAGGACATGTAATTTATCATTCTGCCTGTGACAGAGGATGGCAACACCCTGCCTGTTCTTGCTCTCATTACACTGCAGAAAACAAAAATAAAGGTTTCTGAACAGCAAGGTGGAAGACACTGATATCTCTTTTCCCCCTCTGATAATTGAGCTATAGCATATCATTGCCAGGCTTGAATCAGAAAAAGGGAAAAAGACTCAAAGGGAGAAGGAAAAAAAGTGGAAGAAACGGATACTTACTGCAACAGAGACAAACAAACAAAAAAAATCCATTTGCAGATCACATATGAAAAGAACATCTATATTAAATATGATCTCAGAAGAACTGACTAGGATAAATCCATGTGCCGTTCCAGGTATTTCAGCCTAAATATGGAAAATATACATTACTCTGAGTTTATGAAGGGCTTAGTTTTATCAGTACTATTTATACACACTTTCTTGGTTCATTTTAGACATATTGCTCATACTATATACAGACAATAAATACAAAATGCATAGCAGCACATTTATGTGTCACAGAAACAAGATTTTAAACCAATAGACTTCAGCACTCACTGATTTTAAAAGACAACAGCTCCCTATTTTTTAACACGTTTCTAAATTATATATGGGCTGTGTATCCCTCCAGACAAATGAACACTGATAAATTACATTCTGTCTCTAGTCAGGCACTTCAAGTAATCTCCACCCTCCCACCTTCTCGTCACATGAAATAAAGATGAAGCACCGCACAACGTCAGTCACGTTGCAGATCCATTCAGCAGCTGCCTCTACCTGAAACAACAGAATAGATGGGTCAAGATCTTCATCAGTCTCCACTATCAGAAGCTGAAATTTTTGCTGCACCAGGCAACCCCTGAGAAGGTGCTGGCTACTGCACGCCCTACACAACCAGCATTACGCAAGACTGCGTCCGGCTCCTCTCACAAGTTTCTCCTGATAGGATTGCTCTCCTTCCTAACTGACTTTATCTTTTATGCCTGGACAAGTGATTTCGGCTACATCTGTGGACTGCGATACGTTTAACAAACAGCACGGTGTGCTCCATGACCTGGCTGCTCCCCAGCCACATGCCTGCGGGAATGCTGCCTGGAGTATTAAGTCCACTGCATGTGCTTGAGCACACACATCCCGTTTCCAATCCGCTTCATTACCCTTTTCCCAGCAAGCTCACCCAGAGTTAATTTAATGCATTTAAGGACTGAAGACCAGCCTTGCCTCCCTGCAGTGCTATCAACCATGTTACAGGCAGAGAATTTGGCCATATTCCATCTATGGGTTTTCCTCCAAAGTCCACTTCTTCTGACAATAGCTGAGCTGATGCTTGATCAGTACAAGAACAGTGCTCCATGCAACACAACCCACCACCACCATGGAGAGCTGCTGTACCCTCGCACTGACCTTTGCATACCCCAGTCCCTCCCCTGCAACAGGACAGGAGCTGGGTCATTTCCAAGTCTCCTCATCTGATACTCACAAAGTATGGAACTGCAGAAGATCAGAGTAAAAAGCAGTGATTGATTTTTTTCCTATGTTCAGGCTCTACCAGCCTGCTCAGCTTAACATGACGTCCCTTCACAGCTACAGAAGGGCACTAGCAGTCCTCAGGTCAGGAAGTAGCACTGAGGAGACACTACTTGTGCTCCAACACTACTGACAGGAATAAGTAGAGGCAAGTAAATGCTTTCCAGCTTCTTCTTTAGCTGGAAGAAACTGTAACAAGAGTGCCCTGAGCTTGGGGACTGTCATCTTCAGCCTCAAACACCCATGGAAGAAAGATTTTCTCTTCCAAGAGCAACTTCCAACTTCATGAACACCTACACAGGATCTAATGAGCAGGAGACCCAGTATAACCACCACAGCTTTGGGGAGGGGGAGAGTCTGCATTCAGAACCACACCCATTTCTGTTTACAAACAGGCTTCGTTCCACCCTATTCATAAATACCTGTACTATGCTCTCTACCAGTACTATATAAACTAAGAACCTTTAAAGTTCAAATACAAATCACTTCTTTACTGATCTGGCCATTAAAAAAATGAAGAATGATAACAAGTTGTGAAATTTATCTTGTCACCAGCCTAATTGCTACTTGAGGCTTCAAATTATGGCAGAAAAAATGAGGAACAAAACTGAACTGTTTATAGCTTGTTTGGATTCTGGTTTACAAAGTACAGCATTATCTTTGTCAATGTGTGAGGAAATGCAATTGCACTGTGGACCTCTACACCAAAAAAACCCTGCTTTAATTAATTATTTGAGTATTAAACCAGCAAGAAAAGAATTACTGTAGTTATTTCAGAGTCGCTTGTTGCTTTCATACATGTGATCTGTCTGCAAAGGTTAGTACTAATTTGCCAAAAATCTTAGTTCATTTTAGCACAGAATTATTAGGATATTAGGATTTAGGATCAGGATACTGGGATACTATGATTATTAGGATACCTAGTGGTGTCCTAATAAAACCAGAAGCATTTTGAGATCTCCTTTCTAAGGTGGGACTGGGGAAAGATTGAGGAGTAAAAGAGGAAGGAAAGGCTGCAATTTAACTAAGCGTGAGAGTGTCTACAGATGGAGAGTTAAGGACAGAGAAGATTAAGTGAGGAACCCAGTGTCAAAGAGAAAAAACAAAAAAAATCAATGACAAAACTAGGATTGGATTATAAAACTTCCAAGTTTAATTACAGTACCTTAGGTGCACTTAGATGCACTTGGTTTAAAGTTCACTCATTCACCTTTCTTAACTAAAAAAGTGAACCATAGGTACCAGAAATGAAATCCCACCCATGAAGAGCAATCACGGTTACATTTTTAAGGCTAACTCTGCCCCTCTCTTCTTTCCCCCAAGCTTCCAACTTCCCATCTCAGGGCTGTCAGTAGTTGTCAGCACATCATATGAGAAACTCATCTGAACATACAATATAACTTGACAGGCAATACATCAGAAAACCTAGATGTGACAACGGCAAATTCCACCAGATGGTCCTGGATCATATCCATCCATTAAAAAAGAAAAAAGAAAAAAAAACCCCAGAAAAATAGAACTTTGGAAGAAGAAAAAAAAATTTGCTGTATGCACTGTTTCACCCTTTGTCCTATCCACGCCAGAAAAGGAGACACACAATAGCTCCACCTCTTGTCCTCACCAGCTCATCCTGTCATTAATATCAATATGTGTATTTCATCCTCCTACCCTAAGAAAAGGCTTCTAAATAAAGATGCCACTCCATTAAAAGGCAGTATGTACTAGTAACAATGGTGCTTTCCAATTGAGAAAACTCTCTCAATCACTCTGGAGCCTGGTCCTGCTCCAGCATCAACACGGTCTCCAGGTACACCAAACGCAAGCGGTTAGCCCTGGGAGTAGCTGTGAACTTGGAGCACTTTAAAGACTCCCTTCCCATCTCCCTGTTGCTCTTGTAGGCAGCACAGATTCTGTTTGGGTTCAGGCTGCCTACAATCCTCGTGAGCCTTTGCAATGGTCCTTTTGGGAGAGACCTTGGACTGCCTTGTCCACTGTCAGCCACACAATCCCGTGAAAGGAAGGTGAGATCTGCAGGTCAAACACTGACTGTCCAGGCCCAACCTTAATGCAGGTAAAACTGCCTTTGATACACATGAAGCTCAAACCACCTTCCAGCAGGTAGAGAGCCCAACCTGCTCCTGATTCTGGCCTCAAGTCCACACAAAACACAGTGCTGAGGCAGGCACAGGGTCAGGGTCAGGACTCTGTGCCACCCTCTGGGAGGTCAGCACAGTCCCATGGCACAAAGCACCAGGTTCAGAGGCAGCTCTGGGGTTAATTCACTGCCAGGAAAACACTGAAGCTGTCAAAGTTCTTCAGGTGCATGTCACCAACCCGGCCACAGCAGCAGCTCAGCTGGGACAAAAGTGACAGGCCTATGAAACATAAATCAAACTTGCGCAGGCTGTGACTGCTCAAGAGAGACCTTCAGGGACACCATTCCTTGCTCTTGTTCTGCCCCTACCTTCAATAGCTGTGTGCAGATGTACATGTTTTGCTCTGTGCAAAGTAATTGTGTGTCACTGGAAAAAAATACCCTGTATCCTTGCCCTCCCAATTACTTACTCTGAAGTAAAAGGTTTTTAGTCAAATATATTTTAAACTGGTGAAGCAAGTAGATATGAATCTGAATGCACAGAGGGAACGAAGACAGTGAATAATGTGGTGTTATTTTACCACACACTTAACAGGACAGGATACTGCTTCAAAGTTCTTTGGGAATCTGAGAGCTGCTTTGAATACAAAGCTGTGACTGTGGTAGAAAGCAGATCTACTCCCTGCCAGTGCACAAGCCGCACTCCACAGCTTAGGACTGAAGAAATGTCTCTTCAGGCCACTGTGGCAAAATCAGTTTCCACCAAGAAACTAGACTGAGCCTTTAACAAAGGAGTATTTCTGTATATGATAAATACCGATTTCCCTTCCCCTAAGGGAAGTTCCTTCCATTATCCAAACATAAATCCAAACTCTCCTTTGCTGTTAAACCAAGTGCACCATTTCCTGAGTGAGAAACACCTGTGAGGGGGAATACTCCAGTGCACCGGCGGGGAATTGGGCTGCAGTCGTGCTTCAGAAACTGCAAGTGAGTGGACTGGGCTCCAGCGATTACTAGTGAAAAGGGCTTTGTTAGCAATGGCTGATGGCTACTCGCTGACTTCTGAAGAAGTAGTTTATTGTCTCCATCCAATCCATTTTACAATTACCACCTTTCACACAGAGAGGAAGCTACTTTTACATCATGGACCTGAGAACAAAAGGCTTAGAAAAAAGTCAATTCTCCCCTCCTCCTCAAACTTCAACAAGGAATATCCAATTTTTTACTCTGCCTTTGTCACTTTAACATAAAAGAAAAAGTCAGTGACATTTTCAAGTTTTGCTGTTGTGCACCAGTGGGGTTTCAAATACTGCAGAGGAACATAATTACATTTACAGACACTTTTGACTGGAACTTAAATGTAGTGACAGCACATAATAGTCTCTTAGAGATAAGTAAAATAGGCACTTAGCTCAAACTGTATGTTCTGATTAAACTTAAAATGGACACCACCTTTTTAGTGCAGTGCCTTTTGGCATCTAAAGTTTTTCTATAAATACTAGACTATGATTTTTCAAAACATTAACTTTCTACAGAGAGACAAATAAACAGCTTACTATTTAATTGTTCTCAGCAGAAAGACTGTAAAACAGAATGCATAGGAATAATATGTATTCAATAAAATTGGTAAAATGTCACCTCCTCCCATTTTGATATTTAATTATATCTCATTAGAAAAGCAAAAATACTGCAAATCAAAGTCGAAGAATCAGCTGCTTGCTTTATTTATTTATAGGCATTTATATAGCGCTCATCACCATAGCAACCAGGAACCTTTTTTTCTTCTTGTTCAAAGGAAAAGTTGTAATTTTGAAATGTGATCCTTTGATGTTACAGTGCAAATAGGTACTTAGGTCCTATGCTGCAAACACTTAGGCAGGTGCTTAAAGTACATGAATAGACCTAAGTGAAAGGCATGGTGAAAGAGACAGAAACAGAGAAAGGGAAAAGGAAAGGAACCGAGAAGCAAGTGAGAACGAGGGAAGGAGGGAAAGAGTAAAGGGCCTTCCTATGAAAATTCACAGTGCACTGGGTCCTACAGTAAGCCATGATCTCCTCGGTGTTTTTTTCCTGTAATAGTAAGTGACTGGTTCATGGAGCACAGTTCAGTTAATCAAGAGCGATCAAGTTCCAAATTTATGCTCAGGACACCAGTGAATATTCTTGAGCAAGAATTTCTAAGAGGATAGTAGCTTACAAATGAGGCTGCAGAGGGCTGCCTCTCTTTTGAGAGCAGAGAAGTCAGGAGCCTCACTTTGACTGCTACTCTCTTCTGATCCCCCAGCAATTAGCCATTATCAAATTCCCACAGAATTAATATACCTTTTTAAAAATGCCACCTGCTCACAAAATATCAAAGAAACGAGTAAATTAAAACATTGCTTCTGCATACACCATTACAGAATTAATTACTAGGTATGTCATGCAATTGCAGTTTCCCCATGATACTCCTGATGTGCACAGGCACACAACTACTTTTCAGACCCTCAGAGGAGATTGAAATTGATTTTATACTATTTCATCTCGTTGCTTCCCACCACCATACAGATTATACACATACATGCACAATGTAGTACTTCAGATTCTTTTAAAAGCTAATGAACTTCTAATTGGGACTGAAAGAAAAAAAGAACAGATCTTCGACCTGTTGTCACCTTGTTATATAAGAGATCTTATCATCAAGATTTCCTCAAGACACAAGTATATGAAGTTATTACCTTCAACTCTGCATTTAGTTTGATCCTATCTTCTTCATAAGCCAATATCGTCCAAAGCACTTAAATAAGGAGTGTTCAGTTGTTCCTAAACCAAACACATAAATCCTTACACAAGACTGGTGGTTATTTCGTAGTCTTTTTTTAAGCTGTATTCTAAATAGGGCAGAAGCTGCATGTATGACAGCAGAAAAAGTGACAAGTTCCTTATCTGGAAAAGCACCAGCAGGCACTGTTATCAGAGCAGACCAGCTCTTTTAAAGTGGACTGATGAAGCTATTTTTAAAAACACCTAATAACATCACAGAGGAGAATCTGATCTCTGCAAAGGTGAGCTGCACAGCTCGATACTCCTGGGAGGCAGCTAATGAAACTGAAGCTTGTCAGAGACAGACTGCGTCCAGTAATTGGCTTTGAAAACTCGCAGTTTAAATTCCGCCACGCTGAGTTCAATGCCCTGCTCATAGCTTGCTCCAAGCACAGGCAGAGTCGAGGGCTGTCTAGCATGACCAAATGTGAGTGGCCACCTTTCCACTGCCTCTGCTGCCAGGCCCAGTCTGTGTACTTGGAGGGCAAAGAAAGAAACCTACTTTCTTCCAGCATCTCACACCTACCAGTTCACTGCCAGGACAGGGAGAGACAGTTGCAGGGGTAAGAACACAGAACGGTGTCAAAGCAAGCGGCGTGCTGACGGAGGAGGAAACACATCCTACCACAGAAGGTGAAGGAAAGAGGTGAAGACCTAAAAGGAGAAGGAAGAGGGTCCCATGTCATGCATTCATCCAGCACAGCAGAACCACCAACCAATGCTAAGCCTCAGTCAGTGCTCTGTGCCGACTGTGCCAAGTCCCTTAGGAACAGCCACTGGCCTCCCCAGGAAGGTGGCCAGCAAAACAGGGGAAGTGTCACCCATTTTCCCTGAAACTCCACATACCCTTCCTAGTCCACTCCTCCTTGAGCTTTATGGACCCATAGATCCATTCTTCCCCTTGCTCCAAACCACATAACTGAATTCTGCAACCATCCTGGATAACAACTGAAGAAATTATTGTTCCACAGTGTGAGAAGGCAAAATTTGGTCTGCACAGCTCAGAACCTTTGATCTGGTTCTAGCTCTGTGGTTTAATGCTCTCCTTTGCACCACCTTCTTTTTCGTGATTTTTCCTGCCTCCCACTACTTCCTAGAAAAATCCGCTCCTTCACAGTCTAGATATGCTCTGGATGGAAAAGCCATTTTAAATAGAAAGCAGGTCTTCTGCTGAGAGAAGTCATCTACGGCGCTGTTCATTTGAATAAAATGATAGTTTTACTAGTGGAGGATCTTTAAGCCTCTACGTTTTAAAACACCTCCTAAAGACCTTGTTGTGTTAGAGCACAGGCCAGACAGAATTCTGTTAAAAACTCTGGGGAACAGTAACTAAATGTGGGCTGCTGTCATAGGGAACTGTTTAAACCAACAGCACTTACTGAAGACTTTAAAGCAACAATTTTTAAGAGAAGAGAAGGGGGTGAGAATAAGGGGAATGAGAATACCCAGTTTTCAGATGATTGAAGCAAACCTCAGTAAGTCCACAGTGAGATGCGACTCAGGAGACTGGAAATTTAACTGGAAAAAGATTTCCACATAATCACTCCATTTTGTACATTGCTTAATAGAGAATGGGCTCCAGGTAATTAGTCCCAAAACATTAACCAGGTACCTAGAGTGCATGTTTGTGGCATGCTTCACAAGTGTTGGAGGCTGAACTCCAGCTCTGATGACAGCCAATTAAAACACAAAAGTGAGACTCCAAGTAAAACAGCCACCTTGCAACCATAAATCGCTCAAAATGCGCCCTTGCAGAAAAGCAGACTGCAGAGCAGCTTTCCTGTATCTAGTTCACATATTTGGTATCCACCACGTTTTTGAAAATGACATTGCAAAATAAACACCCTTACAGTTGATGTGTTTAGCATAGGTCAGGCTTGCTTGGGGGACAAGGTCGTCCCAGAGAATAAGAGCTCTTCTGGTTCTCAGCTCAGTCAAGGCTTGAGCTAACAAGCCAATCTATCAGTTCAAGTGTTTTGAGATCACTATTAAAAGGAGCCACTACTGTTTTATTACCAAAGTCAACAGATTCTCCTGAATCAGCAGTCACCGTTTAAAAGTCAGCATTTGTCAAGAGTTATCCAACTATGGTACTGGTGTGAAAACACCAATATGTTCCCTTGCCTTTACCAGTTGTTCACATACAGTCATTATTCTCATTACCAGAGAAGAGGGTACCTCTTTACCTTTTTTTTTTTTTAAAGCAGCAGCCATTATCTTAACAACCCATTTAAACATTGGGTTAATTGAGAGGGGCTGGAAGGAAGCAAGGGGACACAAACAGACCTGTAAGCCTGACCTCAGAACATGCATGTGCAACGCACTCAGAGCTGACATACGCAAGAGAAACTTTTCCACCATGCTTAGTCAGCACACAATAATTAAAAGGGGAAGGATGCGATAAATTCAGCATCCGTATCCACAGGGGCCAAATTCACAAGGACCGGTACGCTTTCAGAGCTGAAGACAGGTGTCTAGGGGGGTTCCCGAGGCACTCAGCCATCAAGGAAAATCGTCGGGAGGACATAACTACATCTTTACTTGCCCTGGAAGGCTTTAAACCTGCAGCGTCTTTGACCTCTAGGAAGGTTATTAGAGTTTTAATTGAACGGCGTTTCTGTGGTGCAGACAGCTGCCCACAACAGCTAACCCTCACAGCGTCGCCTGCCCCCGGTACCGGGCCGGACCGCTTTCGCTCCCCGGCTTCGGAGAAAAAAGGTTTCCACCTCCAAAGTGTCAGCTCCGCTCTGCGCAACCCTAGGGGGGGTTCCCTGGGTTATTTCCACACGGACCTCCGCCCCGCCACTCCCCACTGTGGAGCCGCCGCCGACCACAAGAGACATTGACCCGGTCCCCCGCCGCCCCTTCACCCGGTTTCCCCTCAGAAAAGAGGCGGCAGCCGCCGGTCCCCGCGAACCGCCCCTTGCGGGTGCCCGGCCCGGGCCGCCCCCGCCCCACGGCCGCCCTGCGCCGCCTCACCTGCCGCCCGCGGCGCCAACGGCAGCAACCGGCCCGGCCCGGCCCGGCCCCACCGCCCCTACCGCGCCCCCACGGCCTCCCCGCCCGCGGCGGGCGGCACCGCCACCTCCTCGCAGGCGGGCGCTGTCCGCCGAGGGGCCGCGGCGGGGCGGGGCGGCACCGCCTTCCCCGCGCTGCCGGCGGCGGCGGGAGGGCGGTGACGGGAGGGGTCGGGCGGCCCCTGGCCCGCCATGCTTGGGAGCGCGGCAGCCCTTGCGCATGCTCAGTGCCGGGCGCCGCGAAAGGCATTCTGGGGGGTGTAGTTTGCGGCTGCCTGGGTGCCACGTCTCCTCAGGGCGGGCTTCCTGCCGGGGTGTTTAGTACAGACCCTCTCGCCGCCCCCAAGTCACCCCTGCTCTCACCTCACTCCGGTGGTTTCCCCTCACAGCTTTCTCCCCAGGCTGCTCAGTCCTTGCCTGCCCATCCAGTCAACTTCCTTAACCCTCCTGCTTCTCCCAGTCGTCTGCATTCCTCAGCCCCGCTCCTCATCTCTTCCCCAAATCTCTTTCAACCTCCACTTCCTTCTGCTGTCCTCCCACCGCCTTCCCACGCTGACCTTCCCCTGTCCCTCAGGGTCCCTCCCTGACCCTCAGCTTTCCTCTGCCCAAGAGCCACCTTGTTTGCTGCCCACACTCCCTGGTCTCTCTATTTTTTCCGCTCGGAATATAGATGCTAAAGTGGAGGGCAACCATCCTTATTATGAGTACATGGCTTCAAATCCACTAGGAAAACCTGACAGATAGCAGGCACCTGCATCCTTACCGGAGGAAGTTCTTCCCACCAGGGAAAGCGCGACAGCAGCGGCAGGTCACGTTCACGTCGTGAGGTTTGGTAAGGCCGCAGTCAATCAGATTCAGTGTTACACAAGTACGTGTGGAAGATGGGTCTGACCTAAGCACTTAGCTACGATGAGTGCTCTAAAGACAATGGAAGGCCAAGACATACCTAAAGTTGATAAGGGGGATTCCTACTGGAACGTGGAATGTCTAATCAAGAATTCCTGTCCTTGGGAGTAAAGCACATCCTGGAGAAATATGTAAGCAAATTAAGAAGTTTTTGGACAATCTGAAACTGCTAGCAGAAGTGTGATAAGGAGCACCCTTACACGAACTATCCTCATTATAATACTAAAAATCACACCCCTGGAGCTGGAGACCCCAGCCCAAGCAGAGACCCCTCACCTTTGGGCATGCGCAGAATATTAAAGTAGTACTGTAGCTTTAAGAGTGAGACAAGAAAATGTAGACCAATAGAAAACTGCTTTGCGTAATTACTTATGCATATGTATAACTAGACTGTATAAATACTGTACCTGCACGAACGAGCGGTGTGCTAGCTTTGTGGAGCTACCGCCTAGCACCTGGTCTTGTGCAAAACTTGAAATAAACCGGTATCTCGGCTCTGTGTGCGTATTGGGTGTTGCACACCGGGTAACGAACTCCGTTTGTGAGACAACAAAGTCAGACTTCACCAGAGCAATCCTGAGATTATTACAGCTTGAATAAACCACTGAGGACATCCTGAGTCCGATACAAGAGGTGGAATCAGCTGAGCATGTGGACATGTGTGCGTACAGCACCTCTGCTCGACCCAGCCTCTCCCAAAGTCAACAGGGCTTTTGTCATTCACCTCACTGAGACTTTTGATTTCTCATGGGAGCTTTCCATTTCCACACCCACGCAGTGCTCTCAATCAAGGAGAAGGACAATTAATGGCTTGGTAGCATCTTTCACATTAGCTGGTGTTTGTATGCATAACTAAATGCTCCCAGAGTGACAGGATTGCTAAACTTGCGTGCAGGAAATTAATGTAAAACTTTAACCGTTGAAATGTTTGCCCCTGAAAAGCTGATAGTCATCTGGGGGAAATCAAATTTAATAGCTTAGTACTCCTTCCTCTAGCCTCTTTTTCTGTCTTGCAGATTTTGTAGCTAATGATCCAAAGAACTATCTTGTGTTATAAGAGAGTGTGTTATACACACGAGAACTGAGAGTTTTCAGAAATGTTTGTTGCTACTCTAAATTTAATTTCATTACAGCCTCTGTGAGCTTTAGTATTGAGCTCCCATGGACTGATAAGGCAAATGTCAGGCTTCTGAGATTCGTGTTCCAGAATTTGTTCAAGAACTATTACACTAATGAAATCCATTGCAAGAGATCCCATCTACTCCATTTCTCATTAAGTTTGTGAGTTACACTCCAGTCTGACAGAGACTTCAGAATGCTGGATCCGCATCCTTATGACTACAGCAACGGCACAAAATCATCATCATCATCATTTTCACTTTCATTAACATTTGTTGGAATAAAAAGTCACTATTTCAACAATGTTTAGAGTTCTCTATTAATTTCTCCAAAGCATTTGTGAGTAGAAACCTTCCCTGGAAACGAAGATTTCACGAATGCCTGTTTGTATATTCACATAAATGTTAACTGCTGTGCTACTTTTCCTCCTTGTTATGAAATATTTAATGAACCAGTCAAAAAGCCAGACATTACAGTAATTTGAATTAAGTGGCCAGTCACGTATCGCAGACGATGAATGACCAAAGACACAGACATAATCGTTCAAGAAAAAAAAGAACACCCATAAGCTGAAATGTGTTGCTATGAAATATTCATAGGATTGCCATGATTTATTGTCATGTCTGCTTCAGAATAACCTGCAATGGGAAAAGAGCATAATCTGATAAACTTTTCATGCAAAATAGTTCATTCGTTATTCCTGGAGTATCAAGTTTGTAGACCCACATCTGTTTAAGTCTACCGCCTGTAAGGGGTAGGGAAGTGTTTTCCTTAATACAAGGTTTTACAGGGCATACCTAGTGAAAGCAGTGTGAATATGCTAATGACAGAAACAGTCACTTCAGGTGGCCAGACATAGGTGCCTAGTGCCATTTTAGTTTAGGTTGCCCAAGACGTCTGGACAAGGCTGGTAGATACAACATGGGACCTATAAGACACTCTCAACCAATGTAATGGCAGCTAGAGGCCTGGCCCAAACTTGAGTTTTAACATGGTACCACACACTTACATTGCTCAAATCACTTCCAATGTGACTGTTCAGGGAATAAATCAGCTTTTAGAGGCACAGGCAGAGGATGGGCTCGCAATTAGGAGCTAGAACAGTTCAGCCACCTTTTACAGTCCAATAGACATAGCTGTTTCTCCAACCTCAAGCAAACATTGAAATGTTTCCACCTCATATGTCCTCACCTCACCTTCTGCACTTGGGTTATAGCTACCTTTGTGTGTGCAGCCTCTTTGAATAAGAAAATATCAGAGGGCTCGATCCTGGAAGCTGCCGCCGTCCAGCAGAGCCGCTGATGTGCCTGCTCAGGAACACCAACAAGCTGGACTGCAGCACTCCAAGCCTCGCTCAGTGAAGCCAACTAGATCCACCAGCTTCTTTGTTGTGTGTTTCTGTGCGACGTTGCCTCAGCTCTTTTGTGTGTTTACCTGATGCCTCTGCTCTCCCTTGGTTTTCACTACGTCTGTGTGTGCTGTACAAATGAATGCTTGGTGGGCACTGGCACTGTTAACCTTTCTCTACCAGGACAGACAGAAGCGTCTACATAAGTTGTTGGCAGGATCTTGCTGGGATTGAGCCACCCAGATTTTTTTAAATGTCAGCTTTGTAAATTTTATTAGATGGAGATAGGGGGACACACAAGCCCAAAGGATGTGGCAGTCTGCCTGTGGTATAGTCACAGCTCAGCAGAGCTTGTGGGCCAACCAGCCAGTATGTAAAACTGGATGAGCACCAGTGATTCAAGTCTTGTAAAAGGTAATAAGCGACATCCATGGAGTGTGCTGCTGTCTGATCAGACTCTTTGGCTACTGCCAAAGAGCACCGTTTCAGCCAAAAACGTCAGTGAAGCCATTTGGGACTAAAGGCAGCATGTAACTCTCTGCACATCGGCTTGGCATATTCTAAACGTGGGCAGCAGAGAGAGCTGAACGAGGGATTTTGAAACTGCTACATGCCTCAAACCTCTCTTACAAATTCACATAATTCACTAAAGAAATGATACATATTCATATCATTCTATCTCAGGTGTATGAATTTGTTTGGAGGGGATAGACACTTTATTGCCTCCGAAGAGCAAGATTTCATTAAGCTGTCTCTCATTTGGAAAATGCAAGCAGTGGCCCCACTCTCTGGAGTACCCAACAGCCAGTAATAGCTGTATCATGATCAGTACCTACCCCGGTATCAATTTTTCACATGCTGCTGTCAAACACATGCAAGAGTAAAAAGAGAAATAAAAAACCTGCTGCTGAGCAATGCTGCCACTGAAGTGACTTGTGTCTATGAGGTGGTGAGGGCACTTGGTGTTCTGAAAGTGCAGCTCTGATCCCAGTATTTCGTTCCTAGAGCTCAAGGGTTGGGTAATTGCTGGTGTTGCCAAGGAAGGTTAAGGCTTTGTTTCTCTTGCTGCGGGTAAAACGAGGTGAAATGAGCACATGTGCTGTTAAACAGGTAAGCAACCATGACTATTCTATCGAAAGAGATATTGAAAAACTTTTAAGAATGTCAATTAAAGCTATCCAGTAGTTTTGTGGTGGTATTAAGAGAACAAAAAGAGTTACTAGTCCCACAACCAGGGCACCGACCCCTGCTTTCTACCGCTCGCAATGGGATCCCACTGACCGCAGAAGTGAGCAGCACGTGGCAATCTGCACCGGTGCGACAGCAAAGCGACAGAGAGGGTAGCTCTTTTCTAGCTCCTCGTGGAGTGGCAACTTCTGCTTGGTTTCGGAGTGGCCTGCTTAGTGTGGCATGCAGGACAGTTAGATAAGCAAACACCTTATTTATTTAGCCATTCATTTATTTAACAACATGGTACAGGCAAGCTGTTAAGGTACTTGAGAAATAAGGAATTTTCCCTCGTAACAGGATTGTAGAGAGATTCATATATGGACTTTAAGTAGATGTTCCTCTTAAACACAGAAAAAGACTTGCACTAATCCAATACCGTGACTAAATACAAACCTCCACAACACAAAGAAGGAATAGGTAGTTACTAGTGACAATGAACAAAAAAGACAGGAAAATGGAGAAACTCAGTGACAGTCGGCATCAATAGATGTGCCAAAAGCTCATGAAAGCTCCCTTGTGTGATAAAGTGACTGTCTCATGAAATATTAGCAACTATCCAGAACTGGGAAAGTGTGAAAATCTTGTTGCTGTATAAATTATCTGAGACACTCCTGCCAATTATAGACTTGCTGTGAGGAAGAGAGACATTGGTAATCATGACAGCAACTGTGTTCAAGTGTCATGTGAATATTCTTGGGCAATTATTCAAATCAATCTTTTCTTGTCCAGGTAGGAAAAATTCATCACTCTTAGTACCTCGTGTCATTCAGTGACTGAATTGATGATCCTCTGCTATTTCTGGTGTTCTGTAATCTGCCTGTTTAAGATGACAATGCCGTCACGCATTTAACTGCTGAGGTGGAGAGCTGTCTGGCAGAAAATGGGAGAACACGGGCCTGGATCCCATTACACAGGTCCTAAGTGACCGGTTCCCTTCTGCACTGAGCAATGTCCAACCCAGAGGCAGTTTTGGAAGTGGCAGGAGCGATGCTGGCCGTTGCCACTGGCAGGGCGTGAGAGGGGTGATCACTTGAACGCAGGAGGAATGCGATGCATTTCATCGCTCTTCTTCCATACGGGATGGCTATGAGACCTGCTAACCATGTCTTGTCATTATGAGCCCTCCAACTTCAGTGCCTGGTGTCCCTGTCATTGAGAATGACCCCCACATTCGATGACGTACCTGCCTCTTGGTTGTCTAACTCAGTTTTCCCAGCCCTGTGTGCTTTGACCTACCCTCTCACATCTGCTGCTCTCCATAAAGAGTGGCTCCTATCACCACGACTTCTTTCATCCTCCCATCCTTGCTGACAGGAATTCCTCTAACATGGGACTGTGTCCTGCTTCCATGAGGATTACTGTTGGTAAGAAACATTACTAAAAATGTGCAATGTATCTTTGTATTCACCAGACTGTTGCAACCCGAACTGTGACTTCATAAATTCAGACCTTTGATTTGGCCTGATACAGCTGGTCTTACCTTCTTATTTATATATCATGAAGTATAATTTATCAATTCAGTTTTTTTTTTTAAATAATATGCCCCATCTGTTCCTTCTGCCTGTTCCTGTAAACTATGCATGTGTAAAGGCTGATTCCAGTCTGTAGTCACAAGGTGATGGATTAAGGCTACGGATCTGCCTTCACCAAACCTTAAGCACCTGATTTTGTAAACTGAATAAAATACCACTTACATGTTACTGCTAAAAGTACCGGGGCAATGTATTAGCTGGGTTTCAGTACCACAGGGCTTCCTGCTACTGTTCAAGAAACAAAACTAACATCAGCACATGGTAACTTGAAATGGCATTTGTTCTTTAATAAAATAACAAAAGATAGTCTTCACAGAGGAGTAGTTTCCTTTTCTCTACATGTAACTGTTTGTAACAAAATAAAAGAGTGGTTAACTCTTCAGGCTGGTGATAACAAGTAAAGATGTGGTTGACCTCAGCTTTCACACACTTCATCTCTCTTTCCAAAGAGCTTCTTTCCTTTATTCATGAGCTCTTCGGAACAGGATTTTTAACAGTTCTGTCACTTGTGGTTAGCAGAATATTTGCTTTCCATTTTTTTTTAAGCCTGTGTTGTGGCTCCCAAGTATCCATCTGTACCTCTCAGGAAAATATCTGGTAGCTTGCGGCTAGAATGTATTTTAGGATGCCTAATTTGAGCAGGTGACCATGTCACTGGTTAGCTCAGATGCTGAAGTTTAACCTGCTGACATCTGAAATTCATTGAGATGAGCAGTCCTTTGGACAGTCTCTCTTCAGCCATCTCTTCCAGGTCACCCGTCTGAAATTCTGAGTGATTACTGACATTGGTACTGAGCCATCACACAGGAGAGAATTTTGATTTTTTTCTTTTAAGAGTATTTATCCTGCAGATCATCCTCACTCTCTGAATCCCTTCTGCATCTCTAATGAGCTATGATGCCCTTCATTCACTACGGTTTTGGGGGTGCATATCCTATTTCTAGGAAGTCATTTTAGAGGTAAGGCAAACAGTTTTATGTCTTACACCTCCATAGCAAAGGTACGAGGTCGGGACATAGAACATAACCATTCCTGCTTCACTTGACGGTTGAGCTGTGGCAGGAGTCCAGCCTGTTGCTCTTTGTACCTGCTTTTCGTATGATGTGAGCTTTGTCCCAGTGTAGCATAGCCTAACTTTCATCACCTTCGTTTAATGACACACGGCTATGAAAGTGAGGAGGCATTATACCCCCTTCCAAGACTGCAGCTTTCCACTGGCTGCAGCTGGGAGCTGTGTCCGTCCTGAAAAACTATGGGAAACACCCAACCTAATGCTAAGAAATCCTTGCTTTTCACTCCAGTCTTCCTTCTGACAGATTACTTTCATTTTCAGCAATTTGTTAGTTGTTCTCATGCAAGCACAAACATTGTGGTTCCCAAAACTGAGCGGGGGCGAGCTACGGCCAATTCTCTGATCAGTGATCCCCACTGCCTGCCTCCTGAGGAACTGCTGGTAGATCCACCCTTCTCCCTCCACTCCTCCAGCAGGTCTCATCGTAGAGGAGGCTGGGCTGGCTGGCTGGCTGGCTGAAAGGGTTCAGATCTTTCTTCTCAGGTGCCCAGAGTGATCATAAAGCAAATGCTCTCTTTGTCTCCTCTTCTGAGGGCTGGACTGTGACTGAGAAGGGAAACCGGCTGTCTCGTTTTTCTAGGTGATCCTGACCTGGGCCAGCCAGAAGGCAAACATGCTCACTGCCAATCCTTGCGTAGCGTTGCTTTGAAGTGGGAATATTTGGTCCCTGTGAACTTGCACACAACTTACTAGAACCGTGCCCTCCTCGATAGCAGCCCTAGGTATTGCATGAGTTGAAGAGAATAGTGAATTGGAAGGGCTACGGTCAGCTAATGCCCCTTTTGTTATTAAAGCTGGCTTCCCTTGTTGCATTCTGCCTGCCCCAGGAAGTATGTTCCTAGGAACTCAATTTTTAACTAACACAGCAAAAGAAATGAAAACAAGACAAAGAATAAGGCTCTGCTCTGCTGGGAACACAGGACCTCAAGGTTGTAACATGAATTCAGCACCTGTCTGTTTACTGGAGAATTTATACATAGGATGGATGGTGAGTCTCCAGGGCAACAGCAACTTGGGCTTTTTTCTCTCCCCCCCCCCCCCCCTTTTCATTATTTTTATTTAATTTTCTTTTTTCTTTTTTTTTTCTTGTAGCCAAAAACATATAACATTTGTCCCTGTATTTTGGGCAGGGAATTTGGCTCCTTGCATTCATCTCACAGAAAGGCAGAGCGTCTCTCAGACAGCATCATTTCCCTCCTCTCTCAAAGCACCGCTGCCTGTGAGCATGCCCCAGCTCTCCCCTCCTGCGTTTTGTGCTGACAGAAGAATCAGCTCCGGCTGAAGCTGCTCTGTCTCCCTGCAGCTACAGCCCCCTGTGAACCGCAGCTGCCTTCCCCCTGCTTCCTCACTTACAGATGACACATCCCATCTCATTTATATTATTAAAATGATTTCCGTGGGGTCACCTTCTGCTTCACACCTGAAATGATATAGAAAATTAAGCTCTTCCTTTTGTGCCATTTGGATTTAAATTGTAGATTTTAAACCTGTCCTCTCTCCTCAATCCTTTTATTTTCCACCGACAGCACCTCTGCAGTGGCAACTCCTAGTGACTGCATTAGATCTTCAAAAAAAAAGAAATCACAGGCACGTCAACTCATATGATGTTATGATGAGTGAAGTGGGTAACAAACACGCAGAACTTCAGGCACCCACTGGGTCTCTTTCCATTTTCTTCACAGAAAACCTAAACAGCCCGCTGTGTGGAGTATAAAAAAGGTCGTATCAAAAGAACAGCTGCACATTAGCGTAGTGATTAGCTTATAGACTAGCACCCGGTGGTAAAAGAGCTTTAATCTTCTTTTCCACGCGCAAAAATTATGCGTCATGTGAAGGTATGCTTACACTGAAGTCAGACCTGATGGCTGTCGTGACTTCTCAAACATTTCATCAAAAATAGTCCCTTGCAGGTGAGTTTGGCAAAAGGCGTTTGCGTTGTTTAAGGTAAAGTGCTGGACTTCTTTAGGAAGTGTAATTGCAATTACTGTGCTTCACAGGCAAGATGCTGCCAGGAATGAGTGATTCTTGGTATGGGATACATACAATACAGTAAATATGCAAACCAATACTTTGGAAATCGCTTATTTCACTTGAGCTTGATTTAAACGTGTGAATTGTTTGCAGCTTTCTAGTATTGCCTGGTCTTTACCATTGGCTTTCTTTATTATCGGTCTGAAAGAAGCCACTGCCATATGGAGAGCTGGAACAGCCGAGAGTTACTTTCACCAGCAACGTACCATTCAAAGCGTTTAGAAGCTGCCAGTCCTCGTGGTCCCAGACCAAAGCTAACCTTTGTAGCAGCACTATTAGGTTTTCTTCCTTCTTTTTCCAAGCCAGATGGTGTTGGTCTCTCTCTTGGGAAGAGCACCAGATGAGATGGCCTGAGGGGTTATTCCTGATGGCAGTTCCTGTGCTGCCCTAGATGAGGCTGGCGTCCCCAACTAAGTTCCAGTTTAAGGGACAGAATAATCCTCTGCACTGCTTCACTGTGCATGGTGCAGATCTGATGGGTCTCATCTGAGTACTGGAGCAGGGATGGAGGAAAGGAGGAGTCTTTGTTCCTTCTTGGGGTGAATGACTGAATTATTCCATAGAGAAGGCTATGCAATAAAAATAATTCCAACTCTTTCATAGTGGCTAGTGGCTAAATACACAACTGTTAAAGAAACACGGGGCCATCCGTTCAGCCTTCCTTGCAGCATATCCTTCTACCCAGAGCAGACCCCAGAATATGGCTGGGGAATGAGATGGGACAGAGACTCTAGAAACATGAAAGCTATTGGATTAGCATTTTTGTCCTGGGGCTGTAATAGAAATCTTTAGTAAGTAAAGCCCGGGCATGGAAATCACATTTTAGCTTGACGATGAAGTCCAATTTTGAGTTGAAATTCACCCCTCTTAGTGGTCTCAAGGCTAAAGTATGCAAAAAGACCCCATAAGTCCTATTTTCAGGGTGTTAGTGGCACATAGATCCCTCTGCTAGTTCCTCTGTACATGAATGAATTGGATCCAAGGCACAAGCACAAGCTCATGTCAGAGCACTGCTGTAGGTCATGGTTGAAGACGACTTTATTAGTTCTGAAGTCAAAGATTAGGAAAAGAAAATCTGGCCAGAGGAGAGACACTGAGTGCTGACACATTGTGAAAATTTGGAGGTGAATGGGATCTGGGCTCTTTTAAAAATCTGAGTGTAATAAAAGTAAAATCGCAAAATACCACTCTTCTATGTGGAAACCTCAAGAGGTGTTCCCATTTTTGAATCTAACTTGCAGTAGACTATATTCCTTTTCTGTTCCTTTCTATGAAACGTAGTGATATTTAACATAGCAAAGAAGGTGCCCACAAAACTCATCTGAGCTATAAACATCTGATTCTACTGATGGGGGTATTATAGACAAATTTATGCCACAGATCATTTCTTCAAATAGATAGTGAGTATGATTGTAATAGTCCCAGCCTCTCAGCTGTGGCTTTGGTACTAGGATCACTAACTCCTGGTAGGATTACCCACCAAAGTGAGCTTAGTTCTCTAGTCGCCACACAATCTGGTTACGGACACAGTCTTCATTAGAATAAAATAAAGAATCACAGGCAGTGCTGTGAGACTAGGCAGCCACAGACAATAATGCCCCCTACTGATATTTGAACAATTCAAGGGGAAAGCGGTGTCTTAAATAGCCGGCAAAGGCAACAAGGCTGATACAAGCAGCAAGAACCTGTGTGAGGAGCACAGACAGGCAGCGTGATGCTCTGGATAACTGAATGACTGGGTAGCACAGAGGAAAGTAACTGCTCATAAAAATTCAGACTTCGAGAACAGGCTGGTTCCAAGACCTTGTTTTTTAGGATGAAGGAGACCCAGTAGCTGAAAGTTAAATTTCCGGCACCCATTTCAGCTGCCACAGAAGCCCATGGATTGTCCTGTCTAGGCCAAGGGAATCGTGTGCATGGGCTGTGTGGGAGCTGCAGGGGCACCGCACAGCACAGCTCGCACCAAAACGCTCGCAGACGCACGTCACGGCAGATATGACAGTCCCTGGTCACCTTACTTACAGGGAAATTGAGCCGAGACGGCAGTGTGACATGACTAAGGTGTAATCGTGTACAGGTAGGCAAATGACTCCCTTTCTAATCAGGGTTTATGTAATGCCTGAGTCCTATTACCAGCCTAGCAGTTGTAATCCTTTACTGCCAAATGCTGCCAGTAAATTCGTTGCCTACAAACCACTACTTGTAACAGGTTTACTGAAATTCAGTCTCTGAAACTCGGGTTGCTCTGTGTCACGATGCATTATTATCTATAGAGCAGGTGTTTCCAGTGCTTCCAAGGAAAACCATTTTACTTTTTATACTGCGTATCCGTAGCTTAGGAATGACAAACCTGTATTTTGAAAATGAAAAGAAAGCTCGGATTTTTGAGCAAAAAGGCTGCTGTTTAGTTTCCTTCTCTTCCCAGAAACAAGGCCGGCTGTCCTGTTGCATCTGCTGAGAGCCAGCCTCATCTCAGAAGAGCACTCCTGTAAACTGCTGGTGAGATGCAATCGATCCTGTGGCTCAGTGGAAGCTGCTGTACCTCCATGCACGCACCTTCGGCAAGCCTTAAATCATAGCTAGGAGACACATCTGTGCAAGAAGTACGAGCATGAGGATGCAGTTTGCTTGTCCCATGTGTATCCATGCTCGAGGAGGGAGGAACAGCCTTCCCACTGCCACAGAAAAGCTGCTTGCTCTCCGGTGACTGGGACAAGGAAGGTGGGTCAATACAGTCCTGAGGACTGGGAGCCTCAGGAACAGAGATAGGACCTGGCTCTGGTCCTACCCTTAGGTGAGTTATTTCTTACTATAGAAACAGCCTGTGTTTCCAGACAGCTTCTTCCTGCCTATAGACTTGCTTATAGAGGCAAGATCCTGCCTGCTAAGTTTGCTGTGGCAGTGCTTACGCCTTAACTCAGGGCAGGCCTTCAGCATCAGATGAAGCTAGAGTCTGGAAAATAGCAAGCCACCTTAAGAAATCTGAAAAGTGAGGATGGATTTTACTACCACTACCCTAAAACCATGTCTGTGTATCAGTGTGCCCTTGGGAGCGCATTCAGACAGTGAAATCCAGTTTCCTTATCATGTGCAGTAAACATGGTGATGTTAAAACCCTCAGTGATTTCTTATACTTTTATTACCAGGATTTATGTCAGCAAAATAGCATGGAAAGTGTATTCAAGTGGTTATTATGCACCCATCATTTCCACTCTGATCAGGCCACATGGGTTTGTATCTGGCACCTTGTATGCAAAGGAAATCTGCTTTTAATGGAAACTAACGTATGGTTAATTCGCTACATTAGCATGTGATAATTAGTACGTAGGGTTTATGATGTATTACAACTTCATCTTAGTATACGTGCACACAAATACACACGTAATACATCAGTGTGTTAAATGCAGGCATCTCTAGGACAGAAGGTGTTATAAACAAATCTAAGCAGAAGTGTTGGATGCAGAATGAGGACTGCATAATGAGTCCCTCAATTTACAGTCCAATAACATAATATCTATTCCTCCCCACACCCTGTACAGTGTGCATATATTAAAATCTCTTCTCTAACCTGTCTACTTTTATATCCCTGAATATATTAGGACTTTCTGGGGTTCTTTCTTTTTTAATTGCATAATCCAGGGTCAATTAAATAGTTGCAGCTCGAAGATGCACGCTGTGGCCGTGGCAGAGCAGGACGTCTCGTCGCTCTCAGTTTTGTGCATCTGTAACCATGGCGACTTTGTGGCTACAGCTTTCCCCAGACTTCGTGTAACCCGGGGTGGGTAAAGGCATGCTTCTCCGTCTGGTGCGGATGTCACGTACAGGATCTCTTAGGATACATTTTTAATTACTATGTTCTCTTAATTACTCCTTTTGATTTCCCCAGTGAATTGCCTTTCTCGAGTTTCAGTGACTCATTGTGAAACCAAGTGAAATCTGCAGCGTCTTCAGTCAGTGTTCGGGAAAATTCATCCCAGACCTCTGCGCTTTCTCAAGGGCAACACCCGCCTGACAAGCGACGCATCCTGGTGCTTTGTGCTTGTGGCTCCAGACCAAATGTGGTGTTTTACAAGTGCAGATTTCCTTCCCTTGGCTGCTGGCCTTGTCAGCCCGCACTGGAGAGCGTGGCCGTACTGTCCGAAGTGGCCTCCGAGGGCAGACCTGCTTTGGCTGCCGGCAGCGTGCCCGCAAGGTGGGCTCCCCCGTAGCATCTCATCGTAGGGAGGTGAATGGACTGCATGTTGGTGACCCCAGCAGGAGTGCAAAGGTGACTCGTGTTGGGGTGCAAGGAGAAGGGAGGCTCTCATCGCCCTCTTGGCTATCTGATCCCCTCCACGGCTGTCACACACTTACAGAGAGAGACTCTCGTGCCTGCAGGACATGGTGCTGGAGAAAAGGTGTCTCAGATGTGCTCCGGGGGCAGCTGTGGGGTGGCCGGTGCATGCATCCCGCTCGCTGGGGGTGGCAGGTAGCAATCTGTAAGTCTGCAGTGTTTAAGTGTCGCCAGCCCCCACTGAGAGGTGACTTAGCCAGGCAGCATCCCCTGTAACGGCACTCTTTTTTTTGATTGCTCTTAAGAGACTACAGCGCAGTGTGCTGGGACCAAACAGCTCTGGATTTAGCCATTTATTTGATAGATACGTTGCTAAGAGCTGTATTTTATCCCTTTAAAGGCAATCGCTTCTCCTGGTGCGTTAAACCCACCCCTGGGCAGAGGTCCAGACGGCACAAGCCCTGCGCCCCAGGCAGGCAGGACGGACGGACACCACCACCATACAGATGTTTTACAGCCATGCTGCAAGGGACTGAGATACAGCAGCTGAGGGGGCTGTGCCAGACTGGGGGGAGTTTCTCTCCCAGTATACCTGGGGGGCTTGCCCTCAACTTGGCCTTCATGGAATGGGAAATTATCCTGCACGCTAGGTTAATCCTCATTTAAAAGAGAGCCCATGTATTCTTCCACTTAAATTGCACTACACACAAGTGGTAACAGCACTATTTCTTTTTTTTACCTGGGCAGTAATATGTCTTCTTTTCATTAAGTCATCCTTAGGTTAGCCGTCACTGTAAATAGCTGAGCAGTTGAAGTGTGTTATTAATCACCGTCAGATGTTTAGCACATGAAACAGTGCAGCGGAAAGCAATGGGATCGCCGCCTCGTCTTTATGAGCAGGCTCAGATGTGATGAAGGGGATTTATGGTTAAAAGCAGCCCCACGGAAAGAACCCATCGGACTTGTTAAGGACAAGCAATTTAAGACCAGTACTGCTGCATTTCTGACAGAGGGCAGCATTGAGTTTTTTATCATACAAAAAAAAAAAACCAAACCAAAACAAAACAAACCACCACTTCTTAGCTCTCTGGTGATTACGCAGCTCAGAAAGAAGATAAAGGGAAAATGGTTTTCGGTCACGACAGAAGCAACAATTATATTGCTGTTTGCTATTAGTGATGCTCAAAGCATTCTAGGTGTAGATGACCCCGAAGCGGGGCTGCCACCATAGTCAGAGAAAGGGAAGTATTTACATACAAAGCACGAGTCAATCGACATTGCTTAGTTGCAAAAAATGTACTTTCTGCCAAAACTTGGCAACCTCTTGCTCTTTGACTCTCAGCCTTGCAGAGTTAATATGAGGACCGGTTTGCAAGAGAGGGAGCATCTCCTGCCCACACTTGTGCGCGCCCCCAGCCTGCTGATGTGCTGCCGCAGCCCCCTCCGCCTCTGCTTGGAGCCACAAGAGTAAGCCACATTTACGCTCGCAGCCGGTCTCGCACTTAGAGCAGATGTGGCAGCAGCACGCGTTTGGATGAGAGAAGTGTCACAACCGGCTGGCAGGAGCATCTGTGCGCGCTGCCGCCCTGGCAGAGCCTCCTCCATCCTTCCCCGGGCTCCCTTGCTGGTCCTCCATCCCCCAGCAGCTCTTTTACCCCTCTTTTAACAGCATCCCGACCCCTTGCACCAGCTGCTGGCAAGCTTTTGTGCTGTGCTTCACGGCTCCCGATATTTTTCCCCCTCCCAGTAGTCCAGCTCATTGCTGTCTACTGACCGGTCCCTCTGCGCAGCCGCCCAGCCCTCCCTCCCCATCGCAGCCTCAAACCCTACGTGCATATGGTACTCGTGTCTCTGCCCGCTGCATACGTAGCGCTGTCAGAATGGGATGCGCTGCACCACTGCTTCTGTCCCTCCTGTCCCACAGTGGTTTTCAGGAGGCAGTTGTGCAGAGCTTTGGGCTGATGAGCCCTTGCAGAGCCCTCCTGGGAGCTACCCTGCCCCTGCTGTGCCTGGCAAGGGGACAGCAGCTTGCGAAGAACCGAAACCAGAAGCCAATTCTGTTTATGCTTCTCCGTCAGAAAGGCCTGTTTTCACCATCAGAAATTTCCATGGGAAATGTTTTTTCCATTGCAAGAAATGCTGGCGGTGCTCACAAAATGTTTACTCCGCTGCGAGCCATTTCTTTGCAGTGAAAAGCCTAGCACTCAGTTTTTCAAGAACTGTGTTATCAACTAGCTTTTAACTAAAATTTCCTTTTAAAGTTGGCTATTTTTTGTGACTACTTCGGTGGGGGAGGGCAGGGCTGGATTTCTTTGCTCACAGCTGCATGGAAAACGCTGGGAAATGCTTTCTGGTCTGCCCCTCGCCAGGGCTGTGCCACTCCTCCTTCACCGAGGCCATGAAAGCCTCCGGAGCTGGGTACTACCTGGGCAGCCTTGTAAGGGAAACATGTCCTGTAACTCCCAGCTGTTGTTCCTCTATTTTGGCAGACTATGGAAAGGAGGGGGGCCAGGGGGGACAGAGAAAGTATCCGGGGAGCCACCAGCTCCTGCTGTGGACGCCGGTTTTGTGCCCCAGCTTTGGGCTTGAGTCCCTGTCTCACTAAAACACTCGGTTCCCTCCTGGTTTTTAGTAAAACTGGAGAGTTGCGAGGGCATCCCCGCGGCTGCGGAGGAGGGGATGCTGCCGAAAGGCACCCCGGGCAAATGGCTGGGCTCAGACGGAGGGCAAACAGAAAGGTTTGGAGGGAGGATGTAGCTGGCACAGTGTCTATGATGGGGTAGACACTGTCTCTCCCTCTCTGTCTCTGTCCTCCATTAGAAACACATCTCTCTTTTTTTTCCCTGCCAGCAAGGAATCAATTCCTTTAATACCCGAGTAATGCATTTTATAATTAGAAACAGTCCTTGATTTGGGAGTTCACAGCAAAGCCTGGGTCTGACTTTCTGGTATTCCCAGCCTGTTGCAGCCCTCTGTTTGTAACAGAGAGAAGGCAATCACTATATAAAATTGCTAAAAGAGCGTGCGCACCATGAACTTGAAAAGACATTTAGAAACTTGCCCACATAGGAATATTTTTCAGTAAATATGGATGTTTTCCAAAAATAAGGTATATGTGTGTGTATGTGTGTGTGTGTGTGCTGTCTGCTGCGTGTGCCACCTCCCTGTAGGCATTTTCATTGTAACTTTGGGAAAGAACTGCTGCGTATTCCATCTTTGCCCTATCTCATTGATATTCATTCATTCTCTAGTGGGCTTACTGCTGCTGTCTGCACAGAGGAAAAAATTAAAATAACAAGACAAGGAAATAATAGAAGGAGGAGGTGATTCTTTTTAAACCTTTCTTGGGAGTGAAGACGAGGATTCATTTGTCCTGAGCCTTTGTTCAGAGAGCCCTCGGCACAGCAGCCGTTAGAGCAGGTAGCAGGAACGACGTAGCTGGCTGGAAATATTCAAATACCTTGAAATACATCTATAAATCATGTCACCACTTTTCTCTGCAGGGGCTGAAGAGGAGGAGGAAAGAGGGATCAGAACAGCGAACGGATCAAACAAGCAACCTTCAGAGGAGGCATCAGCCCCACACTGATCTTTGGCATGATGTGAGCATCTTTGAGGGTCCCTGTAGGTAGTTTTATTTGTCTAAAATAGGGCTGACCGAACCCAAATATTTATGTGCCTCTTGAGCGGCTTTAAAAATATTTAAAGGCCTTCGTTTAGCAGAGTAAAAGTTTTCAAAGGAACACAAGTCCTGTTGACTTGCAAGACGATATGAGGACCTATGTCACCCAGCTGCTTTTGGAAATACTCCCCGCAGCACAGCCAAGGCAGGCTGATGGATATTGTCCAGCTGTCCCGGCAGGCAGGTGTTGTGCAACCCCTCCAGGGCAAAGGCTGTTTGGACAATGAAAGGGAAATGAGGATATTCCTGCCTCACCCAGCCCCCCATTGCCTTAGGAAGGATGCAAGCGTCTGTACAGCTTTACCTGGAGGTCGAATTGGACCTGATCAAGCCAGGGTCCGTAGAGGGAACTTCAGCTGAGCTGTCAGGTCTCATACGCTGAGGGTGTGGGTCCTGGGGCTTCTCGTTGCTCCTCTGCTGTAAGCTGGGTCTAGGCAGCAGGGTTGCTCCCCAGCCCTGTTACCCCTCATGCCACGCAGCCGGATGGCCTGACATGGGCACTGCCAACTGTCTATGGCGCTGGTGGCCGGTCACCACGGGGGGAGAGGTTGCTGTGCCCTCTTTCTGACTCCTTGCACCCATCGACTCCCTTCCCTCCCCTGCACATTGCCAGTTACTGCCTTTCTGCTGTGATTTCTGCCAGACCCCACTCAACGTCTGGTTGCAGCACCTCACGGCCCAAGGTGTGTCACTGAGCTGCCATTGCTGTCCCTTTGATCACTGCCTACCCCAAAGGAACCTTGAGCAATTGTGTGCTCGGAGCAACATAACATTTTGGCTGTAGCTGCCAAGAGTTTGCCGACTTTGTAAGGGAACTTTGGCTGGGTGAAATCCTTGCAGCTCCACTGCTTTTGCCTCTGGACGGCAGTATTTGTACAGAGGGGTGCATAACAGGTTTTATGGGTCTGGAGATGTGCTTTTAACTGCTATGCTTCATTTGCGCCTTTGCCTCCACTGCCTGCCCCTCTATAAATGCGTATCTGGCCCATGAGGTCAAAAGCGGTCGAAGATGTTAGCCACACCATGTTCTTATGCGCCTTAACTGCTCTAGCTCAATGAGCCATCTAGGCTTTGGTTGACTTAGGACAGCTTAAATTTGAACATGCTCACATTTTCCCCCAAAAGGGGAGCAGAGAGGCCACTTTTATCCTTTGGGCACCATGCAGAAATGGAGAGATCAAAGTCACCGGTAGCTCAACCAAGCATAAAACTATGTCAATGGCACTACCGTGCTGCTGTCTATCAGGTTCATGAGAACTGAGCTTTGCTGAGACCAAAATCAGCAACTCTGTTTATCTTCTGTGCAAATCTAGAATACTATGGTATCATAAATATTAAGCTTTGAATGGAAAAAATCCTTTTAAAGGTGGCAAATGTTTGCAGTTTTGTTGCCAACATCCTTTAGTGACCTGCAGCATTCCAGTAGTCATTTTTACTATGATGTCAAATGCTAGCAAACAGCAGGGATCCCATTTCACAGGGTAAACCACAAATTTTAAACAGCAGCAAACATGCCACCTTTTGAGATGCCATGATAGATTAAGCCCCAAACCAAAAAAACAGTCATGCATTCATATTTCATATCTTTTATCTCACCTCGAGATGGCTGTGGCATTTATTAAGTGCTGATAACATACTGTGTGGTTGTAGTAGCAAGCAAAGCAAACTGGGCCACAGAAGAGCTATAATGTCAGAGGAAAGCGACACAGCACCATCGAGCAGATGATTCCTCTCCTGGAAGAACAACCTTCAAAATTCACACTTGGAGAATGCAGAGGCTGAGCGTGGCCCAGACCAGTGCCAGGGCTAAGGGCGGTGTACAAACCTTTAGCAGACAACAAATCAGAGTTTTCTGTATGAGCTACCTCTGTGCTGAGGTGGGAAAAGCTTTGAAGGTTCCTCCCCTGGCCAGCACAGGCACATGACTGTGTGTTTCATCCTGCCTGGCATTCAAGTGATGGGTGCCAGCAGGAAAATGGGTAAGGGTATTAAGCCAACTTACTGAGAACATGCTGCTGCTTCACCCTCCAGCTAGTGACAGTGATCACCTTCCGTACAATAAACCCAGCTTTGTTTCTGCAGATACATCCCTCACATGCTCCAGGGTGCAGGACCGCACTGGGCTTTGCCTCTGCAACCTGCTGGAACAGGCATGCCAGCGTAACTAGGAGATACTCAGACACAGCATGGCTTAAGGCAGTGGAAACGATGCGAAAGAAGAAGGAAAAAGCTGCTGCTTCTTCTTCTCATTCTTTTCCTTTTCCTTCTCATTCTTCTTCTTCTCCTTCTTTTCCATTCATTCCATTCTCAGTAAATCTGGAATGCCTTATATTTAATTTTTAGATTAATGAGACTCTTATTAAAGGATCACAGTGCCACTCTATTGCCTGCTTGTGTGGTTGCAACCTTAGCAATGGCTGAGCATCTTACAAACACCAACGAGCAGGCCACCGTTGCGTAAAGCACTATCTCCATTTTATGCGCAGGCTTTCAAAAATGAAAGAAAATGTTGTGACGTAGAGTGTTTGATTCCTCTCTCCAATGTTTCATGACTGTTTCTTATACCTACTCCATATAAATATATTAGTTACAGAGAGAGAGATATATATGACTAAGCTCTGATTATGCATTATATTTCCACATGACTTTCTGCATTCCTTGGACTGGCAAGGTGCAACACGCAGCAACTCACTGTCAGTGAGGGGCCATGCATGCAGCCCGGGCAGAGCCCAGGGCCCCGGCGGGGGCCACGACAGGCGCACAGGTGGAGGGATGCAGCCCGCTCCAAGTTCCGTCCGACCCCTCCTCGGCCACCGCTCGACTGTATAGGGAACAGATGGGAAAGGAGGCATTTCTGGCCCAGCAAAACTGCCTGTTTTGATTCCCGGTGGTGCATTGAAGTTCAGCCTTGGATGAGAGTCTCGCTGTTTTTTTAGAAAAGAGCAGCAGCCTCCTTTGGTTTTGATAAATGAAGGGTGGTTTTATGGGGGCAGAGTTAAGGAGATAAGGGCATGGGAGCCCCCCTTGTTCAGACCTCAGTTGAGAGGCTGTGCCTCAGGAAAACCTTCCCCATCTCTTCATTCCCAGCTCCCCATCTACCCCCACAGCTGCCCCCCATGCCTGTTACTCCGCTTACACTGCACCCCGGGGTGCGTGCTCTCTAGCTGGTGGAGGACTCACAAATTTGCTGTCACATGCTTTATTTTGGGACCCATCTGAAAGATGGGGCAGTTGAAGCCCCGCTGCCTTGTGCGCTAGAGCCAGAATACAAAGGGTGCTACCAAAGGGTGCCCTGAATGAGTGGGACCCCCTCGTCACCCCAAATCGGGGGCCAGGTTCCTGGGCAGGGGTCTCACCATAAAAATGCTCTTCACAGCCTCATCCCGAGGAACTAAACAATTTGGGGCCATCTGTGGATTTGCCACCTCACTGCTCGCCTCTTTTTCCAGACCATTAAGGCACGCATTAAACACCACTGGCCTTCTTAACGAATTTGCGAATCACTCCTACAGCTATCCTGACGAAAACGATCCCAGCTCCTTACATTCTGCCTCCGTCTCCGTTTCGCCATGCTTTCCCTCATGTGATGGGGCAATTTCCCAGTCATGATTATGCAAGGTGTGTCAGCAGTCAGGATCCCTCATGTCCTTCGCAGAATCAGGGCTTGAATTTCTTCACGAGCCTTTGGGGAGGAGTGGGTGCTGCTGCTGTGCTTGCCGGCTTCCCAGCCGTGCTGCAAGGTTGCTCTCTTTGCTGTGTGTGTCAAGGTCAGGCCGTGCAACTCTTCCAGAGGCACGGGAGAGGCACCCAGGGAAGTTTTCCCATTGCTGCTGCTTTGCTTTGCGGCTTTTTGCAGGAAGCTGTGTCGCACCTGCAATCTGGGATAGGCAGAACCTGGAAAGAAAAGATATAAACAGCAAAACTAGAGCCACCGCCACACCAGGCAATTAGTTTTAATTATACGAACATCCCTCCCCGCTGTAGTTTTTGCTTCCCTGGCACCTATTCATTTTCCTTCCTCCACTCGTCTTCTCAGTACATTGTGGGGCCATGAGTTTCACATCCGCTGCCGTTTGCTTTGGCTGGCCACCAGCCCTGCCGGGTCAAATGCCCTCGTGCCGGGGCAGGCTGTTTGCTGGGTGGGCACAAGCGCGATGCCCTCGTGCAGCAGCCACGGGGTTGCTCTGCGACAGCCGAGGCAGATGTGCAATGGCGGGGGTCTGCACTACGCACCCCAGGTTTCCCCCCCCCCCCCCGCCATTTTTGAGGGGCCGGTCCTGAGCTCGCTGTGAGGCATGGGTAGTTTATTAAACTGCTCGCTGTGCTATACAGCTGCACACCTACAGCCTTCCTGCTCGGCAAGGCCATCACCGCCGTGCTGGTTTTGTCTGGCACATTGAGCCATTCCTCCTACCCAAAAGTGGGGGAGAACCTGTCGGGAAACCTCCCCTTGTGCTAAACCATGCTTTCCAAAAATACACCATGGGATATAGCCCTGAGGAGGCAGAAGAGCCCAAAGTCAGCCTCAGACTATGGCTTTCCTTTCCACCAGCTGGCTTAAAGAGAGGCACACAACCCCAGTCAGGCAATTTGTACTTTAATACACGGGACGGATGGCACTTGCATGCTCTGCCACCTTCCCCGGTTGCCGGCGCAGAGGCCTGGCAGCTCCATGGCTAGCTGGGGCATCGCTTCGCCCCAGCTCTCGGCCATCCGCCCGGAGATGGGCAAAGCTCAGTCTCTCCTCCCGGCATCCAGCCGCCCTGAGGAGCCAGTGTTAGGGGTGCCCGGAGGCAAAAATGCCATCACTGGCTGTGGGAGCTGCCTCCCGGGGCGGGGGGGAACGCGGAGCTCTGGCTGCAGGACTTTGCTGGAGCGGGGGTATTTGCAGCCCCAAGGCGTCAGGGTGCAGGGGACTCTCTGGCCCAGCTGGGCTGTATTTCTTCTGGATGCAGCAAATGGAAAATATTACCCTGTAGACAAAACAGACGCTGTGAGGAGGAGCACGGGGCGGCATGCCTGGTGCAGGAGCCGGGGCTGGAGCAGCATGCTCCCCACGGGGCCGAGCTATGCCAGCTATGGGCTGCCGGAGAGCTGTGCCGGCACTTGTCCTCACCCAGCCTGTGCTGGGAATAGCTTTTACTGCTGCGAGTCACCTGGGCACGCTTCATGGAAAAGTTTAAAGGTGAAAAGTCCTCCTCGTCTTCCCACCGCCTGCTCTGGAGGTCGGGGAATGGTTTGTTGTGCGGCTGCTGGCCTCTCCAGAGACAACCAGGAGGCGACCGGCAATCGGCCTCCTGCTCTAAAAATGGCTCTCTTTTATAACAAACATCCCGCTTGTTGTTGGCAGGTAGTAACCACAAAGTGGAAGGCGTAACGCGCAAGCAGCACGGGGCTTATCTCCCCGTGTGGTAAATATAGAGCCGGGACCTGCACCGCACCTGAGGTGACAACCTAGCGCAGCCCCGCGGAAACACACAGGGAAAAATCACGACTACGGGCATGCACCTTGGATCAATTTTCCATAGTGCTTTTTGTCCCCTGCTTAAAATAAACCAAAACCTCACTAATTCAGAGCCTCCACTTCTCTGTGCCATCTGCTTGCGAGCCGGCGTAGCTGACAGTACCTGGAGTCAGCTCTCCTGCCACCTGCTCCCGCTGGGTTTTCCTCCTCTGGCAATGCTATAACCTTCAGTTTGCAGCCTGCTCAAATGTGATTCATTATTAATTGGCTGTAAAAGCGGGGCCACAGCAATGGACTTTTGGAGCTCCTCCCTCCCGCCCGTCTCCTTGCGTGCCCCGGGTCTGCCAAGCGGGACGGGCAAAGCACGGCTCCGAGCTCAGCCGAGGAGGAGTGCGAAGGATGGCCGTGCCGCACAGCATCCCGCAGCTCCCGTCTCCGATGTCCTCTGTGGATCCCCATCCAGATGCCAAAAGTGGTGGAGAGTCCCTGGGAGGAGGTACCGCTGTAGGGACAGCCTTGTTTCCACCTTGCAGGGCGGCACAGCCTCCCCCGTGCCCTGGTTTGACCAAGCCAGGCTCCGTCCCGCTCCCTGCAAAGCCTGGCGCTCTCTCACTTGCTGACCCATCCATATTCAGGCCAGAAGAGCATCACCATAATCTGGTTTTATCTCCTTGCAACTCAGCTGTAAAGCTTCACCCAGCAATTCCTGCGCTGAGCTCACGAGCTCTGCCAGAGGTAGCACCTGGCTTTGCCAGAGGTCCAGCCCCAATTCAAAGACTTTGATCATTTTTTACAAAAATCTTTGGCATCTCTTCAAAAGGCTGTAAATAATCACTGTGAGAAGTGCAGATGGGAAACACGGCTTTCCGTCTCCCCACCCTCACAGGGGGCACGGCCACGGCACTGCAACCATCGCTCTGAGCTGCTGCGCAGGCTGCATGCACGGCCCCGGTGGATACACACCAGCCCCCATGACAGACATCGCACCTTCCAGCACAGCGTTAGCGTCGAGCGTAAAGAAACCAGATCAGCAAAAAGCCCCAGAAGATCAGATCAGGATGTTTCCATCCTGGTCCTTTCAGGGACAGGGGAAAGCAGCAGTTCACCATCCCAACGCACAATCCAGATGGCATGGCTGCCACGCAGGTACCTGCTCCAGGTGCTCCATGGCTGCCACACAGGTACCTGTGCTACGGTGCTCCAGGACATCATCCCCACTCCCTGTCCAAACCCTGGGGCCAGCAGCGGTCCCGTGCCCTGTCCCGATGATGTGGGGTGCCTGCACGGCCAGCACCCCTGCTGCTGGTGCCACCGCCCTGCTGGGGGACCAGGGGCTGGGGCAAAGCCTCCCCAGCTCTCTGGGAAGCGCTGGCCATCCAAAGCAAACCTAAAACCCGAGCTTTCCAGCTGGCCTCCTGTTTGTAGTCCTAGAGAGAGCTTTTGGGTACAAAAAAACAATCCCAAATGCCTAAAAATAACCCTGAACTTCTTCAGCACAGCGGTTGCATTTTGAGATATGCAGAATATTACCAAACACAGAGGCCTCCTGCTAAAGCTGGGGAGGGGATGAAAGCCCCCTAACTCCTCTTCTCTGTCCTCACCTGAGCTGCCCTTCGGACCTGGCATGTGTTTTTATCTGAGCACGTTTCAGGATGCAATGTTGTTTCCAGGGCTGAGGCGGTGGGCTTATGCTTCGTGTCCTGCTCGGCCGGGACAAGGACGCACAGCTGCCATTGACGCCTTCTGCTCCTCCTGCGTCAGAGAGCCCTGCTTGGTTTCTCTTCCCAAGACCAGCCAGGGATGTTTAAACAAGCAACAGACATTTTATCTAAATAATGAAAAAAAATATTAAAAAGACCCTTTTGTTTTATAAGCCTGAAGTTTCTGGCTTCGGCTCTCTGACAGCATCCCTTCAGCACAACGCAAACCTAGAAGAAACATGACAACGAGATATATTAGCAGCTCAAACACTCTGCTCAATTTAATGCTATGTGTTATTGCAGGTCTGAAATGTTATTTCTGTTGGCTATACAAAACCTTGCTCTTTTAAGAGATTTATTCCTTCACTCCTCTCGCACTTCTCTCCAATGGCAGGTCTTTGTGCTTCATCTCCGGAGTCCAGGGCTCGCTCGTCTCACCAGGGCCGATGTTGCCCGGCTCCACTCGGGATGCTCTAAGCCCTGGGTGCACCCAACGTTTCCGCCAGTCACCCACCGCTGCTCCAGCCCTCGTGCAAACGCCAGTTTCAGGAATAGAAACCTGCTTGCCTGGGCTGGAGCAAGCTTTTTTCTAAAGACCTAAACTGGGGGAAAGAATACCCATCCCTTCTCTTATACTAGCCATTTTTAAAAGCATTAAAATAGAAAGCTTTTAGGGCAGAAAAATTCCTGGCATCAGGCTACCGGTGCCACGGAAGGTGGTTTTGTTACGAGCAAGGGGTGTCGAGAAACGTAGTCCTTTTAACAAATGCTCCAGTCACTGTCTTGAAACAATTCGGGTCCCTCACCTGTTCTGTGTGCGGAGGTGCACTGCCTCCAAATTCAGAGTTTCTTGGGTTATACAGACTCCCAGCGGGGCTGCTGCCCGCGAAGAGCTGAAGCTCCCTGGCCCGTACACCCTGTGTAAATATGCACATGCACACTCGTGGCAACCACCATCTTTATGGCCACAAAGTCCCACGAAAGCAGATGGTGCTGTAGTAAAACTACAATAATCAGAGTGATTTACATACACAGGCAACTCCGGTTCTCATTAAGAATAAATGAAGTAAAGAGACTCAAGATGCAAGCAGCTCTCCAGCTCTGGCTCCAGGCGCTCCCAGCATCGTTGATGCCTGTGCCCAGGATGCTGCTGCAGCCCTGGGTAGTGATGGAGCCTGGGAACCCCAGATTTGCATTTATATATAAAGTTTGAGCCAGAGTGTGTGCCCAGGGCTTCAGTCTGAGCCCATCTCTAACAGAAACTGAAGGAAAAAGCTTTTCTTAGATTTTAAGATTTTAAAGTTGGAGCTGAGCCCCGATGCTAAGTGATGCAGATGATCCTCCCTTGAAAGCTGGAGCCCAGCAGCTCCCAGCGTGCCCCAAGCGTGGCTGCCTTGCCAGCAGCCCCCAAACCTCCTGTGTGCTCAGTAAACTTGGTAAAGACAGATCTGGCCCCTTTCACCTGCCCTTTGGCCATGGCCTCTGGGCAGGAGAATGGCCCAATTACCCAGAGCGGGTAGGCCAGCGGTGTGTCCAGCATCCCCAGCTCCCTCCCACGGGAGGTCCCGAGGGGTCCAAGTCAAGGACACCCATGACAGCAGGGATGGTGTGACCGCACATGGGTACACCCCAGCCCACCTCCCCTGCCGCTCCTCACCTTGGCAAGGCTGCCCAGGACTTCTACCCACCACCTCTTCTTCCTCTCCCTCTCCCAAAGCAAGCAGCACTCCCTTGGGTCTCCTCTGCCTGCTGGGAGCGTGCACGGCCCCTCCACCAGCTCCCGCTGCCCCCCACTCTGCCGGCCCAGACACGAAGCCAGCAGCCGGAGGAGACGGCCAAGCCCTGGGCAAGGGCCATGCTGTGCAGCACCTTCACCTTTCCGGCATGATTTTGAAATAATGGCCCCAGCCAGCCCTTCCAGGCATGGCTGCTGTACCTGGAAAGATAAAGGGTAAAGTCCAGAGAATCACTTGTCTGCCTCTGCTCTCCGGGGCTCTGCAAGGGCTTGCCAAGGCAGCGTGCCTCTCCTCGTGACCCCTCGCTTGTCCCGAGGGACTTGCTTTATGAGAAAGAGGGGAAGGAAGGAGGAAGATCCAAGATGCAGCGCAGTTAAAGCCGCTGGGAACCTGATGAGCCAGCCGGCCCCTGGCTGGCCCGCAAGCATCCTCAGGGACCTCCCTTGGGGTAGCCTCCAGGGGCTATTGCAGCAAAGGCTCCAGGAGCCTCTTCCCAGACAGCACAGCCTGCCTTCCCTTTCCTCTTATACACGTTAGTTTTTAGGAGTTTCACCTGTGTGGTTTAGGTTTTGTTCGCAATTTGTGCCCATACGGTTTAATTTGCACCTCTAAAATTAAAACCAGCTTCCTTGCTGTTAACAGGCAGCAGGTGTGAGCACCAAGCTATGAAGTTTTCTGGTTTTCTGTCCCTGTGAGCTTAGTCAAGCTCAGGGCTCCTTGTAGCCTTGGTGTTTCTCAGCTCAGAGCTGCAGGAATGGGGAGCTGCAGCAACGTCAGAAAGTTTTCATGAAACTTTTTTTTTTTAAGTGGCATCAGGCTGCACAATGAAATGGCATCGAAAGACGCCAGATGAGGAACTCTGAAATTCATATTTAATTTGGCTTTTAAAAATCTGCCATTAATCGTTGCTGCGCACGATACTCACAAGGAGCAAAATATTCCATTGCAAAACCGAGGCCGCCTTACTCCCAAAGCGGGAATAAAAAAGCGCCAGAGCAAGTTAGGAGCCCTGTGACAAATGCGTGCAACATCTTCTAGAGTATCTTGCAATCTGCAAGGCAGCCTGATCATTAGCATGCAATTACTCGCTGCAGCCTTCGTGTGTGGCAGGGATGGAAATACACTGGGGCCTCCCCAAAGTGTGGGACTGGCGGAGCTCGGGGGGGGGGGGGGGGGGGGGAACTTCCCCGCTCGGCCGATGGGCTGAGCACGCCAGGTCCCTTCAGCTCCTGCCCTTGCAATGTCTCATTCCAGGAGGCGAAGCTGGCCGAGGTGATTCACTCGGGAGGAATGTCAGAACAGCACAGCAGGCTGCAAGGACAGAAAACAGCCATCCTGGGCAGCCAGCCCCCCCCCCCCGGCCCCTACCCAGCGGCCTGAGCTGATGTCTGGGGAGGGCGTAAGGAAAGTGCAGGCATGCAACGAGTCTGCCCAGGGCAATCCCACCCGGTGGCTCAGGGACTTCACCGGCTTGAAGTGACATCCGTGTGTTTAGCAGCCCTTGAAGGATTTTGCTTTCTTGAATTTGTCTAGCTGCTTTCTGACCCCTTACAAAGCTCGCGGCACCCACGCCATCCTGTGCCAACAATCTCAAAGGGCAACTAGGTGCTGAAATACCTTTTTTTCCCCTGCTTCTTTTAAACCTGCTGCCTAATATGACTTTAATTCTAGTGAGAAGGAATTAAAGTTCCTTCCTATTTCCCTTTCTTTCACAGACCTCTCGCATACTCACCCTTGCCCTGCAGCCATCTCTCTCTTCCAGGCCGATACCGTACATCGCAGCCTATCCAGCCCATCCTCCTGCAGAAGCCGTCCCCTACCTTTGCCTGCCTTTTTTTGCCCGCCTTTTTTTGCCCAGCGGTGCAGCGCTAGCCACATTGATCTACCTAAGGCACCTCACAACGAGGCAACGGAGATACAGGTAGAAAAAGCCACATCAGTGCGACGCTCTGTTATCATGCCGTGCGCAGCATCGCCCTGCACAAGGAAAGTCTCACTGTTTTTCTTTTGATGCACGCTCAGCCGTGGGGATGATGCTGCTGGACGTGCCTGCGAGTACATTAGCAGCTCCAGGCCGTCCGGGTCCAGCTCCTGGCACGACTGAACGACCACGGTGCAGATGCAGCAGGGATGCAGCTGAGCATCACTTGGCCCATCTTGGAAAACAGCACAGGTGAAGGAGGACCAGCACGACTGCCTCCGTCACTCCGCCCACGCCCAAGAGCACCCAGAAGGCAAACACAGAGCTCATACGCGAGGAAGGCTCAGGGGCAACCACAGAGGAAATCTCTTACTTCGCATGGTGGGCAAAGGATGCTTCTCCTCGGGAGACACGACGGGCTGGAGAGGGGCGGGCGCAGCTCTTCCTCTCCCGAGGAGCAGAGGGAGCACTCCCCTGCTGGGCACCCACCTCCCCTCTCGCCCTGCTGTTCCTGAGCTCATCAGCGTATTTTAATTTACTTTAATTACTGCCTTTACCTCCTGCCTTTGAGAAGCTGCCCACCCCCCACTGCTTGAGTGAGGAATGATATTTTACGATCATTAAACCAGGCAGGCCGGCAATATCCCATATGTTTTCATATCTGCCTGGCTTTAAATGGGGACCAGCTGTAAAGGACCAAACCCATACACGATCTATCCCATCCTCTGTGTCTGCCAATGTTGGGGACCAACCTTGATCGATTTTCTCTGCTGCAGGTTGTGTCCCAGTCCTGACCACGTCCCGCCTTTCATGATTTTATGCCCTTTCTGGCTGTTGACTTGATGGGGAGCTGAACAAAACCAGTACAAAAGGAGGCTGTGGCAAAACTTGTGCTGACATTTGCTGGCATTGTCCTTATTTTCTGGCAAGTCGAATGTGGAATGTGTCTGATATTTATCGGAGAAAAAATGTCACCTCCTACCCCTTCCTCCTGATATATTAAAAAAAAAAAAAAAAAAGAAAAGCAATCTGGAAGCTTTCAGTGCCCTGTATTCTTCCACCAAAGACACTCACAGCCGCCTAAATGCTTAAGCACAGATGCACAGCGTGCACCCCAAGGAGGAGATTACGATACCTTCAGGAGCTCCTTCCTCCCGCTGGATTACTTTTAAAGGATGCAACGTGCTTCTCATCTTTGCAGCCTCACACCCGATGTTCTGGGAATTGCCTATCCATGATGTTTATACCACTATGGACCTTCTACCTTCCCACAGTCCCCCACATGAAAGCGATAAGAGTGAAGGGCTGCGTGTTCCCCCCATCCTTGGTCAATCCTGCCTCCTGGTGCCCTCCTGTAATGAAAATATGACATCAGCGACTCCTTCCCGGATGGAAAAATCTGACCTGAACGCTGGTCCCTCTTTCTCTTTTATGTGTCTACTCCCCTTTCTGGCTCAATTTGTGTCCCGTTGTATGATACTTTGGGGGGAAAAGCCTATTGACATGAACAGTGTGAACCATAGCCATCGTTTCTATGATTGCAGATGCGTGGATGTACGGGTGTATTTCGTGTGCGCATGTGTGCTTTCATGTGTAAGTATGCATATATGCAAACATGTGAGTTGATCAAAGTATTGCACCTGTACATTTATCATTTATTATAATGCATGCCATTTTAAAAGATAGCACGGTAGATGTAATATGTAATGCAAATATATGCAAATAATTTACTTAGTGTCACAGAAGAGTAATGGAAGACAAGGAATCCGACTCTCAGCACATCTAGTGGGTTTACATTTTACATTACGTACTCACTCCATTTGCAGGGGATGGCACAAGGAAAATAGCTGTCAGTAATACTTTGTGGGGAAGCAGATGCAACGTGCAGAACTGCGAGCAGGCTGGTGCAGTACCTTTTATTACCCAGATTAAGGATGGCAGGCAATTTGTTTGCTAAAGGCCAACAGCAAATAATCTTTTCCCTGTGAAATGAATTTAGGCAGCTTGGGGTGGGGCCAGAAAGCAATTAAGTATATTATTAAAGCAGGGCAGGAGATTGTAATCGTACATATGTATATTATGTATATACATACATAGAAAGGCAAATAAGTCTGCAGCCAGCTTTGGAACCAATATTCAAGTCTGAAATGCAATAAGGCTGGAAATGAAATGCTTATCTTCCTTTGTTAATGTGTAATCTTCGCCTTTAATCAGCTGCATTAATTATTCCACCGCACTGAGTTTTTACATTTCTGAAAAGCAGAAAAGTTAATTTTGTTGTGGTTCATGGCTTTTCAGACTTACCTGGGGCTGAGCCCAGCAGGGGCGAAGGCAGGCTGGCTGTGGACTGCCTCCCTGCCCTTGCAGGCACCCTGCTAACAGGCTCCTCGCTTCCCGCTCCGGGCTGAGCCCTCCTGCCCGCCGGGGCAGCGAGATTCCCGCAGCATCTGGTGGCAGTGGGATACGCCACGCCACGCTGGATGTTGTCTGTCGTCAAGGAGACGAAGTATCTAGACTATCAGGCCAAGCGATAATACGATGTACGTTCAACGAAATACGTGCGGCTTTTAAGAAAAAATCATTAGAAATCTTCCATAGTACACAGAGGGGGTTTTGCCTCCCTTACTCAGAGGTCTGGTTTATACAGTAAGAACAGAAAACAGTAGGTTTTGCTTTTGGCTGTAACAGAGACGCAGATTGAGACATGCTACGTCCATACAAACTGTTAATAAATACATGACGGGAGAATATTTTCCTCCATCGTAAGAACAACAGCCACAAAAAAAGCCTGATTAAGTACTCTCCGTTCATAATATCTGATTACAAAAGGTAATCCCTGCTCACACTGAGGACGCGGCGGTCATGGGCACAAACCACCAGGTCATCAGGACTTGGGGCCAGGGGTACCACATCTGGTCCAGGGATGCACCTCAAAAATCTTCCAGCTCCCCCTTCCACACCCCACCAGACCCCTGGTAGCCTCCCCACTTCCACGGAGGCAGCATCAGCTATGGCAACAAAAATTGTTACCCTTTGGCTAAGGAGGGTAAACCAGGGATTCCTAAGACTTTTTTTTTTTCCTTGTGGAACAGCCGATGCCTGAACACAGACGTCGCTCTGCTGAGACCTCTTCACCGCTCTGAGGTATCAGCGCCGCTGCTGAGCCCGTACGGCTGCTGCCGTCGTAGGCAACGTGGGGGGCTGAGCCCCGACTGCCAGATGTAAATGTATAAACTGCTATGGCTCGCGTTAAAAAGTTGATCTTTTTCTTCTGGGGCTGTAAAAAACAGTGCTATAAACTGAGGTCAACTCAGGAAAACCGAGTCACCCTCTTTACCCCCTTTCCCTTTGGATAGACTGATGTTTCCCCAGTTGTTATGAACACCAAGCGCCCAAGCTCATCTCCTTTCCTGTTTGTAATTAATTGGCTCACAAAGACCCTTACCCTTCCTCTGACCACCAGACCTGCCGCGGGATGCCAGTGCTGTACATCTCTATCAGCGCACGCAGCAGGTCTGCCTTCTCTTTTGGTGGGACTTAGTGCAACCAAACCGGGAAAAGAGCTAGCGGGCACCACGCAAGGTGCCGGGCGTCATTTGGCATCAGACTTGGGTAGGTGATAATTTGGGAAGCATCGCTGTGGATCTTCGTCCTACGCAGAGCTGATCAAAAATGTTCTGACCAAACATTTTCTATTAGAGATTGCCTTTTTCCACAAATTAAAACGGCCTGTGTACTGATTTTGAAAAAATTACACTTTTCTTTGTTTAAGCAAAGTGTTCCGATCTTATTAAATCATCACAGATCCGTTGTTTTATTGAAAACCTTTCCATTAAATCAAAATACACTTGTAAAGTGAATTTTAATTCCAGGGGATATTTCAGAATTTGTCATTTACTTTTGGATTAGGAGTGGAATAAAACGAGGAAACTACAAGAATGGAAATTATCCAGGTAATTTCTATATAAGCTGACACGACTCTCGCATTCACTGCTTCAGGGCTCTGTTGCAGGACAGGGTTACGAGTCAAACTAATAAAGTGAGATAAGGTACAGGGCAAATAATGCAACAGCTGGCACGGCTCTAAGAACTGAAGGAGGTCACTAAAAACGATGCCAATCCACACTGGTTTATATAAAATGTACTTTCTCAAACTAACTGGATGCCTTTGATGAGATGATAAATTTTGCTGAAAGAGATAAAAAGCCTTGGACTTGGTACTGCGTGACATTGGCTTAGAAACTAGAATGGCATGAAATCAATGTGTCAATATTAAATTAAATTAAGCAACTACAAGCTGCTTAATGTCTACATCTTAAAATAAATTGTGAAAAAGAATCATTTTCTCTTGTGTGCATTGCATGCAGGCCACTTCAGGGATCATTTATTTTGTCTCCATTACAGCTAATATTTTTCATAACTTCTTAGAAGAAAACCTGCTATCACTGGTGATAATGCTTGTGGGTGACACAGATGCCGGGGGACACGGGTAACGAAGAAAGGATATCACAGACCAGCATCGCCTGGTGACCCGCACCTGAGCAAAAAATACTTGGTCTGGCAGAGCCAAGCATAAACCCATACATCTGAGGACCAGAAGAAGTTGACAAGGCAGGCAACCCATGCCCACATCCGGCCTGTGCGGTTAACTAGTCCGGTACGAGCCTTATTTGCAATTTAATACCCTAGAAGATCCTGGCAGAGCCCCACAGGCATTTGCATCAGCCAGCCTGGACCTGCTCACTCGGATGCCTCCCGAGTTCTTCCTCCTGTTTGTTGACCTGCCTGTTGCTCTGTTAAAGGCTCCTCGTAGTTGCAGAGCTCTCTTTAATCCCAGTTTCGAGGCACTGCGCACCCTACGGAGGTAGGACTGCGGTCATCTTCCACCTTGGCACGTGGCCTCCCAGCAGGCTTCCTGCACTCAGGCTACCCCTCGGGGACAAGGGACATCGGCACTCGCCTGGCTCGTCCCTGGGGGGTCAAGGGCAGAGTCCTGCCATCTTTGGGCTGCTGCTGATCTGCTACCTCTAGGGGACTTGCTGACAGGCACAAAACGTCCTTCCTTCAAATGTTACAAATAAATCTTTTCCTTAATAGCCTCATATTTGTGTGCCATCTTTTATGTCCTCTCAAGATGTTTTATGCCACGTAAAATGCGAGAGGTCATTAAAGTTAACGTGAGAAAGTAATTAGCCCATATTTACACTGAGGGATGCAAATAAATTATGTTACTCAAATATCAGGCATCCATTTTTAAATATTGGCTAATATTCTAGCAAAATCCTCAGGTTCTAGAGATGACAGAAGACATTGTATTTAACACGAACTCACCCAAATATTTGACTACACCCAGGTAATGTCATCACCAGGCAAGAGGAGATCACCCTAACACCATCTGCAAAGCTGCACCGAGGGCATTGCTACAGGGACTCTTCCAGCTGCTACATCTCGCAAGGGGAACAAAGAGCCACCGACCCTTCCCCATGAGCCCATCAGCTCTGATCCCAGAGACTACGAGGTGCTAACATATGATGCAACCAAAATATCTCCCCTATATCCTAGAGGGAACCTATTGCCAAAGCAGAGGAATGATATTTAATCTGTTGTCCAGTAAAGGCTGAGCGCCTGCTGCTTCCCTCTTGTTGCTGGCGTTATTGGGATCTCTGCTTCGCCCAGTTCCTATTTTCATGAAGCTTGTAGGAACTTAATATCTTTGCGCCTTCCGTTCCTCTGTCAAATTTGGCTGAGGCCGGCCAACGATGCCAATGTAATAGCGGGGAATGCAAAGGGAGCGAGCGGCAGCGTGATTGCATAGCTGTATTTCCTTACGAAGTAAGGCTAAAAATATCAGTGACCTTTCTGAGCTCTATTTTTCCGTGGTTTGGAGCAGAGTTGTGAAATTTGGCAGGTGCAAGAGGCCTTTGGGGTGTGCCTTCTGCTGTTCCTGTGAAAATCTTCCCAAATTTGGGCTAGGTATAAGCCTTTGGAAAACAAGACCATATGTTAAGATACATGTAAGAACTTGAGTAATTTGGTGGAATTTCCCAATAATTTCGCTCTCCCCGAGTCTCGTGCTACTTTCCGGCTCGGTGCCACTGCCTGGCTCTGGGGTCTCCAACCAGACATCTCCAGGCCCCAGTATGGATACTGGGATGGAAAGCAGGGGCACGGTTTCTTCAGAGCTCCCTGTTCTCACCCTGCTAACAACCGTGGAGCAAGAGGATGCTCAGAGTGACCGCATGAAGGGACGAGGACACGGAGCAGATGGCGGATCAAGGTGGCCCCAACTCACCACGTCCTGCAAAAGGCAGTGCCAGCGGACAGCCTCCCAAACCCATTACCGCTCGGAGAGGGAGGGCTTGCCGCTGCGTATGAGCTGCACGCGTTAATCTCCGGCATGCAAGTATGCAAGCAAAATAATCCCAGTTACATGGTTTTGTCAGGCACATGGTCACGGGGAGGTAAGGTCTCAGTCTGAGATCCTCCTGTGTGGCCATGATGAGGAAGAGAGTGTTTTGCTTCGCAATGGATTAGTCATTTGCTTACAGTTTAATTAAGCCTCCGAGAAATTGTTGGCTAACACTGTTTTCTGGCTGGACAGGTAAGAGTGGCTTTGAGCTGGGCCGATGGGATATCTGCCTCTGAACCGGAGGGGCGAGCAATGGCAGAAAGGTGGTTTGATGACTCCCGCTTGAGTGAAAGACGCTTCCGCAGACACCAAACAAGTGCTTTTTGTTTGCTCCTAACTTACGTGGGCTTGGTTTAAAGGTGAGCGATTTTGAGGCAGAGGATGAGCTTTGAGGTCCTCCATCCCTCCAGGCTCCAGCCTTCTTCTCCTCTGGCACAGCACGTCCTGCTGTCCTGCCTGGGCCACCCCAGGAGGGGATAATGCAGAGCGGTGGGTGGAAGAAGGGACACCCAGTGACCGGGTCTATCCAGGGGGATTACTTGGTCTGGAGCAGATTAATGTGGGCACACCTGATCCCCGAGGGACCCAGGAAAGTTTGTCACAGCTGCAAATGCTGGGAGTGACTGGGGAGGTTGTAGGTGGCAGGCAGGCGGTGATGGAGGGAAAGCTGATGACAAATTCAATGAGAATTGGGATTGCTTGGGCAGAAAAGAATGGAAGTGGACAGAAAGGTAAGGAAAGGACAAGATGGGGAAATGGACAGAATGGGAAAATACTGCATTCAGTAGTGGCTATCAGTGGGATTTCTATCCTATGCACCGACGGTGGCAAGAGTCCCATAGAAAAATTAGATTGGGATTAACATGCATTCAATTACATTAGTAATTAAAGTCTGCATATTGTAAGGGCTGTTCAATTAAAGTTGCACAACCCATGTCCTTTTTAACAGCTCTTCATTTCCGAGGAGTTGACTTCGTGATGATGCTCTGCCAGTGCCGTTTTCTTGACTGAACTCTAATCCTCCAAGAGCGGTACGGTGCCAGTCGATTCATGTCAGAGATCTCTGCACACAAACCAGTACAGAAATCACAAAGCCAGGCAGAGCTGGAGCAGGCGTTAGAGAATTCATTAGCAAAAGGGGCGGCCATTCTCGTGCAATGCCTTCACCACATTCTCCATGCCCCTGTCCTGAAAATGTCCACTTGTGGGTAAAACACTGCTCGAGCCTGGAGTGACTCCAGTGAGGGATGCCGTGAGCAGCAGGCTCTGCTGGCGTTGCTGGCAGTGGGTTAAGGCACTGCCCTTGCACATCACCCGGTGAAGCTGCTGCGGCGGCCCGGGAGCACCCCGGCACAGGGAAACAGGGGGGTCGTGACACCCTGAGCCCCACCGCTAAGGCTGCCAGAGCCCATCTGTCAGAGCCCCGGGTGTTAGCAGGATCAGAGCCGACTATCCTTAGTAAGCAGGGGAAGACTTTACTCTTGAGATTAAGGTTGGCCTTGCAGTGCAGGCAGGTGCCTGCAGTTGGGTGTTTAAGCCCCAGCTGTAACGTGGACGTGGGACAAGCCTCGCACATCTCACGCAGGAGCCATCTCCATCACACACCGTGTCCTGGGGCTGTGGCCCTGCTGAGCTGATGGGTTGTCCCCCAGCTCAGCAGGAGGCAGAGGGGACCCTGGGCAGAGCCCCTCGGGGACAACCCATCAGCTCCTGGACCCTGTGCAGATGTCCCCACAGCCCACTGCATTGGGCTATGGTACTGGCACACATCCACCACCCATCTCTCCATGCCTGACTTCAGATTGCAGATTGCATCCTAATAAAAAGGCTATTTCATAAAGGACTCTCCAGCCTATTTGCGATAATGCAAAGCCCTTCTCCTCCTGTTCACGGCTGCACTAACAGCCTTCGTGGCAAATGCATCAGCTGCTTGTGCGGGAGAGAAATCCTGGCAAGGCTGAATGCAAATTTAGCTAAGCCAAATGGCATATGAGTTTTCCAGAGACCACTGGCAGAGCCCGACTGATTTTCAGAAATATCTATTCTTTTAATAGCCAATGGACACGTTCATTGGATACCTATTTCTAAAGAGATGAAATAGACTCTGAACAACTCAAGTGACCAACATGTCAGTCCTTAGCAGACGCAACTTGGACGCAGTCACTGGGAACTTTCCCATGTCAGAATGAAGCAAAGGCTGCAGCGTTTGACTTCTGTGATGCTGAGGACCCCCAGTTAGCCACCTTGCTCTCTTCCTGGTGATGAGTGAGGAATTACCCACAGATCACAAAAAATACAAAATAATCACATATTCCCCAGACCTTTCTTAGCTAAATTGTCTTACTACCTACACTGTTTCATTTGAAAAAATATTAAACTGGGGGGTGGCTCAGGGGAAAGTCTTATTGCCACCTTGCCAATCTCGGCACAGTTCAGCTCTCCTTCTTTGAGGAAATGCTGTGAAGATATCATGGCTAATTGTCAGCAAAATTTTCGTGGGCAGGTGCTAACACTAAGGCATATCTATTACATATATTATATATATTATTGAATATATATATATTCAAGTTGGTTGTTAATATTTTATCTATATATTGGTCAATTTGGTCAATATTATATATATATATATATACCAAATATATATATATATATATATATATATATATATAATATATATATATATAATTTGGTTAAGAGTCTGAATGAATTCTTAAGCAGATGGCAAACTGGGCATTATGACAGGAGGGAAAACCAGGCAGATACAACTCTAATCCTATTATATATAGGTTATACCTACTAGGGACCGCCTCTTTCTCTGGGTCTGCAACGTCCCCTTGGGTTCAGAGTGGCAAGGGCAGAATCACCGAAGTCTGATGCTCTCAAGCCAGGGCCTGCTAGTCTCACAGCAGAGACAGCTCTGGCTGCTTTCCACACCAATGCCAGGGTGAGCTGGGCCAAAGGGACTCGGGGAGACGCTAGATCAGTTTTGCTGGGGTCTTCGGTGGAACAGGGTTGGGCCATCACCCACCATGCCCTCTGACCATGTCAACTCTTTTTCTGATGTCTAGTGCTTTGCAACCCAGAGCAGGCTAATATTTTAACAGATGTAGACTGTCTCCTTCCCCAATCCCCTTATAGGAAAAGTTCATTGGAAGGTTAATAGGATGCTGAGAAGACAGACTGATTAAAATTAAATTAATCCAAATTAAATTAGGGGAAAGTCAAGTAACCCAGTCGGTTCATAAGAATTCATAGCAAAAGCATTAAAAAGAAGCTGTTCAGACTGTAAGGAAAGAAAGGATCCGGCCCTGGGAGTGTTCTTGCCCAGGCATCACCCAGCTGGATTCAGCTGTGGAGTTTGCACGGCTTGTAAGACCAGTCTCGGGAGCAGCCAGAAACACGCCGTGCTCGCCCATTGGCCCCGCCGTACACCTAGCTGGCTCCGGAACAGCCTGCGGACTCCCCGGGGGACAGCGTGGCTGGGAGTGCCTGGTGGTGGGACCTGCCACAAAGCCACGCAGGAGGCCACAGGCTGTGCCCGGCGCCCTGCGACGTCCCATCCCGACTACCAGGCAGGCTGAGACGGCAGCACGCGGGAGGTGGTACGTGTTAGGAAGCAGGGCAACACGGAGCCAGCAGGTATTACTGCACTCCTTGCCCTCATGCATGCTGCCCCAGCAGTGTGGCTGCCTCCATGCACAGCATCCGTCGCACAGGAGGGTTTGCAAGATCTGGGTCACAGCCCGCAAGGTCTGGAAGGATTCCCAAGCATCTTTGAGAAAGCACTTAGCACAAGTAAGGATGTTTTAAAGTAATAACAACAACAATCAGGAGAGCTATATTCATCTCTAACGCTATTAAAGATATTTCGTAAAACAATAAAGCTCTCCACAGATATGTCTAGGTTATCCGTTCCTCCAACCCAGGGATTCCGATGGTCATCTGCCTTCACATGCAGCAAGGCAAGCTTTTTTTCTCAGCATGTGAAGTTAGGAGAAAAATTGCTTTGGAAACTAACAGAAGGTCACAAAATATTCACTGTCCTAAGGAGCACAGAGCCACAGATCCTGTAGTTCAATATGTAACACTCTTAATATACATGTGCCCAATTTTCTCTTCATTTCAAGGTATCTGTATTTGCATGTCTCCCGATTTTTGCTTTTTTGTTCTTGCTCTACAAACTAAGAGAGGCTCTTTAAACTCCATAGCGTGCAATACCTCCTTCTAAGGAGGCATTCGTCTCTTCACAAGATGAAACAATATATATGTAAATGTACATTAATACATAAAAACTGAAATAAGACATTAACATCTACATTTTGATGCACTAATTTGGGCCTAGTTACGTTGACACAGATGGAGTGAATTATTGGAGGAGAAAAAGCACATCTGTTAAATGTTATTGTTTAATTAAGCCATTAGCAACTGAAAGACAAGAGCCTTTAAATTATAGCATTTTATATTTATCTCAGCCCATGGTACTCATATGGCTCCCCTAGCACTTGGTGCGTGTTGCAATCTTTAATGTAATCGGCGTAACGACCCCCCTGCGAAGGCGAATAAAAAGCCCCTCTCCCCCCCTTGCAGATGGGGAGGTGGGCTGTTTGGCCATTGGCCTCCTAAGAAATTTGGGGAACAACACAGTGGTCTGAGGCTAACATCGTGCCACTGACTTGCTTCGTTAGTCAGTGTGGCGAGGCCTCGCAGGACCTCTAAGGAAATCTTCATCTGGAGGCAAGCATCCTTGAACCCACCAGTCATTGCTCGGTGAGGGCTTCGCACCCTGACATTTGTGTGCCCCCAGTCACGGAGTTTTGGATGGACAAAATTTGCTACCTGAGTGCCAAGATCTGTGTGCACGGCCTAAGAAATTGGCAATAATCCTTTATTACAGCTGTGGGCTCTCCCTGGAAATCTTATTCTCCTGTTCAATTTTACAGGGAATAAATTTCCTAGCTGGAGGGAAATTTCTTCCTGTGAGAGGGGACAAAATATCTCCGTGAGACACCTTACCAATGGATTTACTACAACACAGAGGGGAAGAAGTATAATCTTGTCTTCCATTAAGCCTGCAAATTCACCAGGGAAGAGTCCACCGTCACCCCTGAGGACAGAGGGTCAGCGACAAGCCTGTTCTGCATTGCCTATCTCCTGCCATCCTTGCACTGTCCCCACCTGCAAAAGGGATGCCAGAATCAGCAGCCCTCGATCCTGGCCTCAATCCTGCCTTCCTGTGTCGCAAGGAGGCATTAGAAAGGTGAATGAAGGCAAAATAAAGGAAGGTCTTTGTCCCACGCTGGTGTGGCGGGGGGTGTGCTGGTCAAGGAGAGCAACCCGGGCCTTGGAGGCACCGTGAGAAGCTGCTATGAGCAGCTCTGCTCTCCCCCCTCTTATTCGGACAACTGTCTACCAGGCTGGATGATGTCTCTGCAGGTTTCCACACATGGGGAGGTGTTTATTGGAGCCAGGACTTGCCCTGCAGGCTGTCCCACCAAACATCTGCACCCTTTTTAACTTGCATTTACCCGGGAAGTAGAGACTTGGGCAATGTCTCCATTTCTCCTCCCTGTTCTTCCCCTCTTACTCCTGTAACAGCTTTTGAATCCTTTGCCTAGTTTCCACCAAATTTTACAGAGGTCTAAGAGAGCTTAGAGATACTAAGCATCCTGAAGCAGTGCAAAACCAGACGTCCATAAAGAAGAAAGAGACCCTTTTAGCGGCTTTAGGGTGGAAGAGGTGAACACCATCAGCCTTATCTTTGCCCAGGAACCCCGGCTTCCTCGGTCCTGCTGCCCAAGCAATGCCTGGTGACTGTTGTGATGGCAAGCATTAGGGTCATAAGCAGTGCCATAAATAGCTCATTTAACTTTTATGTGCCATTTACACCATCACTGCCAACAAAGTGACACATGATAAATAAAAGTAAGAAATGCTTTCAGCTTTAAAAATAGAAATGTTTTTCACTTTAGCTGCTGCAGGAGGAAGGCCTGACTCTGCTCTCACTTATGCTGGCATAAAACAAAATTAGCTACACAGAAATGAATGGAGTTACATCTATCAAAAACTGCGCAAGTGACAGCAGAACTGACCTCTTTTCTTTTAAACTTCTTCCTACTCAATACTGTATGAACATCTTTTTTATTTGATGCAGTAATCTTTTAGGGCTGGCTCCTGCCCCTCAAATCAAAGCCGATGCCACGCAGGACGTAACACGGATACAGCTCAGAGTGGAAAACTGGTCTCAGTGAAGGTCCTAGCTATACAAGAAGGGATCCTTGTGCCAGCTCGAGGGCCCAGCGCAGAGCCATGTAAAGTGCCTCCACGGAAGGCTGGCATTTGCCTTTCCTGCAGTAGAAAATGTTAAAGCACAGCATAGGCGCCGGCAGCGGGGAGGGTGCTCGTGGGGCTCAACAAGGAGCCTCTTTGCTGGCAAGAGGAGAAACACTGATGGACTCCTGGTGGTGCCCCATTCAGCTGTCCTCGTCCAGGGCCATTGACTTTAGCCAGGCAGGATCAAGCCTCCGTGGGACCTAAGCAGGTTGGCAGAACACATGGAAACTTCCCGAGGGATGTGCCAGAGAAAGGAGACGGCATATCCCTCCTAATGAAAGCAGAGGCTCAAAGACAACAAATCCCTTCTCCCAAGGAGCTGGATCCCAGTGCTCTGCTGTCTGAGGTGGCAGCGATTTGAAAACTAACCAAAAGCCTTGCTGCTATCCCAGAGTACTGCATTAAATAATTGAAAAATGAGTAATTAAATTAAAAGAGGATTATTTCCCACAGGCAAGCAGAAAATTGCTGCCTGCAGGACAAAGGATGATGGCAACACTCCATTTTCTGCAGTTCTCAGCAGTCAGCAGCGAGGTGATGTGAATAACATCCACGGTGGGCAGGAAGAGCCCCCCTGAATCACGTTGGGTTCTTGGCTCCCAGTTTATCCCTAAATTGTCTATTGCCAAATGCAAGAATAGTGATTTCTGAAAAACGAGGAAGCAAATCAGGAAATACGAGACACTCCTTTTCATGAACGTCACCCTTGGGGTGTTGGGGTATCTATTTACGTACAGATACCTGAGGGATTTGCACAGATCAGTCCCGTCGACTCACGGTTAGCTGCTGTACATATTCATAGGATACATTTCTATGTTTAGTCCTCTACGTTTATTTTATTGCTGCATATGAGGAGACGTGCACACGTGCTTTGTTGTAACACTTTATAAGAACAGCATTTAATGACACTATTATATTTTTCCCTAAGATGTATATATCTGTTGGAACAGACGACGCATTGTAAGAGTCTGTATTTCTCACGAACTATAATTAAAAGTGAACAACTCTCTGCATAGGATAACAATACCATAATATACTTGCTCTCCTCACAGAAATTTAAACAAGTCGACATGCTGAGTGAATAATGATCCTACATTTATGCAGCACTTATTTTCCCTGAGTAGCTGCAAGCCCTTGGTACGCTGATACCCAGACTGTTTGAAGCACTACAACGGGGTCTGAACACATCCATCGGGGAAAAAGTTGTACTCTTCAACCCTTCCACCCTCCCAGCGCCTCAAGCTCTCCTTGCCCTGCAAAACCTCTCACCCAGCCATCGCATCCCTTCGTTATCCCACACTCTTCTTTGTGCCTTTCGTATCTGGAAGCCCTCTTTTTCTTCTCTGTGTAAGGCTGCTTCTGACAGCCCTCCTAAACCCCTCCCTAAAACTCATATTTCTCCAGTGAAGCAATTTCTTCACTCACCACATCAGCGTTGGCTATAAAAGGTCAGGGTATTTTGCCAAGAACTGTGACATTTTCCCTAAGCCCATCTTCTTGTCTCTCTCTGTCCAGAAACTTAATAGTCCCCAACACGGTGGTCGTAGTTGTGACTGAGCTGCCACAAACTAGATGGCCGTGATGGTGTCACAGGACTCAGAAACACATGCGCAGCGTCGGGAGGGGTAAGGCTTCAGCCCTGTTAGTCCTCCTTCGTCCCTCCAGGGGAGGAAGGTCCGTGCTTATCATCACATCACACCGTATATATCTGAAAACTGTGACCTTGTGCGGGAGCCCAGAGTTTCAACAGCAGATTTCTCCTTCTCCACTCCCTGTGCCAAAGCAGATGGGCAGAGGAAGCTCAGTGAGTAAACAGCGTGCTTGACACTACAGAGCAAGGCTGCAGCAGAACAATTTCTGGATGCCAACCCGGGGCCCCAGGCATAAAACCAGCCCTTTCCTTCTGGCCACCCATCGCATAGGTACGTGTCCAAAATGTTTCGCTCACCTATTTAGATTGTAGCTGCCTGTGAGACAGACCTTTGCACCAGGGTGAGCACCGAGCTCCACCACAGCAACCTCTGAGGAGAGCGCGTCTGCCGGCTGCATCGTAAGAGAGGACATCTTTTGTGGGATGTGGCTTTTGAGTATGGGAGCAATGACCCAACACCGGAGCCCAGAGCCAGTGGGGCCGAGGTAGGGGAAAGGCAGGGGTGAGGCCCTGGCTGGCCACCCAGGCAGCTCCATCGCCCTCCTCATACAAAGGTCCAGCAAACCGCGGCGAACTCTCAGCACAGAAGGCGCAGAGAGTAGCACAGCAACTTCTCCCTCCATGTAAAACCATGAAGAGCAGCACAGCGGAGGCTAGTGGAGGAGGCATTTCAGCATGTGCCTTTTCATTAGACCACCCTTAAATTTGGTAAATGAATCTCCAGTGCTTTTAAAAATGGCTCCGCTGTGACCCATTCTAGGGCAAATCATCACCGATCCAAGAATAACATTTGCACACCCAGTAGTTCAAACTCAGCATTCACGCCACATCCGACACCAATGGTCCTCCCTCTGCCCAGGCAGTTATTCCCTTACCTCAGCCTATCTAACAGCCACAGAAACACAGTGGGTGACATTCCCTCCCGTCCTGAAGCCCTCCCAGCTAAACCAGTGCAAAGCATCTTTGTCCCGCTCAGCTCCAGCCCCAGCTCCCTCCACCGCTCCGGCAGGGGCTAAAACCGCCCGAGGGATACTCTCATCGCAGCCATCTGGCAGTGGTCCCCGGGGGACGGTCCTCCAGCTCCGAACTGTCGGTGTGCTGCCAGCTGAGTGCTCCCCGCTGCTGGAACGACTCCCAGCCGGCCGGCCGCTGCCAGCCTCCAGCCTCTGCCTCCCACCAGCGCAGAAGAAAAGAGCCGGTTCGGGGATGGGGAAGGAGGGAATTGAGCTTGGACCCTCCAGAGAGGCGTTTGCTTTCCCTCGCTCATCAGGAAGCACTAAAATACAGGTTTTGCGAAGGTGTGTCAACCCCTGTCATTTAATCAGTTAGCACTGGCCCTTTTAATCTTCAGAGCTCGTTTCCGTCGGCCGGCCACGGTCTCCTCTCAGTAACCACCAGGCAACTGCGCTGGAACCAGCGGCAACGAGCAGAGCCCGTCCCCTCCCAAACAACTGAGGCCCCGCAAGGGCACACTTGCAAGGCGGGCAGGGTCAGCGCTACTATTGCCTCTGACAGATGGGAAAGCTGAGAGGAGGCGCGATGGTGAGATTTGCCCAGGGCCTTCCTGCTAACCTGTGCTGCAAATGCATGAATTACTCAGCCCTGCGCTCCAGCCAGTCGGCTCGAACTGCCTCCAGTGCTCATCGCTGCAAACCACTGACAAAAGCGTAAGTGCATCGGTACTGGGTCAAGCCAAGGTCCCGTCTTCTCTTGTATCCCATCTCTGGTGAAGGGCGGGCGCTGGCAGAAAGGCTATGCCAACAAGGCTGGTACAGAGCATCTCCCTCCCAGTATGCCCTGAAAAATGAGCGATTCCTTTCTATCCCCATCACCTCTCCTAATGATTAAAGCATTGAATCATGCTTTTTGGCTTGCAGCGCTTGCATTGTGCAGGTCTGTTTGAGTTGAAGAAAGGAAATGCTTTGATGATCGTAATCAGAACTTCCCTCTAAACACACGTTTCCGTCCCCGTCACGGCAGGAGCAAACACAGCACTCTGCTACCCGAGAGCTCGCATCCAAAATGCCCTTCCAGCCCCAAAGGTCACTAGAAACAGAGGAAAAAATATAACCCTGCTCTCAAACTGTTAGCTAGACCAAACAAAAGATTTCTCTCCAGTCCCAAGAGCAAGAAAGTCTCTGGTAGGCGGTGGGGTGTCAATGGTAGATCAATGCATTTCAGCCTGGTTCCAAAGCCCCTGAGGTCAAGAGGAGCTTTTCCATTGATTTCAGCGAGGTCTGGATCAGGTCCTTGGGGAGCACATACCATCGACAGCAAGACTGGCCATACGTATCTGAGATCTAAACTGTGTCATAAGAGCATACGGCAACGCTTCGAGCAGGCGCTGAAGAGAGAGTTATTCACCATATGCTATTGATCCTCCCTTCTACCTTGTGAAGATGTTTTATACACTTTGCATCAGAGGTAAAATTTACTCAAGGAACGTAATAAACAGTATCACCGCAAACACAGCGCACAAACTTTACACTACTGGCAGATTAAAAAGTCATCCACTCCCTAGCGATTTCCTCCTGCACGTACCAAAGAAGTCCAAGTGTGGATAAATTTAACACAGATGATTCTCATTTTTTGCTTCTGGAAAATGTTGCCCTGGCAGATCTGAGAGTCAAGCTATACATCTGTCACTCCCTCCAGTCAAGTCCTTGGGAATCTATATTTATAGTCCCAGGTTTTGTACAGTTAGAGTCTGTGCCAAAGCTTGCTGCAGTCAATGGAAATCCTGGAAAAAAGCCTTAGAAATGTTTTATAAAAGCACAGTTTTGACTAGAATATGTTAAAATGTTAGAATATGTAAAAAAATTCAAAAACATTTTTTAAACATTTCAAGGAAAAACCTATCCAGCCACAGGCTTTATAGACTAGATTCTGAAATTAGCTGTGGATGCGTGCTCCCGAAAATGCTCGGGGCAGGGAGATTACTTGAGCAAAACGTATTACCTGCCGTGCACAGCATCCTGCACTCCTCCAGCACTTCAGCCTCTGAGCTGGGTCAGAGGGAGTTTGGCACAGCTGATTAAGGTGAACTCCGACTCCACTTTAGCCTGCTTTTCTGTTAAACAAACGCCATTCTGCAACCTCATTATCTGCTGTTACCAATCACTGGTGAACCAGGGGGTGTGTATATTAATAAAAGCAGGGAGATTTTTCTCCCTTTTTAAGTTTGCGGGGAACAATAGCATTTCCTGCAAGAATTTTTTGGACGAGCACGATCTTCCTTTGGAACTCCACTGCAAAATATTGTCTTTTTTTGGGTGACTGCAAAAATGTCAATGTATCTTTTGTCCTGGACTCCTTCAGCTTTTCTCAGATTTCTCACTCTTTTGAAAACTAGTGTACAAGGGTCCAGAATCTGTAGGTCAGCGATGTAGTCACCATGAAGGAGGGGGGAGGGAACCCCAAAAAAATCTTCAGAGCAATAAACAGATAAGGGAAAAATATACACCACAACTTTAACATCTGGGAGCTGAAGAAATTTATAAAGAAGTCCTATAAGCAACTTCAAAACAACAGCATTTCCAGCTGAGACACCCAAGAGAAAAAAATGTATGGAAAGCCCCTTAAAAGGCTAACCAGGAGCATTTGTAGGAAGTACAGACTCCACAAGATTTCTCCAGTAAATGTGGCTTCTCAAGGTTGAAGAGGGTCTAAACCAACCTCGCTGAGCCTTGCACAGCTAGTGTAATCCTCTAACCTGGTAGAGGATCTACCAGATCCTCTAACAGGATCTGGCAAGCCTAGAGCCAGCTTTAGCATCACTTAGGAACACAGCACGATGAAGTCAAATGTCTCCAATGGTCCCACATTCACATGTATTTTAGTGTCACCCACAGCAACCCCATGGCTGAAGATATGTAAAAGAAGACACTGTTACATTGGCCCATGGGTTCACAGTTTTCATGGTGCTGCATAGCTAAGGACAGGAGGGCTCGCGAGGTCCAAAATTAGGGGCTCCTCTGCCCAGGTCATCTAGGACGTGTTCTCACCACACATGTAGCCAATTAATTCCCCCCCCCCCCCCCCAAAAATGTGAAACAGGTAAAATAATTTACTCTTACTCTGCTTCTCCACCCCTTTTACAGCAAGAAGCTTCATCCACGACGTGGGAATCCCAGGGATAATTTCCTCTTTGTGTAGGAGTATGTGCGTCCTAGATACACACTGTAACTCCCAAATAACAGGTTCTATCCTGGGGAGGTGCCTCATGCCCAAAATAAAACAGGGACACTTGGCAAGAGACAACAAGATTTGGTGGGGGAATCAGAAGCTGTCAAGGGAAGTTCTGCTGCTGCAACAGTTGTGAAGAGGAAGAGGCTGTAGGATGACAGAGGCCATGGAGCAAGGTCACTGCTAGCTTTGGCAGTCTGGGTCAGGGTCCAAATTTCTAGCTCCCTGTCTCACCTGAACACTGGATTTTCAGAAAATTCCTTATACATTTTATGTAACTTCTCTTGAGTCTGATGCTGTGTACTCGCTCCTTTTACATGCCGTGATACAATGAGATCTATTTAAGGTATTTCACAGTCTGATGCTAGCGAGTGGCTTTTATATGCCTCACACAGTTGGCTTGCTACATGCTTGGGCAGATGTATGCCCCGGGACTCCAGGAATGTCTCTGTTTCCAGACCGTACCTGTTGGTTTTATAATATGCAAATATTTGTTCGCTGTTTTGGTAACTTCACAAAGTTATGAGCCAGTGAAATTGAGACTAGCCTTATACTGCACAAATCCAAAGCACACCTCCAGTGTGTGTAAATCAGTGTAGCTCCACTGACTTGGATGGAGTTGGGTCGATTTATACTAGGCGAGGAGCTCGTGTGACTAGAGGCATAACCCCAAAACAGCCTGTAATAAGACACCATCCTGCTTTTTCTCTCTGCAAGCACACTAGCTCTGTTTCACGCTCTTCAAATATGTATTTCCATCCTTTCCAGAACTACTCAGCTTCCTCTTACATCCGTAATGCAAATATCACCCCCTGAAGTTCTCCTTTACTTGTATCAACATACATAAAAGCAACAATCCCCAAATTTCAATGTGTTCTCTCAATATCCAGATCGTAACAGCCTTCTTACTGCAACCAGGGCTCTGATGACTGTTAAATGTTATGATTTTCAGCACAGAAAAATTGGGGGGGGGGGGGGGGCCTCCAAAAAACCCCATGGGGAATCCCTCACATCGTTCTCTAGCAAATTGCTGACTCTTTACAGATAATTGTATGTTATGCCACGTGCTGGCCCTTCACACACAGCAAACGGCACTGATGTTTATCAAAAGCAACACGTGAGGTGAGAGGGAGAAAATCACAGCAACGATAACAAGAACTTGGCACCACTTTAGTCCCATCTGAGCCCTGTTTTGATACTGAGGGTATTGCAGAGGCTCTGCCTGCCTGCTCTGCGCAGGCACGAATGGCAGCCTTTGATTCCCCGGGTGGCACCGGCTCCTGCCCTTTGCTGTGGCTTTAAGACACAAGTGCATTGTAAGTGCCTGGCTGCAGTTCTTAAGAATACCAGTCCTTTGGGCTCTTGGAGCAGCTGCATCCTTATCCCCAGCATCTGAAAACCACTTGTATTATTAAAGTGGCAGATTTGAGAACTGGCATTTCCCCATAACCACAGGTATTTTAAATATTTAGCAAAATAAGATGGCACGCCGGAATGGTTCTTACGGGTCCTGTGTAGTGCTTAGGCAGAAGACAAAAAATACCAGAGTTGGCTCTGTGCGAGATGAGCACTGGATGCGATTCCTCCCCTCTCTCAGGCAGAATGCAGCCACTATGCTCGCAAAACCACAAAATTCTTCCATAAGCATTGTTTTTCTTGAAACTTTTTGTGTCCTTGAACACAAAATGCTGCAAGACTCCTAACCTATTTAAGGCTGGTAATGCAAAGTGGGAACTAATTGTTCCCAGGAAGCAGGTGACTGATGAAAGTTCCACTGGTGTGAATAACCAGCACAATTACAGGGAAAGGCAGCCGTCTTCAACGAACTGGTAATGGGACACTGAGCCTTTAACTGTTAGATCAAAGTGCGAATTTCTCCCAGAGCAGCACTGACTCATGTTATTTGATGTCCTATGGGAAACGTGCTAGTAAGGCTCGTTCCAGCTCCCTAACTGATCAGAACCATTGAAACCAAAGGAGCTGGAGCCTTCAACAGGCTGAGATGCTTCTGTTGGTCCTACCAGAATCGTATCTACACCTTTGGAAACCTGACCTTACTTGTCTCCACCACAAGGGCCACCACTGCCACTCACACAGACTGTCTCAATTTTTGGCCAAGGACAGAAACAGCATGAAAATGAGAATCCCATTTTAGCACTCATGTCAATTATTTATTCATGAATGCTGATTTATTCATCAAGATGTCTGCCTTCAGCTGTGATTTAACAGCTTTGCTAAACATGGGTTTCATTTAAGTAACAAGGAACTTCACTCTGGTCCTTCATCTATCTAATAAGGACCAGCAGGGGTCCTTATTTAATAAGGACTGCAAACGGACCGATCTGAATTCTAGCTTTAATAGACAATATTAATAGCAAAGATTAATTTCCTCCACTGCAGGAATGAGCATTAGGATGAGCATTATGAGGAAGTCAGGCTAAATGATTGTCACCTCTAAGCCTTAATATCTATTTAGGTAGTCATTTTACAGTAACAAACAATTTGATCTATACAAAAGGCAGATAACACATAGGAAAAGTCGACCTTTCTGGACCATAAGTGGACATTCTGACCATGTCTGTCACCTGCTTGCCCAAGATTGTGTTGAACCAGAACCAAAGAGCCCAGGTGGCCCTCCCAGTTCTATATTTGTACTGAATAGAAAATAATTCATTTCTTGATCAGAGAAGATATATTACAGGTATCTCCAATTTAGATAAAAAATAAAAGCCTTCCTACAGTCACTCAACCATGAACCACCAAGACTTTACACAGAGTGATAGCCACGTGCTGCAGGGAAAGCTCACTGTAATGTTGGATATGGTACAGCAAGTCTGAATTGCGATATGAATTCTTGGTTTAAGCAAATTCACTCTGTAAAATGAGAAGTTCCTACTCAATGTTGCTCTTGCACATTAGAATGGGTAACGCTGGATTCCTGGTAGCTCAGTAAGAATATTTAATACAAATGCAATAGGCAGGGGTCAGTGTACCTAGAAAGCAGCCCAAGACCTAGTAGGAAATGAAAACCAGTAAGATCATCTGATCGTGACCGAGTCACCATGAATTAACCTGAGCTGTGGTAAATGGCTATGGGTACAGTTTTAGCCCATGGCAATTATGACCCTCTGCGAATGTTCTGCTTCTCAATTGCAATGGTCTAGGAGCTGAGCGTGGCTCATCTCAGAAGCAAGACTGCGCCCATGCCACCTCTTACTACCACAGCTGAGCTGAAGGAAAAAAATTACCAGCCCCAGCTCTGCCACAGCCTCCCTGCTGGCATCCACTCTTCCCTCACACCTCTCAGCGCGGTGCTCAGACAAACAGCTGCCAAGCTCTCCCACCAAAGGGACTACACTAATCAGTTTAAACAGGCCCAAAGAGGTTATGAAATGCCCAGACAACCAACTCAGCAAGCAGACTAGGCTGGATAGAGGAGATGTGGGGAGTAACGAGGAGCTACAGGCGGTGACCTCTTAAGCCAGCCGAAAGAAGACGTGCACCCACAACCTACCTTGTCAAAAAGCAGTAGCTCAGCCACATGAAAGTTATGTGAAAATACCCAAAGCCACATACTGGTCTACTTGCTCCCCTTTGGATGGTGTTTATTAACGAATCCTTCCACCAGTCTGGGGGAATGACACTGGGATGAAACAAAGTATGTATTGGCAGTGAGTATGCACCATGGTTTGCTATATGCTTTGCATGCCTTTTTAAGTGCCAATGTTTTTCTTCTTAATTTTTTTTTTCCCCAAAGCCTGGCATATTACCATGACAGCTTTACAGTGAGACACCAGTCCAACATGCTGACATCAACTAAAAAGGCATAGCAACAACCCAGCCCTTTCACATACTTTACGAGTACAATGTGTTAGTGTTAAGCAATATTTGAAGAAATACTAGGCAAAATAGATCCCAGGAAGACCTGGATTCTGTCTTTATGCAGGCAAAGAAATACATGACAGAAAAGATAAATCCTAATGACATTGCTGATGGCCCACCTAGTCAGGGAGCTGTTGTGAGACTGAAGTGTAAGAAATGACCCATGAAAGACTGTCCTCTTCGTTCTTTTCAGTTTGTTTGCTCTACTTTTATTTGGTGAGAGTTGTTTGGTAACACTAAGTAGCATAATAGGGTAAGAGGTTTGTTTATTTGGCATCTAGTGAAGACAGAGAGGTAGGAAAAAGCCGTGCCAATAATGACTTGTATTAAAGAGGGTTGAGGTGGACAGTGTACTCTGCTGGAACCACACTAAAGCCCAAAAGCAATGGCACGTTGGCACTATCAAAGGTCTGCAGGTTTCACAAAGAAAACGGCACTTAATCTCTGGAAACGGACAGATAAAGGGTTCAGCTCAATGTCTGCTGACATACAGTCCTTCGTCGCTACTTTGCAACATTCACGTCTTATGCAATTCACTCAGCTTCCCCCTGCCTGCACCCCCCTTTGCCTTGTTCAGAGATGGAAATACTCTGCTGGCTTGTGTGCTGTAGCAGCTGCTCCTCTTGACATTTCTGCTGCAGGCTGGGATACAGACCCTGAGAGTTAGTTCTAATGAAATAGCTAATATAACCCTTCCTCTCCTTTCCCAATATTTCATGTGAAATAGATATTCTAATTCAGGCAATCGTTCCTCTGAGAAGTCTTCCAAGGTTAGTGGAGATTCAAAAATAGTTCAAAACAGCAACAACTAAACCAAGAGTGCTTCAGGCTTTAATTTTCTTCCAACAACTTCTGCTGCTTATTAGAAGAAGGTAAGTGTTATTTCTACCAGATATCCTGCAAGGAACTTCGGTCTATTAGTTATTTGCTCCCACTTTTTAGATGGGTTCCCAGGTAAATAGAATAAGGTACAGAAAGCTAAATTCTGGTGCTGCGAGTAGGGCTGTGAGTCTATAGGACACAGCACAATAAGACAGCGTGATTTTGGCCCACTGAGTGCATTTGTAGCTCAAAAAGTTCCAGGGAGAAAGTGTCTTTACAGGTATTAATAATATTGCATTTACATGATAGAACATCCAAGCTGAGGTTTCATCTGTTGAAGGGAGAAATACAGTGCTGTTTTCTGGATAGGAAAATGAATACAGTGATTGCAACATGAAAAAGTGGGTTACTCTTGGCAGGCCATTTCTCTAATGGGCCTGCAAGAGCTGCTCATTAGGAGTGTTTTAATCACAACCAGTGACCACTGAAGTCTCTGTAAAGACAGCCTCCATTAGTTCTCATCACACTGCAAATACACAGCCCATGCAAACATTCAGGTTTTTTCAAGCTCCGCTGAGACCACTAGCTAACAAACCCATCAGCATCACACTGAGCAAACTTGACAAAATAAGAAGAAAGCTGAGTGTCAGTCAGTGAGACCTGGGAACAGAGATGTCTATCTTGAATTACCTTTTTTGTGCTTCTGTCCATTACCCGAAGAAATGTGGGACATCTGGGAAGTAGGAATTGCAAATGCAGTCAGTTACCCTCTCAGCTGTGACAGATCCAGTTTGAGTTCTGGTTGTATTGCTCAATAATTTCTTTAGGGAAAGTTATGTCACACTAACAATTAATTGAAAAATGGTAATTAATTGACATATACACTCCATCTCAGCAACTAGAAAATGTTCATTCCTGGCACTGGAAAGAGACAACAGTCTCCTTGTCCCAGGTCATTTTACAGCTCTATTAATCACCTGCATTTGCTCCAATAGAGAACATGCTTACTGCAACTGCTTTGCCTCATGCTTGCAAACGTTTTCTTACCCTGAATCTAGCATAGCCTCCAGGAAACTCCGTCAGCGCAGGCAAGTTACATCATGCAGTTCGCAGAGGCACACAACAGCACCGCTTGGCCGGCTCCATTAATATAATCACGTAGCATATTGATACTGCATTTTATGCATGCATGTTTTTCAGATCCCGGGAACAGCTTTACCATAATTAACTAACTAAACAGAATATTGATGGGATGCAAGATTTAACCCATGGTGAACATTTCTCAATACATGCAACCCCGGTGGAGGCTTGCTGCTAGACTGCCATGGACATGTTTCCAAGGTTAGATTTCCACCGACCTGTTTTTCACCATTGGCCTTCTTCTGTATGCTGATGTCTTCTATCGCTACAATTAAAACAGGGGCTGGGAGAGCAACTAGGGACATACCTGCCTTGGACTTGCACTGGATTACTATAAATCAGGGGTCTCAGCAGAGAATTTCCAGGTAGAAGTGAGGTACAGCCCATTGATCATACAGCCTCCCCCCAAACCCTCTCTCTGTCAGCTTTCTCCCTGAAACCTGCATTTCCCTCAAGATCTCGTATTGATTCCTCAGACTCAGCCCAGAGATTATAAATATTCCCTATCTATCTCCCACATTCCAGTTAACATTTTGTGAGAAAAACTGAGGAAATACAGCGACACAGCTAGATTTTACGCGGCATCCTAAAACGGCTCATTAAAAGCAAACAAACAAAAGAGCTCTCCAAACCACAAGCCCTTTCTGAAATGCAGCTTCCCTCCATCTAACTCTCTCCTGCTTTAGAAGTCCCTGGGTATCCACCTGGGGCAAGGAAGGCAAACGGGCAGTTCAAGGGGTATCTGCTGCGAGGTCTGCATGCCTTGATCTAGAGCCCAGTTCAGCCCCTTCCCCTCATGCTCTAGCTTTCTTGTGCATCTCCTTCAGACTTCACCCAGGAGACCTTTTAAAGCCTCTTTTATCACCTCTTTAGCTTTGCCAAGTTGCTGGCACGTTTCCAGTGCTCCTGGAAAAAAGAGTACTAGTTTGTATTAGGAGATAATGTAGTCAATGGAACAAAACCCATTACACCATCCAGCAGCAGCAATTGAGAAAGCCTTTACACTTTGAGTATCAGGAGACACCGCAGCTGTAAACCTCTGCAGTGTGTGTATAAGGGCTTGCCTGTCATGTTGGATTTTAGGGACCAGTCTCCAAGTGGAGACGCAACAATATCCTGTCCCTGTTCCTGATAAGCAACGGCTAATGAAATTTTTCTTGGATTTTTGCCGAGGGCAAAACAATAGCCTGCTTGAGCACTTCAACTTGAATGGGTGCAAGCTATTGTGCATCATCTGCTTAGCCAAATCCTGCGAGAGGGCTGGGGGAGTATAGTCAGAATTCAGCGTATGTGGAGAGAAGAGAGATGCATATCTGTTTTTTTCTTAATCCCAACGTATTCTATTATCCCACTGGGGAGGATGGAGCTATGGAGATACCGTTGCGACTATCAGCCGAAGTTGAGAGATCAGTTCCGACAGCAGCAGAGAGTATGCCATGAGCATATGAATGCATTGACCATGAAGTCACTAAATCACCTGAACAATTTTGTTGTCCTCTTTAAATGTCAGGTTTCACTCTGTCGTACACTAATCATTATATGATCCCACAAATTAGTCAGAGCTTGGGCTAGCAAACATATGGTATGAAGCTGCATCAGGGGAAGTTCAGATTGGACGTTAGGAAAAGGTTCTTCACAGAGAGGGTGGTCGGTCACTGGAACAGGCTCCCCAGGAAAGTGGTCATGGCACCAAGCCTGTCAGAGTTCAAGGAGTGTCTGGACGATGCTCTTAGTCATATGGTTTAGTTTTAGATAGTCCTGTGAGGAGCAGGGAGCTGGACTCAATGATACCTATGGATCCCTTCCAACTTGAGATGTTCTATAATTCTATGATTCTGTATCAGACAATCAATAAATATGGTCTCCCCCGCAGTTTTAGAGGTGGAAGAAATTTCAGAAATGGAAAGAGGTAAATGAAGTAATGAAACATAACATCCACTTCTGTAATACTAGCTTTGGTGTTCGTGAGACTTTCCACGAAAGCAAAGGCATGAAGAAAGAACAGGAAGGTCACATATTGGTAAAACTCTCTAAATTAAGAAAGCTGGGGTTGTTTTGTAAAAGGAAAATAAAGATGTTTTGTGTTTTAAGAATCCTGAAATATGATACTATTATATAAGCCAACTATAGACTATGAACATAATTTGTTATCATATTGTTTCAGTAAATGTGTTTGTCCATCCTCTTTCAACTCTAGCTGTAAAGGAATTTATTTATTTATTTTTCCAAATGCGATCAAAACATATTTCATTGTGCTTACGTGCTAGGAGAACGCCTGTCAATTTTACAATGACTCTTCAATAGTTTGAACAAAAGTCCAAATTTGCAACTGCTGGTAGTGCGTGCCTGGTTTTGATACATACCTCTTTCTTAGTCAGCTGCTGCAAATCAGTCATCATGAAATCAGAAATTCATTGCAGAACAAGGTATTGTACACCACGGGAAATGTTGCATGACTAACAAAGGATAATTTGTTTAATCTGATTTTATTTTCTAAGGCAAGTGGCTTTTCATTTCTTCTTTTAGATTCAGGAATGAACATTGTATTCGAGTGTGTATCTCCTATGTGTACTGCTTGAAATTGTACAGAAACAGCTTGTCTGTGGAGATCGAAACCAAAGGTCGGTTTGCCTAATGTTGGGATATGGGCCAGGTCTTGTCTATGTTTTTCTCTCCCTCCTGATATCACTCTCGTATTGGTGCCAAAATTAGGATATTCATCTTCTCTAGGTAAACATCAGTTTATAAAAAGGAGAATATAATTGCCCAGAAGAAGCTATGATATGTCTTGGGATTAGTGAATGCCTCCTAATTGAGCTTTAGTGAAAGCGGCAGTTCTGGCATTATTTTTATTCACCTTGTGGAAAATTATTGGAGCATATTTCATATAATTAGGATCAAGAATGGATTTGGCATCACTTCCAGCAAATGCCCCTGAACACTAATCTCGTTTATTTGGCACCACTGCTGAAGCTTCTCTTGTGGGGAATACAATGACAACAATTAACCTGGCAATACAGAACAGCAATGGGAAGTGGGAAATTGTCTTGTCTTTTATCCACATACAGCATGAAGTGTGACCTCATTCAGCAACAGAGCAGCAGTACCTTGAATTTATTTTCTTCTTTTTTTTCCTTCTTGAGATGCCCTAAGGAATCTTCTATTTTTTTTCCCATCTAGCTCTAAAATCCACATTTTTCCTGCTGTCCAAGAGGGCCTGAACAAACAGATACATGGGCCCTATTTAAAGTGTTTGTAGCTAAATGTATTGGATTGAACCGGGTGTTGTTGAATGACCAAAAGATTCCTTCCCTTTCTAGAACTAGACCAATATCGACTTTCAACAGCTGTCAGTTCAGAGTGTGAAATCAATGGCAGGATTTGGGCAAGGTCTTTAGGTTACTGCACCAGGAGGTACATTTCTTTTTGTTTTAAATAATTGCATATAGTGTGTGCAAACTCCTGTTTCTAGTGGGTTCTGTTTGTTCCTTTTTACTGCAGTGTTCTGGACAACTCATCAAAACCCTTTTTTCCCCCCCTTTATCCACTAGTTAGAAATACAGCACTGGCAATATGTTTTAAGATTTCTAGGTCAGGTGCAGTGACAATTCATCCATCCGTAGATTTTTTTTCCTTTGATATAGCCGTCAAGCTGGACGATGGCACAGCAAGACTTGGGAAAACTAGTTTGTTTGCAGAGGGGATGTTTGGAAGAGGAGACTTCCACTAGAAGCAGGACAAAGAGATTAGGTATTAACCTGGCATCTCAAATACTGCAAAGCTTGAGAGACTTAGAGAGATTTACAGAGACATGGGAGAACTTGACAGGAAAGAGGAGAGCAGAGTGATTTGGTTTAGCTGCTGAACTAGCTGAAAAAGGGACGCAGAAGAGCTCTGTGGGGAGGAGTGAGAGAGGAGGATCCTGTGTACTCAGGAAGCCTTAGGCTTAACCCCAAAGAACACTATCAAGTGGTGAGGAAATTTAAACAGGGAAATATGTAGAGCTGCTCATAGGTGGGGGTTTTTTTCCTAATTTCTTTTGCCACATGTAGGACCTAAGAACACAAGAAATGCCTTGCCAGACTCGTATTCTGTCTCTGACTGTGGCAGTAGGAAACACCATCCAGACAAGCATGCCCATTTAATTTAGGAATAGTCACAAAATCTGCCTCTGTTTCCTCTGTCCTGGGTGGCCAGAGAGGTTAGCTGGGAACCCCGGAGCACTCACAGCACTGGACCTCACAGAAAGAATTTGCTGAAGCTGCTGAGCAGCCCAAGGCGGGCAGCTGTGGGCCTGAGACATGTGATTTCTACACACAGTCCCATTTCTTCTAGGGAAAAGACAGAGAGAGCCTGTGGCCAAGGAATATGTGAGAAAGACTGAGAAAAAGGCAAGTGCTGTGATGTGCTCAGATCTAGAGCACCTGAAAAGCCTCCTGTAGGCTCAATGTAGTGGGGACCAGGAATAAAATCCCAGTGAGAGCCACACTAGTGCGTGTGATGAGTGGCTGGAGATCACGGGATTGTATTTCAGTCACATTATTACAAATCTTTCCAAACACAACAGATTTGGGGAAAACTGTCAAGTCTACCCCCATCTTTTCTGCAATCTTGGGAAAACAGAAGAGACTCGCAGCCTGTCCTGATCATTAACACCCCCCTCCCTGCAGCCCCCAAACAGCCTCGAGCAAATGCCGAAGCTGAGAGCTCCTCACAGAAAGTGTCCTTCCATTATCTTGAGCTCCAATCTGTGCTCCATCCTTTTCTTCGACAGCAGAAAAGGGATATGGTAAGTAAATCCCGTGCAAGCTGTTCACATCAAAACCAACAGCTGAACTTGTAAGATTGCTGCTCATGGTAAAATACCTTGTTTAGTAAAAGAATAGCTGCCTAGAGCTCCTGGATTGACTGTAGATGTAGCCCAAAGACAAGCATGTTGCAGCAATTTAGCTGTGAAGCAACAAGTAACTGACTTGCAATAGCAAGGCCCGCTACAGGGAAAAAATATGCTGTCGCAACATCCTGCCCAGACAAAAATGAGAAACTTCGTAGAAACTGCTGATTTGTGATTGTGCAACAGGAACCCACCTAAAGCCTCCATGTGACAAACCAACAAATGGCAGGCATACATCTTCCACGAGGAGTGGAAAAGACTATTTTTCCAAAGCAAACAAGTCACTTTTGCCAGGCGTAATTTCTGCCAAGCCATTGCATCACCAACTCGGTCCTCCACCAACAATCTGCAAGGTTTTCAACAGCACCAGCCTTGTCAGGTGAGCCAGAGAAAGGGGACTGGTTATTATGAACACAGCTGCAGTACCGCTGCCTATTTTTCCTACTCTGTCCCCAAAAAAGCTCAGAGAGGAGCAAAAGGCAGGACAAATGACACTGCACCCAGGAGGATCTGACACTTGCTCTGGAAATGCCTGATGCAGAAGGAGTGGCAAACCTCTAACGCCAGTCATCCCCGCTGCTGCCATGGGCAGGGAACCGAGCAGTGCCCTGCGCCTGCGGCTGGTCCCCGTCCCGTGTCATGTCCCCCCGCGGTTTTATTCATGCTGCTGCTCCTCGCCCGCCCCTCCACAGCATCTGCACTTGGGGAGTGATACAGGCCACAGTGCTGCTCCAGACCCTACCCTATGCAGGAGATATTCTGACTGATCTTCCAGCAGTTTTTGTTAAATTAAACATTTTATTTTTCTGCACACATGCCATTGTACCCTATTTTTAAACTCAGAGGGTCTTGAATTCATCCTTGGCTCAAAAGTCTTGGATACCCATCTTCTGGCACTTAAGTTTAAAAAGTCTGCCCTGAATCCTTCATGTCCTCTCTCATGTCAGACATTGCACAGCCCTCTAAACAGTGACAGCCAATACACTGCATATGCTGCAATACCAAGTTTCGTGAGTGGAAATTGGGTGTCCCCCTTAACCATGAATTTCCTTCTCTTTTTCTAAAAATCTGTGTAATAACAATTAGTACAGCTTAAATGTGTACCCTACATTTTCACGGGTTTCAGCCACAAATATTTTTACCTCACACTATATCTGAAGTACAAAAATAGCAATGTTCCCAATCAGCACGAAGAGAAGTAAAAGATAATAAATCACTGACTTGTAAACTGCACCCAAGAATCAATAAAATGTAAACGGCTACAAAATAGAAGGTAGAAATACATTAAATATGAATGATAAGAAAGAGGAATAAGACTGGAAAATGATAAGGCTGTGTATTTCATTACATGAGACAGAAGTGATGGAGAACAGTTCTGGGTTGGTGAAAGGAGAGTAGTTCTTTGCAAACAAAATGGTATCTGACCATGTATCCCTGTCCACTATCCCTCTAATGGAGATAGAATATATCACACAAGTGTCAACAACTTTTAGAAACTTTACACATCACTGATTACAAATGAAAATGTAATGCAGTCTACACATGTTCTAGCTCTTATCTCTCCTCCAGAGGAAAGCATTAAAACCTCAGCCTGCCATGGAAAATGTAGTATTCAGACATCTGTAACCAGCATGTGTAGAGAAGAGAAGATAAGGTGCATACCAAGCCTACATCTGTGTAGTGCTGAGACCCCCTGCATCAGGGGTCTCAGAGTCTCTAGAGACAGATGAATGAATGCATATGAAAACTGACCGAAAATTTTCTAATTAAAACTTTGCTTTCACCAGAAGTATTTGCTCTCTACACAGTATTCTCTGTTTTGAAGGAAAAGCTCACCAAAAAGATTTTAGCCAATATTCTCAATACCCAGTGCTTCCCCCCCCAACCCTTCTTTTTCTTTTAAGAAATAAATAGCCTATTCTTGAGCAAAGATATTGTGTATACATTAAAGACTCCCTGGAGAAAGTTCAGCCTGCTGGCCCACCATGGAAGGTAAGAGGTAAGCTGTTAATGGTTGCAGGATGACATTAGAAATATGGGCTGTGAGAGAGATTTGGACCTTTGAAGAATAACTAGTCCTGAACAATGGCAGATAAATAAATCAGAGCAAAGCCACGGGTAGCAACAGTGGCCTGCCGGTCAACATAATAAGGAAAACAGCAGTACCAGTCAGCAGCCCATACTGGCAGTGTAGGTGAGGTAAATAAGGTAGACTTTCAACTTCAAACTTCCGAGCAAGGCTCTTGAGTTTTACAGCTAGAAGTACAATCAGCTTTGTATGGTCAGCAATTCATTTTACTGCTTTAGAAACTTAAGAATAAAAAATGCAAATGCGCCTTTGATGTGTTGATTACTTAGGGATGTACAAAACCATGAACAGTGGTGGCAATGAAATGTCTCCTGGGTGCCTTGGAACATCGCAGGAGGACCTGGGCAAGGTTCCCTAGGAAACCAGAGATGCACTCCAAAGCATGTACAAGCTTGGCCAGCTGACAGCCACTCAGTTGTGCTCTGAACATTGCTGCTAGAAGGTATGTGATTCAACTCCGGAGTGTAGTTGGTAGGACTAATTGTGGAAAGCCTAAAGGATGTTGGGATAGATTTGTTCCTGGTTGCATAAACGTTCAGATCTCTAAAAGAAAGAAAAGACTGATTGCTAGTTATCCGAAATGAGGGGGAGAGAGGGGTGAATAACACCTTCAATTAATCTAAATATTGATCTTAGTCCCAGATTCTCCTGGCCTAAATTCCACCTAAATCCCTGTGCCTACTGTTTTGCATTGGCTGACACCCCAAAAGCTTCTGAGTAATTAATTATTCCAGAGATGTGAGTAAGGCTCTGAGCACAGAGCCACTTGTGTCCACTGGTGGTCAACACTAAGTAGTCAGATTTATGTGGAATCTAGTCCTGACAAAACTGGGCCGTGGGATTAGACTGTACCTCCAAGGGACTTCTGAAGGAAGATGCCTGCAGACCCAATGCTTGTCCTTGCCTCCTCTGACTTTTAGACAAAATAACCAATTTAGCATCTCTTGGGAAATACAATTTACCACCTCTCCTAAACCTTGCTCTTTTTCTCTATCCCAGCACCTCCAACCCCATCCTCATTGGGTTTGTTCAGGAGACAGTTAAGACTGTACGTGTGACCTGCGTGGGGAACGTGCAGAGAAGAAAACAATTACTTTTGCCCTCCTTGGCAGCATGATTCCCAACCCTTTGCAGATCCTTTGACTCTTACCACAAGAAGTAAAGACCCTTCCAGTAAGGGCAGAACAGTGGAATTTCCCACGCAACTATGGGAAAGACAACACGATTGAACTTCCTTCCAGTTTCATTTCTCTGACTCCCGTAGAACAAGCCCCTGGATCCACCAAAGACTGAAAAGCAGTCATAGAGATTTCAAAATGCTGTCTATGACTCAGCAGTGAGTCCTCCCCAATGATCTGTGGATCAAATATCCTAAAGATCAAATATTTGAGGATTGGGATGTCTGGAGTGGAAAGGGTCTGCCACGTATGAACTTTCTGACAGAGTTTTCCGTGGACTGAAGAAGCACTGTCGTTCCTGAACTCCCGTGCCTTGGTATGAGATAGGGCAGACAGGTGTGGCTGTAACTCCAGCACTAGTAATAAATACATTTAGCATCTAGATTAGCATAATTGCTTGCCTAGTCAGCTAGCATGCAAAGTGCACAAACAAGTATCATAACAGTTTTATTACATGTACATGCTTGTGTTTCCGTGAGACGTGATAAAACAAACAGATAAAACAAACATTTTGAAACAAGCAGTAAAAGACCTGAAAAATGCAGTGAGTAATTTAAAACAAACGTTGAGAAAATTGTGTTTTCAAGAAATCTTCTCCAAGCTGCACCCCAATTATATTTTATTGACATATGAACGAAAAGATATTACGAGATATTATGACCGAATGTATTACTGGTTACAAAAGCTTACATTTAGGTAGCTTTTGTTTTGCTCCATTACGAAATATACTTCACTGCAGTAATTTATACTCTTCAGTGTAAAACCATCAGGTGTGATTCCATCTAGAAACATTTTAAATGGGCGATTGGTTAAGAAATGTCCCCACCTTTTCTTTGTTCAAACAGCAGATAAGGAATGTGCCTCTTATTTCTCAGGTAGAGTATTTAGTTCTTGCTGATAAGATAGTACAGTGCCTTTTGAAGAGCTTGAATGTTGGTGAATTATAACTGTTTTACATTTCTAACAATCCACTATAATTTCACAAATATTACACGAGCTAGCTAGCAAGTTTGTTAGTCAAAACAAAAAAGGTAAAACATCTTCGATGTTACATCGAGATGTGCTCAGCTGTTAAATGAAGTAAAATAATCTGTTGGAGTTTGTTCATTTTACAAATGGCACATTGCGTATGTTACAGTGAACAGTGGGAGCAGTGAGCAAGACGTGACTGAAGTAGTCTGTCAAATCCTCAGTTTGATTTATAATAATGGGGTTGCATTGACATGAGACTAAAATACAGCAAAGCATATGTTCACTGTGAGTAATATAGACTCATTTATACATTATAGTAGTATTAAATAAACAGTCTTGATCATTTTCTAAAATAGTCCTACCATGAATGTGGTTATAGTGCCATGGGACAAATACTGCTTTGCAGGCAGTGTTCAAACAGAGAGAAAAAAAATTCAACCCTTTTTTTTTCCCTTGAGTTTCCAGTCCTCAGCCTGGTGGAGTAAAGAAAGTTGAAATAGCATACATTTTCCTGTTGTGGGTCTAAAGAAAGACTAATCCTGGTCTTCTTCTTCTGGAACAGAGAACAAGCACAACGGTGGCTTATGACATAACTTGCTCAGTTTCAGTCCTCAAAGAATCTGGTCCCTTTGATTCTCAGTGGGACTGTTTGCAGGAAAGGGCTTGGGAGGACTTCAAGAAAATGTTGACATAGTTTCAGAGATGTCAGCACAAAATCCATCTCAGCTATAAAATAGTTACTGCAGGAACACAGAGAAATCCATGCATTTATCTTGAAGATCGGCAACCCTTCCACATTAATATTCTAATTAGGAACCACAACACCCTATTTCTTTTTTTAATACCCTAGTTGTAAGTGGACAACAAATGTTATTTACCTGTGGTTGAGCAAGAGAACGTCTTTTTATAAACATGGAAATGGAATTTAAAGTTCTGCATTCAATTATTTTTGGGGTTGCCTTTCATTTGGAGTTAAACCTGGAGATTTTTTTAAAATGTGGCTCCAATATTGTTTCTCTTTGTAAAATGGGAAGAATGTTAAAGAACCTATCCAAGCTGTCTGTAACAGCATGAAGATTGTCTAAAACATAGTAAACCTCTTGGTTGTTCAAATCATTGTGCATTGTATGAGCACAGTTATTTTGCGCTGTTTGAGTTTCCAACTGCTATATTATGTGACAGATCTTATAAACCAGAAGTTTCTGAAGTCTCATTTCTATTTCTTCTCTTTCCTTTTTCTAAGATACATTTTCTGTGAAAACGGTTCTTTCCTTTCTTTATCTCTCCCAGAGACCTCAATTTCTGGCGCACCTACTCAGTGTCAAAAGCAAAGTCATTATAAGAAAACTGTATTTTCTTTCTTTCCAGCCTTAATTGAGAAATTCTATACATCTGCTAGTAACTCTGTAAATCAGAAATCTGATAAATTAAACACACAGCATTCTTCTTAGGCCACCTAAAGCAAAGGAAGACTGAGCACAGAAAGGAAGACTGAATGAAAGGAAAAAAACCCAATGAAACAGAAGGACTGTCTCCTGGGCACAGGCCAGATTGAAGGTGAGGTGTATATGGATACAATTTCCACAGGGAAGCACGGGCCAGGGCTGGAGCTGTGAATTCTTGGGAACATGCAGCTTAAAATCTGCTAACCCTGGAAAGCTGCTCTGCCCTTCGCTCTTCGTTCCAGGGGGTGAATTTAACTACACAGCTTTAACCATTTGCTTTTACTGCACTGGCAGAGGTCATTTGGACTGCATTTACTGCAGCACTACAAGCAGATGTGTAGGTATTTAGTACGGCATTCATCAGAATACAAAAAAAAAAAGAAATCAAACAAAAAAACCCCACCCCCCAAATCCTTTGTTGACATGAATTTTTGAAATGTTTCATTTCAAAACTAAAATGTTGCACTTGTAAAAATGGCAATGCTGGCCTTTTAGATGAACATCAGTTATTCCACGGAAACCCATTTTGCTGGGTAAAACATGATTACTGCTGTTCCATGACTACAATTGCCCTCAAAGGTGCAATTCTCAAGCTTTCCTTCCAAGAAATTGCTTATTTTTAAATCCGTGGCATTACATTGTTGAGATGTGGTTTTACAGGTCTTCAGCTACAGGTCTCCACATTGCATCTTGTTATTTTCTGCAGTGCACTGGATGCAATTAAGATTTCTTGTAAGTGCATGGAAGGAACTATTGCTGTTAAATCAGGGGTATGTATTCCTAAGGACCCTTCATCAGGTAATGTATGTTTGAACATACCTAAAAATAAGTAACAATGATAATACTGTAAAAAGCTTCTAAATATTTGCTTTTTAGGACATGATAGTCTTATTTCATCCATTAAAGTGGCACGGTGGAATATAGGTCATATCCTAGCCATTAGCACTTACGCTTCAGTAGCAAACACTGGGGTTGAGTAATCTGTCACATGATCAGAATTCTAATTTTGATTTTAACACAAATTAATTGTGTACTTTTTTCCTGTAGCAGCAAGCATATGACTGCTTTTCTACAATTCCTACCATTTAGTGTATTCAAACTCCATATTTCATAGAGAAATTGAAAGAATCCTTTCTGCCGTTTATTTTCAGAGAGTCTCTCACCACGGATTTGTTCCTCAGAAGGACAATTTTTCTAAACCCTACCTTCCCTTCTTCCTCCCAGGTCAATGCTGCATTCTTTATTCTTCTACCCTGCCAAGGTGATGGGGAATTCTGAGAATCTGGTTCATGTAAAGTCTTCCCCAGCCAGCATGACACCTGCATGAGGTAACCTGGCACTTTGTCCCACACAAAGGCCTGCCAACCCTTCCCAGAACAGAGAAAGACAGAGCGTACTTCTGAGTTAAACCCATGACTGCTATAAAGTAACATGTTAGCACTAAGGAAATTTTTTTTCTGGAACTGATTCACTTTTTCCTACCCCGGCTCTCCTAGAAGAGTTACTGGGAATCCCTAAATAACTTGGGCCAAGCCCAAAACCATAAGTGAAAAGGAATGCAAATCACCAGCCTTCGAACCACTCCTAACTTTACTATGTTTCATTAGTTTATCACCTAAACACTGATGGCATGTCCACAGACCTTGTGCCTCTACCTTCCCCCCCAGATTCACGCAATTTTATCCTTTCGAACTGAGGCATTAGGAGGCCACATCACACCTGGCTTCATTCATCATTTCTATGCCTGATTTTCTTTTAATGTCCTGTTCCTTTCTGAGTGAAGCAGGAGCTTGTGAACGTGTCGTCAGCTCACCAGAACTAGATGTGGGACAAAGGTATCATAGGAAAGGCGAAGTTTCTGCACTGCTTCTGTGCTAACCAGGACTTGGAGAGGCTGCATGTTGGGTCTCAGGCAGATGTTTTTGTCCCTCTTGCCTGGGGTAAGTCAGGTTGGGCCACATCCCAGGTTTCCTGTCAGTACAAGGGTCCCCTGTCCCCTGCATCGCTGCTTCTGCTATTTGTGTCACCAGCTGGATTGGTTGCTTTGACTAAAAAGCAAGCAAGGAGTAGGGGACGCAATACGTGCTTCCTTCACAGTGGGCAGCAGCTCTCTAATTGTTGGCACTGGCGGGAAACGCTGCTCTCCACCCATAGCAGGAAGCACACACCTTCTTCCTCCACAGCACTAACGCACCCCTGGCCTTGCTTTGTGTCCTCCTCCCCTGGTACAGGCTGTGGGTGGGTGTTTGTGCCCTTCTTCCTTCCTGGAGGGAGGAGAGACCCGTTGGAAAGACCTGCAGCAAGAAAAGAGTCTTTCCAGCTGGAAAGACCAGCTCCCTCAGCACCCTTGGATGCAGCTCAGTTGATCCCATGCATGTTTATGGGTCGAGTTCTCCCACGTAATCCCTGACTTGATCGTCACCCACTGCTGGTAGTTCTCCTCCTTGAATCCTAAGCACAGAGAGCTGGGAGACCCTGTTGGTAGGTCTGAGGCAAAGATGGCTCTGGGTACCACAGCCTTATCTGTTTCCATTGTTACTAGATCGTTTGCGCCATTCGGGAACAAGCCCACATTTTCCTTTTTCAGTCTCTTACTCTTGGAGTTGTGGTAGAAGCTCTTCTTGTTGCCCTTGAGATCCCTTGCAAATCTTAACTCTAGTTGAGCTTTGACCTCAGCAAAGAGACTGTATGTGGTTCCTTTGGGCATTTGCAGCAGTTTCTGCATCAGCCCAGAAACCAGAGTTAGCTACTCTGACGGTGGAAATGTACAGAACATTCAAGCGCAAGCACCAAGACTATTAAGAAATGTAATAACTGAATGTCCTGCATAAGCTTCAGTATAAATTGTACTCTTCTATATCTGTCCAAAGGCAGTGGCTTTGTTCTGCTTTGTCAGGGAAACTGTTAATAATTTAATAATGAAAGGGAACTAATGAGGCCTATGGATTTGAGCCTCATGCTCAGATTATCCAGTGTCTAATGAAGTGTGAATTTTGACTGAAGCTTTTTCCACCCTGGGGGGAAAAAGCCACTCTTATCCATGAGGATTCTCCTGTGACTAATAAAGGCTGAGCTCACACTGCAGCTTTTGCTGTACAGGGAGGACAGGTAAGGTTACTAGCCCTGGTTTCATGACACTTATGAAAACATGTAATTCTGGAGATATCTACCCCTTTAATTCAGATTTGACCAGTGGGTTTGGAAATTACTAAGGAGAACAGACAGACTGACAAAGGCTGGTCCAAAGGCATTATTTAAGCCTCATGCACTTTGAAATATCCCAACATTTTCACTACTTTGCATTTCAAACACATCTCATTGGAAAGGTGCAAAATAATTTACATTAAGTATTAGCCTGTTTTTTGAAACAGGTGAACCGTAATGATTCATCTTTTGAAAAACACCTCCCTTCTCAAATACCGTAGACTACCAATTTCATATGTGTTTATATGCTCCATACTTTTCACAGATGGCTTACACGTTCAGTATCTTATATAAAATAAGGTTGTTTCTAATGTAAGCCAGTAAGACTTCTGTAAAAACAAATATTACCTACCATTTTCTTTCTACAGTAGATTAAGCTTGGATTTAGCAAAGAGGAATGTCGTCTGGTCTGATTTGGATGCATATATGCCATGAGCAACCTCTCAAACAGATGCATGAGGCTGTTGCTGTCACCTTCCCTAGACAAATACATTCCGGCTATGACTGACAGACGAGGTGTGCTTTGGTGTGGCACAGCTAACGCGTATTAGCTATCTTGTTTTAAAACCGATGTGGACACAAGGTACCACACTTTTATTGCAGGGTAAGCCAGGTGAGGCCAACCAAAAGCAGCAGCATAGCGCTGACCTCCCCTAGCAACGTAGCTGCAGCTTGACTGATTTTACAGGCATGTAGCTATTACATTAATTAACTTTTCCCTGCAAAAAACCTCACAAAACCAAAACAAGGCCTTGCGCCACTGAAGACAAAGCCCAGTGTAAGTGACTGTATATGTGACAGGAGATTTACGTTAGTCTGTTGGAGGAACGGTATCGGTCTCACCCCAGCAGCGTGCGATCTAGTGTAAGCAGTAATAACACTGCCTGAAAAAAGGCAAATCCAGCTGTACTGAATTCCAGCCCATTGTGACTGCCAGACTCCTTCTGGTCCCCGTTGTCTCCCCTTAAGTGCTGCACGTATCCTTGACCCTCTTCTTCTTTTTAGTCTCACACATATTCATCTACAAAGACTCATCACATTGAGTAAAAGAACTATTGTATTATACAAGTGACCCAAAGTATAGTATCTCACAACAGCAATATCGCAGGTGAGAATATTCATTTTTTTTGTTCTGCAAATGTATCCTTTTCCACCCACTTGTTCTCCCCCATAAGCAAACACACACGCAAGCACGCTGAATGGTTGAGTACATCTGAGCGCAATACCCTGTGTGGCAGTGCAATGGATAATGTGATTTCTAGCAAATATAAAAAAGTCCTTTAGGCCAAAATATTTTGCAAAGGGAGACTTAGTGGCACTGAACTGAAGCACCACTACAACTTTCATATGTATAAAGTCTTTGTAAGATGTGCCTTCTCCAACATGCGAATGAAACTCAAACAGAAAAAGAAGTGGAAATCATAGCTATTATTAACTAGAAAGTGAGAGACAGACTCTAGACTTAAGTTTTACAGAGCAATAAACATTAAGTGTCATCTGACCGTAGTAGGCTCAGAAATCCAGGTGGTCCATGCTGCACACTGGTGCAAACTCACACTTGAGAAATCGGTGATGATCAGGCAGCCAGAGGTGATGGGCTGGTTGTTGCAACCTCTTACATCAGATCCATCTTGTAAATTCAGCAATCAGTCGTGTTTTATTGGTGTCAAATTGGTGTAAAAGTGGAGAATCAGGCCTACTGAATGGTCTAAATGATGACAAAATGAAGACATTCTCATTCTCATTAGGAAGCAGTGATCAGAATCAACACATCCTGAAATCTTGATGTATTCTTTTTCTATTTCTCTTTTGAAACCTTAAAATATGAAATCATGAGGTCCTTTTTATTACATATGATCACACTATTTCAGTTCAGTCATTTCCTGAACTGTATTTTCTAGTTTAGTTTATTCACAAATGATTGGCTTCAACCTAAGAAATTCCAGGTTAATTCAATAGCCCCTGCTGTACAGTGTAATATAAGCTATTCACAAAGGAATGACATCTAAATTTTGTCAAAGCATGGGGAAAACCAAAAAGCATTTATCAAACATTTTCTTAAAATTGGGCTTCACTATAATGAGGTTTTGTATTCTCTCCATATATCTTGACTGGCCATTTCTATTTGAAAAAAAAAAAGCACTTTGCAAAGGGCCACTTTTAAGTCTTTCCTTTTGCTTGCTATTCAAAGATTTTCTTTCCTTGATCTTCGGAGGAAAGTCTTGCATTATTTCTGATGCTCTGAGCAACCGCTTTGCTCATACCCCTTAGCACGTAGGAGCCCAAATGCTTCTGTAGCACAATCGTTCAAGGTTTTTCCCTCCCCTTCATTACATGTACAGCCGTTTCCCTCTGAAACACCTGCCAGGCTCATTCCCTGGCCTATTTTCTCCTACTAGCCTCAATGTCATCCTTTCCTTTCACTACCCCTACTTCCAGTCGACATCCACCATCTATCTTGATCCTGTCCTCCTCACCACAAGGGAATCCAATGGCAGCGTGCCTCGAAGCCCACACACCATCGCTACCTCGGCGAGCTGCCCAGGACACAAGAGGCACCATCTCTATACTCTCATCAACACCCTATTAATTTCTACCCTCTTCACTTGCGATCGGATCTGGCAGGGATCACAGGCGTGGCCATTTCACCACCTTAATTAGCCCTCCAGTCCAGCATCCCCTCCAGAGGGTGAGGGGCGGCGAACTCGTAGCAGAGCGGCCGCCACCCGGGCGGCGGTCCCGCGGGCTTCGCCCTCTCCTCAGACCTTCAACGGTTCGCCCTCCCCTCCCCTCCCCTCTTATTTTTGCCATTTCCAGGGCGAATTGCCCGGGACCTTTAGGAAGCCGGAGCCCAGGGCGGGCGGGCAGGCACGGGAGCAAGCCCTGCCCCCGAGTGCCGCCGACCCACCCCCGCCCCCTGAGCTGCCCCCTCCTGCCCTCCCCTCAGGCGGCCTCTCCCCTTCCCCTTCCCCTTCCCCTTCCCTTCCCCTCCCCACCCGCTGCCCCGCCCCGCCCCCCCGCTGTCGAACCCTCTCTCCCTTCCTCCATTGGCCCGCCGTGACGGCAATGGCGCGGCCTCCCCGCCGCGCAGGCGCAGCGGCGCCCGGCTCGCGGGCTCGCGCGGGTGTCCGTTGCCCCGCCTCGCCCCCGCCCCCCCGGCTCTCCGCGAGCCGCCGCGGCCGTTGTTGTCAGTTGCGTCTCGGAGCCGCCGCAGCGGCAGGGCCCGGCGGAGCGCAAGCCAGGCAGGCAGGCAGGCAGGCAGGCGCGGGGCAGCAGTCGCCGCAGCCGCCGCCCCCGAGCCCCCGCGGCCCAGCCGAGGTTCTCCGCTGGGGTCTTCGACCCTTTCCCTTCCTTCCCGCCGCGCTCCCCGTCCCCGCTGCCGCTCCCGAGGGCAGTCGCGGCGGGTGCTGCCCATGCAGGGGGCGGCGCGGGGCGCGGCGGCCCGAGGAGACGCCGCCGCTGCAGGCAGTAAGTTGCCGGTGGGGTTGGGCCGGGTTCAGCTTGGGCTGGGCCGGTGAGGACGGGGCCGGCCCGGTGGGGTGTGGTGGGTTCCCTTCCTCCCCTCCCTTCGCCTTTCCGTTTCTCCCGGAGCCGGCCTCGCCCGCCGAGCTCCTCCCGGCCGGCCCAATGGCGGCCTTGGCCCAGGAGGAGGCGGTGGGGGAACGTTTCCCGGCCGCCGAAGGTCGGTGTGTCGGTGCCGCCCGGGGCTTGAGGAGAGGGATTTGGGGGGAGGGGAGAAGCGGGTGTTGCTGCGGGGACGGCGGGCTCCCGGCGGGAGCCTCCTGGGGCGGCGGAGCCCGGCGTGCCCCACGCGAGCCCTCTCCCCCTCCGAGGCAGTGTCCGTGCTGTGGGGAGCAAGCGGAGGCGGCAGCAGCGCGTGTGGCGAGGCGTGCGTGTGACCGGCTCCCCGCCGCGGGACTGACATCTGACCCCGCGCGTGTCTGTGCCCGTGCGTGTCCCCCCGGGTGCGTGCCTTCGCCCTCCGCCCTGGAGCAGCGTACGCGCACCGCGGGGTCACCGCGGGAAAAGTGGCGGCGAGGTTGCCCCTCCGCCGCCCTGCTGCCCTCGCCAGCTCCGCCTCGTACTTGCTGTCGCTTGGAAGAAAGCTCAACAAGCGAGGCGAAAGCCCTCCGGTTAGAGTCGGTCCGGTCACGGGCGCGTTTTGGGAGGGGAATGACGGTGCATCTTACCCCCCGGAACCAGGTGCATAGCCAACAGGTTTGCTCAGAATGCAAGCTGGCGTCTTTTCTCTTCGCAGAGCTGGAGCATGCCCCTGACAGAGGCTGAAAGCACAAGTGTCCTTGTTCTTTGTCAATACGTGTATTGCTTCTGCCAATATGCTTATTGCATTGAATTTACTGCCTTCAGATGACTGTAGAAATCGGTCAGATAAGTAGATAAGTCCTGGAGAGAGGTCTTTGTGCTTTTCGCTGGGTGGGTTTTGGCACCCAGATGGTACTCCACTAGTTAAATTTATGGAAGATGACTTTTAAAGACGTTTGTGGTTGATGTACAGTCTTGGTAATAGCTGAAGGACAGATGTGTGGTTGGTTTTGGAGTGTTTGGGTTTTTTTTTTATAAGTAGACTGAATAAAGTATTGGAGAGCATCCCCTAGGGAAAAAGCCTATATTGGCCAGAGGTCGTGGTGACAAATGTGACCTATTTTCAGATGGGATATTTTTATTGGTAAGGGATGCTAGAACACCTATGAAGGAGAAAGCTTTATGTGGGATATGGGCATATGAAAAGCTTTGGGTTTTTGCTTATGCATAGACAGTTTCTTACTGATCATCTTGCTTTCAAGAGCTTGTTAAGACTAAATATGCAAAGAAGTGGTTTCCTCAATGGTACCATTGCAGTTCCTGGAGCAGCTGAAGTGTATTGTATGACTTACAGCCATCTAGCATGAATGAATTGCATGCAAATCTGCTTACGCCTGCCCTCTGTAGTGCAGTCACTACTTAGTCATATAGGTTGCTTTTTGGAGTTGTTTATTATGGATATATTTAGATCTTCAGGCTCTGGGGAAGGACCAGTTTAATGAATCTCAGCAAAATGAAATCTATATAAAAGTGTTTACAAGCAAATGTTTATTATGTTAGAATTAAGCAGTTCTTGCAAGGCATGCACCATTAGGAACTGGGTTAATGAATGGTGGGGGTTTTTTGATAGCTATGTCACAGAAAATGGGAATTTGGCTGGTAGTTATTTTTGTACTATTACTGATCCTTAGAAAGAAGAAATCTGAAACAAACTTGCAAGAACTAACAGTCATAGCTACATAATGCAATCAAATTTTACCTTGTGGAACATGTTGAAATGTTAACTTAAATAGACTAATATCTGCCCCTTTTACTTCTAGTGCATGAAAAAACCCCAGATTTGAGGTCTTAACATCTAAATCTAGGGACGAGAAAGTCTGGTCTTTTCTCACATTTTTCCTGAATATTCTAAATGACCAGAAAAGTGGTAGAATGATGGCATGATTTGTCAAGTGATTGGGAAGAGAAGCTAACCTGAATGCTGGAGTAGTGTCTGGCAGGCAAGTTATCATCTAAGACAGCACATTCATCTGGCTCTTTTAAGGGAATCTTTGTGATCCACACCTGAGGCTTCCAACAGAAACAGGGAAAAGGGAAGATGACATCTTAAGTGGACTTAGTGATAAACTGTTTTTTTTTTTTCTTTTTACACAATTGAGAAGCAAAAAAGTACAGAAGTTTTGGATACTGAAATTTCTGCACAGGTTACTGATGTTCCTTGAATCATCTTGCTATGAGAACTAATATTCCCGTGTGGTGTGGGTGGTTGCACTGTAGATACATAGGCTGCTTTCTGATTATTTTAAACAAATAGCATATTAAGAGTATGCATGTTAAGATGCTACTGCAGATATTCTTGTACTTGCAGTAGTCATCTTCCTTGTGCGCTGTTCTGACCAACCTGGTCTCTTCTAAGGCCTCTAACTCCCTGCCTTCAGTATCATCTTTGAGTAATTCTTTTGCAGTCTACACCTTCAGTGTATCCCAGTAGCAACTGTAATGCCAAACTAGTGCCTTTGTCTCACTTTGTTGCCTGCCTTGCTTTCAAGGGCACAGTATCCTGGCGCAGCTAGCTTTTTTTCCTCAGAATGTGTGTGTGTCATGAAAAAATGTACTTTTCTTGGATTTTGTCTGCTTTCAAAATTCCACTGAAATGCTGTAGCTGTAAAACTCCTTGATGAACTTCTGTCCATTCCTACTTAATAGTGTTTTCTAATTGTGTCTTAAAATAAGAAACCAATGAAACATGGTTCAGATTAGGGACACTGCCTTTTGTATATAGGACTGAACTGCAGTTTGATGAATGTACTGATATTAAATTGCATAAACTCTTAACTTTAGTAACCTACAAGGGTCTGTGCATCTGTGTTGTCACACTACTTTCAAGCACTTAACTGGAATGCTCCGGCTTCTGTAATAATGTAAAGTAGCTGTTGTTTTAATACACATAACCGTATTATGTAAGAGCTTAAGAGGATTTGAAAAACTGTATATTCACTTACAATTCTAGGATAATTTACCCTGGCAGAGTTCTAGTACACATAAGTTGATTAAGTCACCAATGTTAAGGACTTAGTGAGGAAAAAGTATTGTGTAGTTTTTACACTAGTGAAATATAAAACAGAGCATGTTCGCTTTCTGATAAAGCTGAATCTCTCAGTTGTACAGTGATCTTCTACAGCAGTGTTGGGGCGTGAATGTTGCACTAAATTTGACAGGCTGGTTTTTACTCTTTTATTCATATATCATTCTGTGTTTTCTGCAGCAGCGTCCTATCTAGTTACTGACTGGACTTAAACCAACTTTACTTGAGAGATAAGATGATAGCCTAGACTTTTATAATTTTAGTTCATGTTGAAGCATGGTGAATTTCAGGTATCTGCCAGTTCCTAACTAATTTAGGATGCTATAAATGAGGATAAGGTATTGAAAATGAGTAACTGTAGGTTGGGGTAGGTGCTATGTCTTAAGGTTTAAGTAGTTTGTATCCTAGATGGAAAATGTCAGTATCTCAGAAGCAGCTTGACATAAAACTTAAGTATTGAATTGACTTATCAGAGAGATTGCTGAACAAATGAAGCTATCTGAAATTTGAGCTCAGAAATCATTCTTAAGAAATTTAATAGAAATTATTATTGCTTGTAATAAGTACTAACAATACGTGCGCATATTTGCATCTGAATACTCATATTTGAGCTAGTGTTTGACGCTTTCACCTCCCTTGATAGAGAACAAAAATCATGTTTGTGATTCTGAATTTACACAACAAAGATGATGTTAGGGGTTACAACAGTGGTAACTTACTAAAATGTTAAGCCACACTGAAGTGTTCATTGATTAATGGTGGAATGTTTAGAGCTCCTGTTATCTTGGCTACACTGTCTGGCATGATAAAATTATGTGGTGATGTTAATAAATAGACATTTGGAAAAGGTGAAACAATTCTGAGAATTCATGAACATGGAGCAGATGAGGCGATTCCTCTAAAAGAGTCCAGATTGGTGGAATAGAAGTCTGAGTTGTCTGTTTTCTGCAAAGTTCCTGTGGTGAGTTTTCTGGAAATAAAGACGTCGTCTCCTGTCTAAAAGATAGTGATACCATCATGAATCACAATAATGTGACTTCTGTCTGATATGCAAAGTATTTCTTTATCAGTTTCATGTTCCTAGTTATTTTGGGGAAAAGAAAAAAGAAGAAAATATGATGAGATTTAGAATATTAAAGCCTTCAAGATGCTACTTGGATATTGCTTACCAAGCTTGGAAGAGTATAATGTTGGGCTAGGGAGTCCAACTACCATGAGTTCTCTGTTGCTTATAAGATGGTTGACTGAAAAGCTTGTTGGTTTCTGTGATCTTCAGACTTCTTTGATACCAGATCTTGATTGGTTAGGTTTATGATGTCTGTAACTAAGATACCCATGTTAATTTCCTGTAACTGAGGAGAAATTTTTCTTTCATTGGGAACTGCAAAACATGATCATTTCAATTGAAACTAACTTTATGTACCATGACATCACAGGGTCTGAACAAAGTTTTATAACTGATTTACAGATACAAAAAGAAAGTACTAGCAGATATAATAAAATTTGGAGCAAGTCCTTTTTAAAAGATGTTATCACATACTATTTGCAGAAGATAATTTAGGGGACGGCCATTTGGGAAGGTCTGGTATTCTTCTCTTCCTCTGCAATAATACTTTAAGAGCAGCTTTAGATCTTGAGTGGTGTATTGCTGAAGCATCTGATATGTGAACAGGGTGGTAGTGTCTGTATTACTTTTTTTATTTGTTTAGCTACATACTAGACTTCGAGAGTAGGCACAAGAGGAAAACAGAGACAACATGAAATAGCTTTTGGAGCTGTGGCTGGTGTGAGCACTGTAAACAGTATAAAGCTACTGCTGACTTCTCAAATCCATAGGGCAGATTGCATTTGTCTTGTGTAATACCTCCTCTTAGAAATGGAAAGTGCCTTGTGAACTACAGCGATTATCAGTGTGGTTATGGAAGTATCTTGGGCTTTTAACATGCTTCACAACCAGAGGCAGTTGGAAACAATGCCAGTGACTACTAATCATGGGTTTGTCAATGGATCATAGCTTGATCACTCTTAGCCCATCTGTCTTCTCAATAGCTTTGGTGTCTAGTCTGTAATCATAATCTTGCTGTTACTGCTATCTTGCTATTGCTTTGCAATAGATACCTGCTTCAGTGTTGTCTGTATTTTTTTCCTTATTCACCTACTTGTTGTGAAAGAAAAAGGAAATACACATTCTTGACTTTTAAAGTAGGGGGCCTTGAAGGACCAATTCAGATCCAGTGGCTTTTTTCACTTGTTTGTATTGAAGATGATTCTCACGAAGATGTCAACTATATAGTGGGGTTTCTACAACACAGTTCTGAAATTCTAGTTTGCTCTTTACTAGTGTTCTGCAAACCACTTACAGGTTAGCATTCTGCAAACCTGTGTGAAAGAGGGAAGCTTAAACTTTCCATGCTTGCTGTGACTGTTCTAATCTTCAAGAAAACAGGAAACAGCAATCTGTAGGTCTAAAAGTTTGCGAATTTCTTGTCTAAGAAATTGATGTATTCTTTAATTGACGATATCCTGAATCGTGCATCATATTTTTTAAGTTTAATTTTTCTCCTACATCGGAGCTGCCTCAAAGTCTTGCTCTTAGATCTCAGGTCATGCAGGCTCTCGTAATTTGCTGTTACAAAATAGTGTTAGTAACTTTTATTTCTTCTCAAATCTATAATGCTCTCCCCCTCCCATAACCTTTTGTTTATAGGTCCAGGAGCAATGTTTTATTAAGTTTATTGGCCTGCCAAATATTTTTGCTGCTGGCTGTTCACTGAATAATGGACCTTAGAGTTGAAGCATTCTTGTTAGCATTTTGTTTTTATTTCTGGATTCTAAGAAGAGTTAAGGCTAGGCATCAGTAGCTCTGATGCCTGTAATACCTTCTAAAATAATGAAACACTAACATTTCACTATGGGCTTCCCAAATGTTTAATGACAAAACTTTATCAGCAATTGGCAGCTCTTACATCTTTTCAGAGCAAAATTCTGAAGACTATTTAAAATTAGGGAATACCATTAAATTGTGCAGATTAATTCTTCTTTTTATGTTTGGAACGTAGAACTACTTGGTAACTCTTTGTCATTTTAGGTGTAGCCATGCTGTATGGTAGAGAGATTTGCTGATACATCTTGACATTTTACTAACGCAGTATAAAGTGGATGCTGATGCTGTGGGAGATGACAGTGAGGCCAAATATGAAAATAAAAGAAGTGCATGTACACCTTGAAAAATTTACTGTAGTGTTTTATTGTGGAACTTGCCAGGAGCAGGAGAATTTATGGGGTTTGTCATCAGTGAAGATATGCATGTATGCTGTCGTGCAGTCATGCAAACTGGAAAATAAGGCATTAGATAGCGTTGTGTATATAAGGGCTGAGTTGTAACACCGCTGCCCCTGTGTGTCGTGTTCCCCCCGCCCCCCAAGAATGCTGCATCTGCAAAGTGTTTGGCTGTAGGGCAGGTATAAATTGCTGTCGTTTCCTTTGAGTACCTTTGAATGATAGTTGTGAAAGCTTAGGTCACAGGAAGGTAGGGAAGAAAGGGCTTTGCTGACTGTGACACCTGTGTGTGGAGACAGAAGGGGAATAGAGGTTCTTGGGGTCTTAACTCCCATATTGTGTCTTGAATATTCAGGGAATATTGGGCAGTATGAGGCTTAAGTTTCAAACACTCTGGAGGAATTGAGTCGTGACTAGTTTTCAGAGCATGTGGTATGCATTAAGTGTGTATGTTCTTCACACTTCACTCTTGCAACACTTTGTACCTGTTTGTAGTGTGTTGGCTCTCCCTTATATAAAAGGAAAGGTGATCAAAAGCCCTGTCAGGGAAAGCAGATTGACACACTGGTGAAGGTGTAACACATAAGTAGTGGCTCATATAGTAACAAAGATAGACTGGTTTTTTTTAAAGGCTCATGGGTTAGGCTGTGAAGCTATCTTACAGTAGGATAGCAGATAAAAATTGTGTTGTGGTTTAGCCCTAGCCGGCAACTAAACACCATGCAGCTGCTCACTTCCAGGGAGAATTGGAAGAGCAAAAGTAAGAAAACTCATGGATTGAGATAAGAACAGTTTAATAATTGGAACAAAATAATAGTAATAATAATAATGAATTGTAATGAGAAGGAAAACAACAAGAGAGAGGAACAAAACCCAAGGGAGGAAAAAAAAAAGTGATACAACCGCTCACCACCCGCCAACTGATGCCCAGCTAGTCCCCGAGCAGCGACCGCTACCCCCCGGCCAACTCCCCCCAGTTTATATACTGGGCATGATGTCATATGGTATGGAATAGCCCTTTGGCCAGTTTGGGTCAGCTGTCCTGGCTGTGCCCCCTCCCATTTTCTTGTGCACCTGGCAGAGCATGGGAAGCTGAAAAGTCCTTGACTAGTGCAAACACTGCTTAGCAACAGCCAAAACATCAGCGTGTTATCAACATTATTCTCATACTAAAATCCAAAACACAGCACTATACCAGCTACTAGGAAGAAAATTAACTCTATCCCAGCCGAAACCAGGACAAATTGATAGGAAATATTGGGGAAAAAATGAAAAATTATACTTGCACAGTTTGTATACTGAGTTGATATTTCCTTTGGTTTGCTCTCAGGTGCTAATGATTTGTACAAATTGCTTTCAGAGTAAAAAAATTGCTTCTGGATCTCTGTGATCAGTTTATGTCAAATTTTGGTTTGCTGTTTCTAGGAAGAATAGCAACATAAGTCTCAACATATAATTATGTAGTAAATAAATAATTGGTATAGATACTGTTATTCATCTGAGACAAAAGAAAGCAAAAGGAGAAACAGGGTGAAACTTATTTAGTCCATTTTGTGGATGTGTATAATATGTACATCCACTGAACTGGTCATCCTAAACTCCTGTTACAGAAAATGAAAATGTGTGCTTTTAAGAAATGATTCATTTGCTCTATTTAGCTATCTCCTTTAGGGTGCAATTTGTTTTATCATAGACTCTTATCTGTGTTGACTGAATCTCCATTTATTGTGAAGGGAGACAGGAATGGTTAGCTGTCTGTGGACAGAAGAGTCCCAGTGTAGATTGCTTCAGCTTTTATGTCTGTTAGCTTGATAACGCAGGGAAGTTTTTGCGTTGACAGTATTATAACATTTCGTTGAAATGGGACCTTGAATCTTCATTTTCTAAAGTAAGAAGCTGATACACACATTAAGGTAAGATGAATTAGGCTGGTCTTACATGTCATGTGTAATCTAATGAAACTTTGTGGACAGGATGAATTGCTTAAAGAAAAACTAGTGTCTCTGAAACATGCTGTTTTTCTAAACAGATCTGTTAGATGGTTGAATCGCAGTACTGTTGTTAAGCCTCTTAATAGGATACATGTGATAGTACAAAACGGCTTCTGCAGATCTCCATTACAGAGGCTGTTTGCAGTATTTTGTGGGATAGGATATATGAGCTTCTGTGGAAGGAAGGATCTGTTCTGAATCTATTTACTGGTAAATGTCTACATTGCATAAAATGAGTATCGGGGGCGTAGCTGAATTCTGGTATAGCTAGGGAAAACTGCATTTTTAAAACCATAATTAGCCACATGGATTAAATGCTGCTAATGGTTAGTAAGCTCACCAACAAGAAACCCCAAACTCTCTAATGCTGAAAAATGAACTTATAAAGGACTTGAGATAATGTGAATTAAAAGAAAGACAGGTAAATATTTTCTGTGATATAACTGTCTCTTAAATGTTTTTCCTCAGGCTGTTGTTTGGCTTGCTGGCAAAGTATGGCTGGTTGAAATTTTGATTGTCAGATGCTGCAGTTTGCAGCTCCTTCATTTGGTAAAAATGCTCAAGAGGTCACATTGTAAATGGATCGCTGAAATGATCTGTCATTAGAACTAACCCTGTTTTGGAGCGTGATGGCAGTAGATGTGTTAAATCTGGAAGTTTTGGGTGATTCCATTTATAGTTAGCCCTAAAAGTGTTACTGATGTAACTAAGGAGACAGCTGCAAAGAAAGGGTCACAAAGAGGCTTCAGCTCGAAAGCTGGTACCTTGTGAAACTGCACTCTTAGTTGATCCTTAAGTGCTTTCAAAATTCTGCTTTCTTACTCTAGAGAGAGACTGAGAAAAAGAAACTACTTCTCTGAAAAGCATTGGTATAGCAACTGTGATCCTTTAGGTAGCATATTTAAATTGTCATCAAGGTTTGTATCTATATGCACTATGACAGTTTCGCATCCATTTGCTACTACTGAAAAATTCTTAACTTTGGTATGTTCACTTCAAACTGTGTGTACATCTGAGGTCCTTGTGTCTCTGAAGATTTATTTTAAAACCACAGAATGAAAAGTTAGTTGGTCTGTTATTGTGGAGACTTTATGTTAAATTGTTAATGAATCTGCATTAATTTTATTTCAGCTAAGGAGGCTGCAACATTAGTAAGCATAGTTTATCTTCAATTTCTGTAAGCTTTTATCCTATTGATTACTGTCTGATGTATTTCTCCATGGCTTAAGCATAACTGATTTTTGCTGGAATTTTGTTGACAGGTTGATGTTTATGTGTATTCTGTCATTTAGAGAAATCACTTGTTGAGTTTGTACAAAGATGGCTGAGAATGTGCCAAGTGAACAAAATAATTATGTATAAATCTTTCCTTACTGCTGAGTGTTGTAGTTACTTAAATTCAGACAAGTTACATGCTGTTACATCTGGCTGGGTTTGCTCTCTCCCTTTTGCTCTGCCAGGGATGGAACCTTCTTGAATTTAAGAAAGAAAAGCTAAGTCAAAATTGACTGAGGCTTTTTTACCTCCATCTTCCTTACTTCTTCCAGTAACAAAACTTTGGTTTTGCCATGCACTAAGAAAGCTCCATCTTGTGTGCAGGTGTTGTTTTTGAATCCAAGACTTAGCAGAAAATCTCTCGTAAAACCATGTCTCCTCCTCAGAGAGTAAAGGTGTTTCATGATCTGGGCCAGATTTGTAGGATGTGATGAATTTTGTGTGAATAGAGATGTAAATCTTGAGGTTTGACTTAACATTCAAGAAAGAAATGGTCCGTAAAAACTTGAGCACTGGAGTTTGTGTTATTGGTAACTTCAATTGCATAGGGAATGGCTGTCTGTTTGGGTTTTTTGACACAACTTCTACATTTGTTTTTTTTATAATTTAAGGATTCTAAAACTCTTAGGTAGTTTAGCATAAGGTATTGACTACAGGATGCATTATGGGTAAAACAGATTTGTAAGGAGGGGTGATGTCCTAGTGGCAGTTAAAAAAAGTTGTCTTTGTAAGTTTGTGTGCTCTTCTTTCTTTTTATTTTATTTCTTTAATCTAGGAGCAGTGAAGAGTCTGATTAGGGTGCTGTGGAGACAGCAGTTCTATAAAGTGTGGTTAGTTGGTTGGTTTTTTTTTTTTTAATGCTTGCAATCCTTTTAGAGACTGGAGTTGCACAACCACATGGGGCACAGCTGATTAATAGCTCCCCTGTTGTTTCATACAGGTTAAGGTTGGGTGACTTATGTGTGTATATGGACTATTTTTCATTAGCCTGCATTTTGGGGGTTGGGTCAATATGATGGAACATTATACAACTATAATAAAGCATTACATGAAAACATTATGTCAGTGCTCAGTAGTAGTCAAAAAACCCCCAAATTGGCCTAAGAAGGTAGTATAGAACAAACCAGACAATGTGTAGAGAAAGGTGAGAAGAATGCTAAAGCCTGTGGAATAACCTCTGTAAAAGGAATGACAGACTAGGACTTGAACAAGATTGAACTGAAGCTAGGAAGGGAGGAAGCTAAAACTGTGAGTTGCTTGAGGCAAGGTAAATAGAGTATGATAGTTCTTGTTTTGGAACAGACAGTGAATGAGAAGGTACACAAATTATCAGAAGATTAAAAACAAGAGGAAGTGGTTCTTCTCACAGCACATAGTTAAGCTATTAAACTCCTTGTTACAGGATGTTTTTGATACTAAAAATTCACATGCTTTAATAAAGCACCTGCCCAGTTCCACAGGGAGGGGTGGGGTGGAATCCATCAAGCATTATTAAACACAAAGCCACTGCTCTCTGATGTAAAGAAGTTTTTGAATCTCTTAAGGAGAGTTTCATTATTCATCGTTATGTTTGCCATTGTACTATGTTCTTGCCTATGCATCCTCTAATGGTTACTTACCAGGTAGGAGAGTGTTTAACGTGGGCATTTGGTTTAATGTAGCATGTTCTAATCTAGTTTTGTACTTTCTGGAATAAGGATGGGATGGTATTATGTGGTTAATTGGGAGCGGTAGGGGAAACTTTGTAAGATGAGCAGTGTGGGATGTGTTGGGAAGCAGATACGCCAACCCCAATTTTGATACTATGGCATCTTGTAGTGAAGTGGAGTAGTTTTTGGAAGAGCATCTGAAACATAGTGCTTAGTAGCAGAATGAAAGGGTACAGTAACAAAAAACCCAATGAAGTTTTTTAAAGCTTGATTATTATCTTTAAAGAAAAACAAAACCCCAAACCCCAATGTTTATATGATTGTTACTTATCTTGTTCCTTGTTGAAGTTATGAGCTTTCAGAAGCTGATTGATTTAATTCAAATTTTGCAGGGGTGGAGGTCTCAAACTGAATTCCCACGGACTTTGTGGAAGTAGACAGCTGGATAGAGAAGAGGTTATACCATGGCTCCAGCTGAGAGAAGCAGTAAGGTGAGCTTGTTAAATGTCAGAGAATCCTCATAAGACCCCCAACCTTGTAATGGAATCCAGATGAAACCAGGTTCATTAGCTTCACTGCCTATGAAATAGCTGGTGTAGCAGGGAGAGTTTTTATTCTGGTGCTTATGTTTTCAACTTGAGAAACTAATGTAAGGGGCTGTTTGTTTGCCAGCTTCCTTTTCAAAGATTTTCTTTCTGAAGTTCAGTTTTGAAACTGAAAATATATTCTAAAGAGCTATTTTTTCTGTATTTTATTGAGTTGGCAATAAGACATCTAATTTTCATATTTCTAGCTACTTTGCACTCAAAGTGGGAGAAATTATTAGCTTTTTGATAGCTACAGATTTTTATTTAAACAATCTGAGTTAAAGATGCAGGAAAAGTTTTCTGGGAGGTTTTGTGTGTGGGGAAAAAAAGGCAATGGGACATAAGACCTTCAAAACCAGGTTTGAATATGAACGTTTTAGAAGTTGGATCTTATTTGCTTAAATGCCAGATTAACTGGTAAGCAGGAGTTCAGCACAAATAAGCTGAACTCTTGAGTTCTCTCCCCTTCCTTCCCACTCTTCTTCCCCTTCTCCTGACTCATTCCCAGGACTGCTGAACATATGCAGCCTACATGCAAACTTTTTATCACCAGTTTTTATAACTCCAGTCAAAATATTTAACAAGACATTTTATTTAGCACTAAGAGTACATCCAACCCAAATGTTTCATTTCAGCCTGTAAAGCTTTGTTCATTTGTTGTAATTACAGTATTGATTGGTAATGTTCAAACTAATTAGAGTAACAAAATTAAGTCTTGTACGTCAGTCTGAGCTTTGCTAAACAGGAAGCTGTTAAAAGGGAGGAGGTAAAAGTCGAAAGTCATGCCATCAGAACTTTGTATTAGAGCTGTTTCATGCTGCAACATGACAGAATATGCCAAAAATAAGATAAACCAAGCGTGTTCCTCTTGTCAATGTTCTGTGCAGCCCAGCTGATTTCTAATGTAGCTGGGAAAGTTACAGATTTCAGCTTTGCCAATTCTAACAGTCCTTATAACACTGATTTCAAGTGTTGCTGGCAAAGTTTCTAACTCAAGAACATGAAGGCCACTGAGTTTCAGAGAAGTTTTCATTATTGCGCTGTTGAAATTCACTTTCTTCAACCATACTGATAATGTGATTTCAGAAATCTGTTGGTTACCACAGCATGGCTTATCAAACCCTTTGCAAAAACCCCTGAAGAATTTAATAAGTAATTTGTAGTAATGTGCCAATGTAACTTTAGGATAATAATTTTGCTTATTTTTATACAAATATATAATCTTGTCTCTTTATTTTTAGGTATGCTGGGCAGTGACAATGGACTATTTATTTGCATCAGATACTCTTATATGAAAAGATCACATTTCCAAAGAGCTTAAATATTATTTCATCTTCTGAAACAGAATGGCAGGCTTCAAACGAGGATACGATGGAAAAATCGCAGGATTGTATGACTTGGATAAGACTTTGGGCAGAGGCCATTTTGCTGTGGTCAAACTTGCTCGGCATGTCTTTACAGGTGAAAAAGTAGCAGTAAAAGTAATTGACAAGACCAAACTGGACACTCTAGCCACTGGACATCTTTTTCAAGAAGTTAGATGCATGAAACTAGTGCAGCATCCCAATATAGTACGGCTCTATGAAGTGATTGACACCCAGACTAAGCTTTATCTTATCTTAGAGCTAGGTGATGGAGGAGATATGTTTGATTACATCATGAAACATGAAGAAGGTCTGAATGAGGATCTAGCAAAAAAATATTTTGCTCAAATAGTTCATGCTATATCCTACTGCCATAAACTGCATGTAGTTCATAGAGACTTAAAACCAGAGAATGTGGTCTTCTTTGAAAAACAAGGACTTGTGAAATTGACTGATTTTGGCTTCAGCAACAAATTTCAGCCTGGAAAGAAGCTCACCACAAGCTGTGGATCTCTTGCATATTCTGCTCCTGAAATTTTACTTGGGGATGAGTATGATGCACCAGCAGTGGGTATGTCCTCTTTGAATTCAACCAGTAATCTAAACTTAAGTACCATGATGATGTACCACTGTTTTCTGTTGCAAGATAATGCCATATGTGGAAGCCAGCTAATTGGCAAGAAATAATATTATAACCTGGATGGGTTATGGATGAGCTAATGCTGGACCAGCTCTGTTTGCAGGAGCTACTCAAACATTCTCAAAAATGGTTAAAAGTTATTTTTGTATGAAATGATGCAATTGTATATATTGTAATTAACTTTTCTATTAATAATAATGTGAATGCAATGTGTATATTTGTACTTGCTTTGTCAGAGGACCCATCTCCTTTTCAGAGAAGTGCCCATTTTTAATTTATTTTTAACATTACCCCCTCACCCCCCAGCTACCTAGTGATTTTCTTTGCTCAGTTTCATTCCTACATGGAATGACATATAAGATAAGAATGACATTGAGCCCAGGCTGCTTACATGTTCTGCTGCAAGGTGGTAGGAATCCATTTTTAATAAGTACTATCTTGGCTATCGAAGGAGGAGACAGAAAATTAAGGAAGGCTTGAACTCCCTCTTCTCCTTCTCTGCCCTTTTCTTGTCTGAGAACTGAAAGTAAGGGGTGACTTCCCAGTTGCTCCCAATTGTTTAAAAGCAAGAGAAATAGTAATGTGTAAATTAGTCTTCATGTTTCTAGCTGGAAAATGGAGTGTGCTAGACAGACTACTACAGATAATTCTGTTACTTTCTCTGTTAGGTCTACTGCATATGCTATTAGAAGTAACTTAGAGGGATTTTTACAATAGCTGTAAATGTTGATAGAGTCACTGAATAATGTCCTGTAGTCATACAGATTGCTCATATCTCTTAGTTGAGGCAGAACTCACTTCTCCAACAAATTTAGGTACATATAATTCCAAATGTTGCTTCAAAAATAGCTTATTGTAGTCACATTGTAGCCTCTTGTTCTTGTGTGCCCAGTATCTGATACTTTTATTGTCCTAATAACACTCATTAGGACTCTGTACACAGCTGTGTGTGTGTTTTGCAATGGTTATAGTTTAAGACTGACTTGTCCAATTTTTTGCTAATTTACCTGAGGAAAATGATCAGCTAACTTTGTATGCTGACAAGGTATTCCTGCACACTGAACTAAAATTCTTGCGTTATTTTTAATATAAATATTTTTAGCTAGTAGATCTTAGGGTCTTTGCTTAAACATTTGACTGTCACTTTATGTCTTCTAACTTTGAATAGATATTTTATGGTGGGTTTTCTGGACTTGAAAGTACTTTCTCAAGTGTGCTATAATTGGGAATTTTAGATGTCTATGCTATTTGTGGTTTTGCCATTCCATGTTGATGCTACAATGATGCTTGACAAAATTACTTCTATTTAGAGTCAAATGTTCTAGATGAGTTGGTTCTGGTTTTATTAGTGGCAAACTAGAGATCCTAACTCCTGAGTTCTGTGTTCTTCTATGTCTTTTTATTTTGAATTTCCTGAAGCACGAGTGTCATTGATTGCAGTGGCCTTCGAAACTAGGTGGAAAAGTGCATTTGCTAAATATTCTGTACAGTGCCTTATGTGAATTATTTCTTGAAAAATGGAGTAGCAGTCAAATTTTGGAGGATGAGCAAAAAATGAAGTTTTGATATTGCTGCCCAACTGAAGATGCTTGGAAGGAAGAAGGTGTATGGGGATTAATGGGGGGTGGGGACAGGGGGCATTAGGAGCATTATGACCAGATGGTCCAAATTGAATTATAGCCTTAACAAAGCACACTTTGGACCTCTTAATGATGCATGTAAGAATGGTGGCATCACATAAAATGTTTCTTAGAGGACTTTGTAAGCAATTATGTAGGTAAACTTCTGAATAGTACTAGAAGAAAATGGTTGAATGGATTCAGAGAGGGGGAGGTCTGGCTAATAGAGTGGATTGATGTGAACAGTAGAAAAAAATAGAAAAAATTAATTTCTCCTAGCTGATGTTTAAGGATGCTGGTTAAGTTCTATTTCTGAGAATATTTAAATACAAATCAGTGGTTAGTTTTTGCTTACTTACTCGCCAGTGTACTGTCTCAGTTACTGGATACTAGAACTTCTCCTATTCTAGTTGACAGATTGCAGTGCTTGTATTCTAACTTTTTTAGTGGCACGGTTTTAATCACTTTGTAATGTACTAAGAAATCTCTAAAGTACTGTCAGTACAATAGTTACAGAATAATATCAAAATTTACTACGTGTTGCCAATATGATAATGACCTTGAAGAGTCTGGATTTTCCTTTTCTAACTGTGGGTAAAAAGGTAAGATACACTATGTAAGGTTTCTAAGTATGACTTATTTGTGTATTTTACATGCAAAGATTGTGGGGAAAAAAAAAAAGAAAAAAAATTAGGGTCATCTTTTAAAGCCCTCCTTCCCCCAAATGGAGTCTTAAATGTAGAGTCTTAAAAGAATATATGTTTAGGAAATTTATCACTAACCATGTAATTATGCAACTGAGAAATCAGCTTGTGCAAACCTTTTTTAACCTTTAAAGATAAACTTTCAAGCTACGATGAGGTCATACTTGTGGACTGGAAGTGTGTAAATTTGGAAGTAGACATTTTCAAAAGAAGAGAAATTACATCAGTTACATTTTGATGCTAGTAATGTGCAAGGTGTATATATAGCCTGAAATAGTGGTGAAGTGCTGTGAACTCATTCAGCTATCGGCTATTAATATCACAAGAATAATGACTGACAATGGCAAAGATTTTTTTTTCTAGTTAGGATGAAATTACATTGTAGCTGAACCAATCTAAAAGCTAGTTGCTTATGAGAAAGGAGGTCATGCTTTCTCCAGTGCAGCTACATGGTCCTGCCCCTTTGTGAACATCTGACCACTTGAAAACCAACTTAATTTACTAAAATGCCAAATTAAAAAAGATTGCCCTGCTTATAGTCTGTGCATGTTAAGGTACACTTGCATTCATTATAATATTTTAAAACCCCCACACCTGTTTTCATTTATCCAGAATTGTTGTTGTATTCACAAAAATAATTGCAAGAAAAATTGATCAAGATATATGATGGGGTTTTTTGCCAAAGACCTTTGCCACAAACATGGCTTCTCTGATGTCTTATGAATAATATTAGATGAGTATATAAAGGAAAAGACTTTACGTTTTCTTGCTACAAAGAGCTGAAATATTCAGGACAAGTATTTTATTAAGTTACAGGCTTAAATATAATGGAAAAGCTTGTTTTATGAAAAGGTAACTGTTTCAGCTAGTTTAGGGATTAATCTTCCCTTTGTGATGCTACTTAAAAGTTTTCACACTTGAAAAGACAATAGTTAATTTAGGTCTCATTTTCTTTTGTGTTTAAGGCTGTAGTTAAAATGATGCAAGAGGAATATTAGGCAATGATCATATGTTCCCAGGGCTTTTCAAAAAGCTGAGTGAGTTAGATAATGAGAAGTTCTGTTGCTTGTAGTTTCCCATGTTTTTTTCCACACTTAATTAAAATTTGTTCTAGTCAGAGGAAAGTGAGAGGACTGTTATAAAGTTCATTTCATAAATCAAATGGACATATTTTAGATCAGACAGTTTTGTCTAGAGCAGTGGTGTAATCCAGCGAACTCCAGCAGTATTGAAAAGTGGGTAACTGCAGATGAGAGAGAATAAAGCATGCTTCTGGTAATACTTTTCCTTTTGCTCTACCAGCATCAAGAGAGATTGGATGATTGAATAAATAGAAATACTTCTTTCCTAGGTGCTAAAGTTTAATTACGGTTTTTCAGATTAGTTGATTTTTCAGAGGAGAGCAAGTTCTATTTTAACTGCTTGGCATCTCTACGAAGTATTAAGTGCTGTGTAGGCTACAGTAATTCTGGAAGACGTTGACACTTCTGATAGGTTTTTATTATTGTAGTCGGGTATTCTGTATGTGATTTTGTAGATGCATGGAAACATTTGAAGAGTAAATTAATCCTTCTGGGGATGAGAAATGGGCAAATTCAGATTGTAAGATTGGGATTGTCTATTTAGCACAGTTGAGCACAGGCCTCTAGAATGGTACTGTGATGTACAAATAACATTGTAGGTATCATCACAACTATTTAGCATTGCAGTCTGTCGTCACAGCAACACCAAGAGAATAGTGGCAAGATGTTCCTCATAAGACATGACTAATAAGAATATTATGGTTACTGTAGCTCAGCGCTAGTCAACTGGCAGTTTGTAGTCCAAATCCAACTGGCTGCCTTCTTGGAAGTTGCAGGGGCCAACCACTTGGATAGCATTCATTACTTTAGTAGTTATATGCTGGCTTTCTTGCACAGCTCTGACCTGGATATCTTCTGACAATATAGTAAGATGATAATGGATGTATATATTCATTATCTAGTCATGTATTTAGGAAATATATTATTCCATTATTAAAGGAAACCAAGGGTTTGTCATGCATACCTTTACCTTTCCTGAGATGATTATAATGCTTTTAGACCTGCTTTGTCTCTGTTGGAATGATCCCAAATTCTTTTATTTTGTTTTTGCGTCAAGCATTTGCAAGGGCTTCTTACTTGCATATAGTGGTGCTGGAGTGTGTTTGGTCTTTCAAAGCTTCAGACGTGTTTACCTGGTGCTTGAGCATGGCTAAGTAGCCCCGATGACCTTATCTGGCCTGTGCAGAGCTAGTTTTGATGTTTCTGCATGTGTGTAGCACTTTATTCACAAACTGAATGACTAATGTAAGCATAATGGCCAGTGGGTATGTACAGTAACCTTTTATACTATAAAAATGCTGAATATAAGATGTGACGGACTTGAGTTTAAAAAAAAAAAAAAGTGGTAAGATACTTGCAAACCATATATGGTGTTGAATCATTTAGCATACCTGACAGCATTTTGGAGTTTCAGTATGCTCAAAATCAGATTACAGCCAAACTTGACAGAAATGAAAAGCAAAAATTCCTACAAAAGCTTTTCACTGATTGGTTTGTTTTGAAAATTTCCCTTTTTAATGTTGTATTGCAACACTTTAGAAGATTTATAGTTAGATATATTATGGAATGAGCTTGAAGGTGTAAGGGTATGGAAAACTAAAAGAGTGTAATACTTAGCTGTTTCCAGCATAAGAAGTCTTCCCCTTCAGTTTTGCTTGTGTCGGTGCAGAGCTACCCCTTCTCATGTGCTGCACTCTGTTGCGTGGCTGACCGTTTGAACTGATTTTATCAGCTAATTTGACTGAAAACTGTTAACTTTTCTGCAGGCTTAACTTCTGCCAGGTTAGCAGAGCTGTTTGTTCCCTTAGCACTGAGTGGAAGAACTGGTGCAAAGGAGGTGAAGGGAGCATGCAGCTTGGACTAGAGTTCTGGGGGAAGGTGGTAGGACCTGCCCCTCTTCTTTGTTTGCAAGTTTAGGTTAGACCAACTCGGCCTAGCTCACTTATGTTCACCTTCCATGTAAGAGAAACTAATTTGACTGAAATTTCTCAAGTATCATTGCCAGTGCATTTTTAAGAGAATTGTGTGCTCTACTTTTCCAGCTTCAAATGTTTTTTGAAGCAAACCAGAAGGAATGGATGCGAGTACCTTGTGTATTTCAGTGTTGGTTTCTCCTCCTGTGTACTTGTGTTAATGGCCATGCTTTTCTGCCTTCTCCCTGCTGTGCTGTGTATCTCGCACTGCTGAAAAAAACTGAGTCAAATTTGAAAAATTACCAGAAATGAGCTTTTTATACTTTTTAGAAGGGGCAAATGTAGGGAACTGGTTGTAGAATACTTTTAGAAAGTTTCAATCTTGAGGCTAGTCATGTCATGTTAACAAAGAATGTATTTTTAAGTTCTGTGGCAATTTGTATGCAGGTAGTAAAATTTATTTTTATTGAAAGGGGAGTCCAATTTTTATGTAGTATGCTATCCTTTGATTCTACTTTTTTTTTCCCCTCAATCTAATTACTTTGTTGACAAGAACATACTTTTAATGCCTCAAATTATTGAGGGTGTTATGCTACAGGTACCAGAGCCTTGTATTCAGAAGTGAAGTTATGATGTGACAGGGCTGGAATGAAGGGTGGGAATCTTATCCTGATGACTTCTCAGTAAATCTGTGCCGGCTAATACTTATGAAGTATAATTTATGTTCCATTCTGGATTACTTATGCACAATTTTTAATGCATTCACCAGTAAACTGCTGGGTGAAGCAAAGAATAATTTATCCAAGTGAAACTACAGAGGAGAAGCTGTCAAGATAGTCTTCAGTAACTACCATATCAGCTAAACTGTAACTTAAGTATAGGGATGTTTCTTAGTCATCTTGCTGTGTTCATGGGAGAACTGTTTTCATAATATTTCAAACTGCTGTTGTGGAGCAAGATTTCATTATGATAAATAGATCTCTGCAGCCAGGAAGCTTCATTTCATGTGTCTTGCAAGCAAATATTCAGATTACTTATGTTCAGTCCAAGGCTGACTAATTTGGCAACACAGATCTGGTGGGACCTAAATCAATGATGTACTACTTAGTTATAAACCAGGTGCTCAAGTTTTGCATTCATGTGTAAAGCTGTACAAAGATGTTAATTTTTTATAAATAATGTACAAACTATACATTTTACAGCTAAAACATTTAGGAAAAGATAGTTGATCAGAAAATATTAAGGATTTCTTAGATACCAGGAGCAAATTGTCTTTAGTATTTATATATAAAAGACCAAAGGCATTGCAGTGAAACATGTATACAAGCTGTATGTGCTGTATAAACTTTGACATGTCCAATGATTTTGAGAACATGTTCTATACAGAGAAAAACTTCCTCTACATTTAACTAATTAATACTGTTTTTTATCCTCGCTAATTATTTTCTGGAGTAGTAGTATTGGAAAGTCAGTTCACGCAGAAAATACTGGTTTTGTTTGTGTTTTTAATGTAGATTCAGTAACTTCTGAAATGTGGCTAAGCAACAGAAGCCGAAGGAGAAAGAATGCATTTCTAAATGCAGAATTGATGAATCAGAGTAAACCAGACTATTTTGGATAAAGGCAGTGGCATGTGTTCAGTAAGACCTCTCAATGGTGGTGTTTTTTGTTAAAATATCCTTACTGAAATTTGAGATGCAGTAGTTACTAGAAAATAAAGAACAACTATTTGTCTGTATTTTAATAGTTTTATGCAACCAGCAAAACCAATGCTATTGTCTTCAGGGAAAAATAAGTACTAGTTGCCAGATTGAATGAAAATAAGAATCGCTTCCAAAGTTAAGACTAGTTACTGATGATCATGTCTTAGTCAAATAAAATAACATATATAGAACAGACTGTTTCATCAGACAGATAAGCTAATTATGAAAATAATTTGCTAAATGCCATTTGCTATTTATGCTCTTTTTTGGAGGGATGGGGGAAGGAAAAGATTTCTCCTAATTCTGTTGTCTGCTATGTGTTCTAATAGTAACTTTAATTGGATTTGTAGTGCTTTAAAACAAGGAGAAAACCCAGTTCTGCCTGTTAATTTTGAAAATGTTAGCATTGATTGCAGTTGATCTCTTCCTCGGCCTTGTGCAAGGGAAAAATAAATCCCATTTTGCAAAGCCAAAAAAAAAAAGCTAAATTCAGAGATGCCACCGTCTGTTAAGACTAGAGAGGTCCGTACACAAGTTTATTCAAAACCTTTTTCCTGAAAAGTTAAAGAATGGAAGAATAGTTCAATAAGCTAATAACTGAGTATCTACAAAGAAGTAATCTTTGTTCTTTACCCATACTCTTCAAACTTTACAACTGGTCCAGTTTGAGCATCTTTCAGATTTGCCAGCAGTCTGTGCACGTGATAGTGCAAAAATACTTACAATGCTTAGAAATGCTGAAATTGTTAAAACAGTTATTCTATACTATCTTGCTACTGACTTCTTATACAAGGGATACAACTTTTTTAAAGCTTTTTAGCTTATGCAGGGGTGGAAATACTTTTCTTATTCTCCTTTTGAAGCACAAGTGTATCAACAATATAACAGGCACCATTCAAACAATTCAGTAGTATGATACCAACTTTTATCCTTTTATACTGTAGTATGTAATCTTTCATCACTGTTTTTAGAAGTCTCATTTTCTGCAGTGTTTGACTTGTCATATGATTTTTTACTCTTAAACTGTGTTTTGGTTCTTCAGACAATTATGTGAAGCTGTGCTATAAATTTGATTTTTTCATTCTGTTTTCCATAGTCTATGCTGTGAACAAGAGCTTCAACTTGCAACAAGCATGCTTACCACTGTTATCATTGTGAGTTATCAGGCTGTACCTACTCCTGAGCCCAATGAAAGTTCCACCCCTAAATTCTAATCCAAATAAAGTAGTTCATGATGGGGTTTTGTGTCTGAGTTCAAAATAGCAGTCTTCAGATACTGCCCAGTTCCTGCCTAGCCCTGAACATGCCCAGAGTGGAGATGCTGATGGTCTTTACATTAGATTTTCATATTTAGATCTGCGTAGAAGAATTTGATATTGAAGTGCTGATGTGTTGAGTCTCTTTCAAGACTTGTCTTCAACAGGTTTCTATGGATTTGGCTTTCTTCCACAAATCTGCTCTGAAGAGGTTGTAGCAGCAGTGGTGATGACATTCTCTTTAATGTCTTAAGATAACGATTAGAGTAATTGCCCATGATGTGGGAAACTGGGGTCCATTTCCATCCTTCATTTATCCACAGTCTGTTGATGCTTCTGCAGTGGCAAAATAAACATGTAAACATTTCTGTCATCTCCATAAAAGTTGATTTGTTTTCTTTTTTGCTTATTAAGTGGCTTCTAGTGGAAGATAACTATAGTGTTCAGCTGTTACCATAAACATTCCAATGAGAAATGTATAAAACCTGGCTAAACTTACTCAATATTACAAATCAATTCTGAAGAAGCAGACTTTCTGTAGAAAGATCTGTCTTATCAACTGAGCAATATACACTGTGTAAACTGTTAAGCAGTTCTACATTTAAGTTAGGAGGAGAACAAATCTTGTTCCCATAAAGGTCTGAAATAAACAGCTTAAAGTAAATTGAGTCAGTTCATTAATGTAGTTAAATGTGAATGTGTTTGTTCCAAAATGAGTATATATTTTTAGCTGCTTAAAATCACAAATTTGTATAGCATATGCAAAGTGTGGCAAGTGTCTGACTGCTGAGGAATGGCAGAAATTTGAGCAAATATTAAGGTGTAAGGATCCACTATATCCCATAAATTGTAACTTTCTGAAATCAGTGGTGCTTATTTTAGGAGTAAATCAGGAACTTTAGAAAGCAATACATGGCAAATGAAATGGTGAAGCCCAGCTCGGTGGTTAAGCAGATGAATATGGATATCCTTTGTGCAGTGTACAAACTTGAACATAACAGATGTTTGACTGCCCTGTGTTTAAGACAGGCATAGCATAGACAGCTAATGACGTAGTTTGGTTTCTATGGCAGTGACTTCATGTTATGTAAGGAAGTTGCATGTACACAGCCCTGGTTGTCATGGTTCTGGGAATCCTGCTTGAACAGTCCTTTCCTGATCAACATTATTTAATGGCTTTAAAAACAATAAAATATTCTCTACTGCAGCTAGTTACTAGTGCTTTTAAAAGTCCTAATCTCTCTTATTTTATTCTTGTTACGGCAAGGCAGTTTCAAGTTACTAGTACCCAATTTAAAGGCTAAATTGCATCTTGAGATCTTCACCGTGCTTTTGATTTTGGCCACTGCAGTACACAAGTGTGCCTTCCTTCACCATGATAATTTGAAGTTTTCAGGTTATAAGCATGCTAAATTCATGCATTATGTCAGGCCTAAATTCTACTTTTCCACCCATTTTCTGCAGAGAGCAAATTAGGTGACCCTTGGAGGGGAGGAGAGGAGAAGTAAGCAGTTTCCATAAAGCCTTCAACTGCTAATTACTAAGAGTATTAAAAAAACTTGAAATTGTGAAAAATACATTCTTGTTTAAAACTGCTCTTCTCAAAGTGGGTCTCTGTAACCCTTTACTTCCCTGTGTTCCTTCAGTTAAGAGTCTCAAATCTGGAATTGGCACTGGCAGCTGAGTTCTGAGCTGTGATAAGGGAATATAGCTGCAAATGTATGCCGACTCATTGGCCCAAGCCAAGGAGTTTTGCTTACAAAACCTGCTCCTTTATCTGGTTAAACTATCCAGTAGTAAATTTATTACAATATCTAAAGATTTTGTCTAAAGCCTAATTATTTTTTTGAGCATTAACATAACACCATAGCTAATATATTATATTCAAATGGTATGCCAGGGGTGTGAAGGTGGAGGAGAGGCAGATCTCTGCAGAGTTCTTTACTGTGTATACTGTATGTCAAACCATATTTGCATTGAACTGAAGGTGAGATTTTTTTTTTTTAAATGGTGCCGCCCATTTAGCAGGTCTCAAAAAAGCAGTCTTGCTCTGCATTCAGATCCTGCCCCTATAGTTCTGTACTCTCCTTTGCTTTTTTTTTTTTTACTCTGGTGCTTCTGCAACCCTTTAGTGAACCAGTGCCATTCAGTGAATGGGTAAAAATGTAAATACATTGTCTTCTTTGCTTTTGACTATATATCTACAGCTTCTAATAATGTGTGAAAGCAGGAAACTGACTCAGCTAGGATTTTTCCCCTGAGTTGACCTAAGTTATATCAAATTAAGAACATACTATAAAGGCTGCCTTCACTAAAAAAAAGTATGTTTTTGCAAGTGTGTGGAGATCAAAAGAAAAACTTCTGTTCCTTTAAACTTTGAGTTATTTTTCTTCCTCCTTTTCCCAGTTATTAGGGGGTCTAATAAGAGATTCTACTTCTTTCTAGAAGCCTTGCTTTGATGAGATGTCAGGCTTGTATTTCATTGCTGCTCCAACAACTTTCTAATCTGCTCAGACAACTGTTTTGTCAAAGTTGATGCTTTTGATCAAATCAGATCATTAGATCTTGACTGAGGCTTTCACTCAGTTTGAGTGAAACCCTCTTTTATAATAGGGTAAGAACGCTCTTTGGGATTTAGAAATGGAAGATCACGGTGCCATTGTCTGCTCTGCTGGTGGAAGTGGTCTCCCCAGCAGAAAGAGTTATTCCCATTTTGCTACACCTAGTATGTGAGCAGAAATTGGCAATAGCAGGGTGCAACACAAGAATGGGCAGCATGTACTGACCAAGTGTTGATCAAAGCACTTGATCAGTTGAGTACAAACCATCTCCATCTTCCTTAGGTTCCTTGGGATCCAGAGGATAGATGAGTGTTCTCTAGAGCAGTGCTGATTATGGCAGCACAAAACAGTATGGTAACAAACATTCCTGTGTGTGGCTTTGTGTATTGTTTGGGGAAATACTAAAACTTGGTAAATAAGCACTATAATAAAATAATCTCTGGTTCTGCTTTACTGATTTCTCAGCCATGCTTAAAGATCTTGAGTTTTGCCCCTCTCAGCCAGATGGCACTATTCTGGAAACCAAGAATTTTCCCAAATGTACTGTGGTGGTTACGTTAAATGAGTGAAAAAAATTGTATCTTTAAAGAGAAGGCGGCATTTCCACTTCTTTCAATCTTTTTTGCAGTATATTTTCTGAATTTGAAAAATACGCAGCTATGGATCTCCAGTAGAGAAAAGTGGAAAGCGCAGATACAGGATTGATTTTTGCGTGTATAGAATGGCTTTAAACTAATAAATCAGGTGCAAATATTAGCATTTCTTATATATGTACCGTATAGTCATTTAACTGTTGATCTTGTAAATCTTTCAAAATGATATGTGGGTATTAACTCATTATTTTGGAATATCTGCTTTGAAGACTTCAGATTCTAAACCTTGAATTTTGAGTTAGGCTGAAGGCTAGCAAGCCAACATGTTTGAATTTACTTGCATGTTGGGAGTGTAGGTCACCTATTTAAACTTAGAAGAAATATTTAGAGATAAGTAAGACTTTTAAACCTCAAGTTTATGGATCCTTTTTACAAAGAGGAGATGATTTCCCCTTTTTGGTAGTGTTACCTATGTCAAACTATAAGTGGCTTCAAAACATGCAAAATAAAAACTTTATAATGCAAAACCCACAGGAATTTGTTTTCCTGGAAACTTAATTGCAGAGAGATCTGCCAGTAAAAATCCTATTTTTTTTTTAATTTCATCCAGCGTTGTGTGTGTCTTAGAAAAAGTGCCAATGTGAAATTTTGTGGTAGGTTGGGAAGGGCAAGATACTGTTGTTACTGTTCTTATTTTGTTTATGATTATATGCAGTTGTTGTCTGAATAATTGTGGTAGTTTGAAATATCAGTGAATAATCCACTTCTTGTATACCAGTTCCATTTTTCCATTGTTCTTGCAGGGTTTGTATATTTCAAATGACGTTACTTCGCAAATTCTGTTTAATGTTTCCTGTTTTCTCTCAGCTTTTTTTCACCACTTCCTCCACAGTTACCATCCTTTACACTGTGTTTGGTGTGAGGAGTGAAAAATAATTGTGTTTTATAGCCGAGTTGAGACAACCTTGTGCTGATTTAAATGGAGCGTTCAAGTTCTGTGTGTTCACACTCTCAATGTTACTTTAGTTCTTACTGTGCTGTGTCATGCTTTCATTTTCTCAAACACCTACAATGCACTGCTTCTCACGGCCAAAAGGAAGTATAGTTTTCCTGTTGGTGCTGCATACTCCAGTGAGGTACCTCTGAAGGTCATCTGGTGTAATCCCCCTGGTCAAGCAGGGACACCTAGAGCCAGTTGCCCAGGACCATGTCCAGATGGCTTTTGAATATCTGCAAGGATGGAGACTCCACAACTTTCCTGGGCAACCTGTGCCAGTGCTCGGTCACCCTCACAGGGGAAAAAGTGTTTCCTGATGTTCAGGGGGGAACCTCCCATGTTTCAGTTGGTGCCCATTGCCTCTTGTACTGTCACTGGGCCCCACTGGAAAGAGCATGGCTCCGTCGTCTTTGCACCCTCCCTTCAGGTGTTTGTATACCTCGGTAAGATTCCCCCCTGAGCCTTCTCTTCTCTAGGCTGAACAGCCCCAGTGCTCTCAGCCTTTCCTCATAGGAGAGATGCTCCAGTCCCTTCATCATCTTCATGGCCCTTCATTGGACAATCCATAAGGTCCAGGTCTCTCCTGTACTGGGGAGCCCAGAACTGGACACAGTACTCCAGGTGTGGCCTCACCAGTGCTGAGCAGAGGTGAAGGGTCACCTCCCTTGACCTGCTGGCAACACCCCTTCTAATTACAGTGATTCACAATTATGGTGAGTCATTAAGTGTTCTTTTTTTTTTTTAAATATAAACGCCCATAGATTGTTGCCTGGAATACTGGATGGCAAAACATAGGAGTGAGCTTGGCCATCACACTACTTTTCCAGTCAAAAAAAAGCATGAAAAACTTCTGCAAACACCTGTGACCCAAGATCTGTAAGGCTGATCTGGTTGCTTGCATGTAGGACAAAAGCTGCTGGAAGATTCACTAAGTAAGTTTTGTTACTTTGTTACTCACAAAAACTGTGAGTCTCTTTTTAGATGTGGCTGCAGTAACATGTACATTTTGTGTTGTGCCTTTACCTTTAATAAGGTGGCAACTTGCAGTTGACCAGAAAGAGAGCCGCCTTAAAGATGTTGCATCATTCATCAGGTTAGTTGGTTTGTTCTAGTTGCATATGGAGTTTCGAACAAGTGATTGGGTCTAGTTAAACCATGGCACAGAGAATAGACTAGGAAGCAACCCCTTGATTTGCGAGTCTGCGTATGAAGGGGCAAGACAGAACTCTTGAATGTGTGCTCTTAATACACCTACAGACATCCAAACACATCTCTCTTTCCATATATGATGAGAGACTTGCTATAATATGATCCTGGAGGACTTGTGAAGATGATCCCAAGATGACATCTGTCATGTGACCTAAGGTCTGCACAAAGTCTTCCAGTGATTTTTCTGTTTTCAGTCTTCACGTATAGATTAGATTTACTTAAGCACACTATCTTCCTGCTTCCTAGTTATTAGTATACTTTTAAGTCGTCTTAGGCTGCTCGGCTGTGTCCTTGACATGCCAAGCTGAGCCATTTTAGTAGCCATGACTGTGGATGCAATGAAGTTTTCTTCAGCCACAGCTGTAATAATACAGTGAGAATAAAAGCCATGTACTTATTTCTGTCCACTGTTATTTCTTGGCCACATCAGAATCAGTGTCTGCTATGCTGTCAGGCTAACAACATACACATTTGTCAAAGTATAACAGTAAGCTTTGCCTGTAGTACGTAAGAACGAGATAAAGTGTAAATGTTGCTACCCTAGTGCTCTTCACTGAGAGTGTAAGAATATCTGGATAATATTAAGACAAGGTCAAAAGGTCTTAAGCACCATTTTTAGTTTCCAACAAAATTTTTTCTGCATACACATGATGCCTTTTTAGTAACACAAAATGCATCATACAGTGAAATACAGTAACAGTTCAGTGTATGATTGATATTTCACTATTAGCAAGAGTTTGTATTCTATTTTTCATGCAGTTGTATTAACAACTTTTTTTTTTTTAATTTCACCATTTGCAACTGTTATCTGGAAAGACCTGTGGATATGGAGTGCAAAATATAGTAACTAGTGAAAGAAAAACATACAAAATTCTGTTATGTGGGGGCAAATCAGTAATTACTGTTTTATTTGCCGAAACATATAGGTTGATATCTAACTAGACATTGCATTATAGCAAACGAGTTATTTTTTTGCATTTAAAGGATCAGTTGGATTCTGCTTCTGAAAAATTTTTTAAAATTCTTTTTATAAAGTAAATGTACATACATGTTTGTTTAACTTTTGGAAAACTAAAACAGTATCTGTCATCACAAATCCTTCCAAGCTGAAATACAGAAAAGCGTATGTATATCCAAGAAAAGAAGCCATGTGTGTAAAATAAAAAACTGATTAGGAGACTACCTTCTAAAAGAAAATACTTAAGGATGTTCAGTATCTACTCAGTGCAGTTGAAACTTCAAGGTCTGCTAGAGTTTCCTGTATATGATGATTTCATGGAACTTTAATTGTTGCCGTACCATGACTGCTATCCTTTTCTCAGGACTGTCTTATTGTTTTAAGCTTGATTTCTTAGAATATTGTGTTTTTCCTTCTGTTTAAACTTTTTATATGCTTATTTTTAACTTAAGGTTTAATTATATTGCTCCTCTCCCCAATATTTTTCTCTTGGCTTAAATTTAGTGAATGTATATTGCTTTATTATAACAAATGTAATTTGTCTGTAATTATGAATACTATGTGGACTCTTCTAAAATACTTCGTGCTGGAAGGAGACATGAAGAATTCTGTTCTGTTTTATTGGAGGCAGGGGGAGTATCGAACAGAATACTAGGGTAGATCGTTTCACAAAATAGATCTTAGGCAAAGTTAAAAATCTAGGAAGAACATTGATATCCAAAAGATGACTGTTCATAGAAATGCATAAATCGCATGTTTTATGTGCTTGCAAAAATGAGTTCTTGTAATCTGTTATGTGGTGGGAGATAGATAATGCACCAAAACTTTTTAGCCACTTTCAAACTAAACAGTAGGAGAAAGGCGTAAATAGCTTTACAAAAGGAAAGATGTACCTCTTAGGTGAAACTACCTCTCTGTCTTGTGAGGCTTTTAAAAATCCTGTATTCCAGAACGTTCAGCTTTCTGGCATCAGGCTATCAAAGAATTAAAGCTTTTATTGAATCTTAAGCATGTGAATAGTCATGTTGAATTTGGAGGTATACATGAGATGGTGTACCAGCCTCAAAATGCTCAGTACCTATAGGATTGAGGCCCTAGTAAGCATAACAGAAATCAAATAATTGTCTGAGTTAATAGCATACACTTACTACAAATTACAGCTCTAAAGAAAATTACCATGTAGTGTTTCTCTTCCTCTGTCAGCTAAACCATATGAAGAATGGGTTGTAACTAGCAAAATGAGTAATTGTTCTAGAGATGAATGTGTGTGATTTACATTATTAAATAAAATTCTAGCCATCCCTCAGCGTTAAATGCATGTCAAGTATTTTGAGTAGGCGGTAGAAAGCAAGATGCAGCTGGGTAGGTAACTTAGGGTGCTTCCCTCTTGCAAGCCCTTCCAGGACAGAGCTGGTGTGCTCGGCTTCCTAGCCCGCTGCCAGCTGCTCTCCCCTCTTCCCTCAAGAGGCTTCTGCCTGTCCATTTCTCTCACTTCAGCTGTTTGTTTGGTTTTACTGGGCACAGATCTGTGAAGTGCTAGGGTGTAAGACCCAAAGTTGCCATTGAAACTTCCAGAGCATGGAGTTGTAGCTGAAGTTTAAGAGCGTGGCCTTTTCTCTAAGCATATATTGGAGTGAGTTATTTTTGTGCAATGTGATATATTTCTCAATATTTAAGCTTCCTGTATTGAATGCAGTGAGACTTGGGAAATATTTTCTTCTAGGCAAACTCTTAATAAAGATTTGAACTAAATATTAGCTTTTACAGAAACCAACTAAAGGGCTTCATGCCCAGAAGTGCTTCTTTTTCATCTTTTGGTGTGTCATTTCATTGGGGAACAAGACTGTTGTTAAATGGTTTTTATTTTACACAAGCAGGAATTAGAAGGAAACAAGAAGACTCCCAGAGTGTAGCAGAGATCACTGTTAATTATGTTATGTTGGATGGATATTAAAAAAAACCCACCCAAAACAAACACCCCCACACTTTGTAATGATTGGTAAAAGAAGGTAATTTTACCGAAATTATTTAGTTATTTACCATTAGAAGTAGCAAATAATTCTTTAAAGTAACACTACTGAAGGAAAAAAATATCTAGTGCAGTCTCATTGAAGTAAGTGACTTTCTTTGTAATTGTAATCTGAAAAAATTTCTTTTGTAACATGTAGACAATACTGAGAACGGTTTATGCTACTCCTTCAAAAAGGAACATACTTTGAATACAAATCTCTTTATTAATCTATGCCTACCTGTGAAGAAAAAAGTAATGAATTCTTGTCTTCTGAGTGACCAGATTATCTTCAGCTTTATCTAACACTTTGCTGTCAAAGATGTTATGCATCTTGAACTGTTATGCATCCTTAAGTAATGAAATCTGATTTTTTTTTTCCCCCCTTTAAAACTATAAAAGCTGTCAAACAATGGAACTACTGTGTTTTGTACTTCAGTGGAATTGCAAATTCTATAAGTAATGGTCGTGATCAAAAGTGCAGTAATCACCCCAGTATGCATCTCAAGAATATTTCATGGTTTTAATGGTAATCATGTCTGTTTCCTCAACAGTTATTTTAAAATATGTACTATATATTTACAGATATATGGAGTTTGGGGGTCATCCTCTTCATGTTGGTTTGTGGACAACCACCATTTCAAGAAGCAAATGACAGTGAAACTTTGACTATGATAATGGACTGCAAATACACAGTGCCACCTCATGTGTCCAAAGAATGTAAAGAGTAAGTAGAGTATTAAAGAACTTGGAAGCACTCATAGAAGTGGATTCTCATTGCCTTTGGGAGTTCCCCATACCATATTATCAGCGTGTGGAATATTCCTTGCCTGTTAATAAGATATTATGCCTACTGCTTTCGCTTGGTTGTTAGTATTTTTTCACATCTATTGAGTAGTTTCTTGGGCACCAGTATTGCATTTTTTTTATTCTTTATGCCTCTTCTTACTAAAGGTTAATTCCATGATATTTCTTGCCAATAGGTTTTTCCCACACTTGTGTGAAAATTCATTTTGATTTTACACAATGTATCTTTCTTTTGTGTGTCTCAGTTGTCATGCATTTTATAAATGATTGAAGAAGCTGCTCACCACTGACTGGCTTTGGCCACCACTCTTGCTGGACAAATTACAAGGTGTTGCTGAGAGTATTTTGTGGCAGGGGTTAAAAAGGTAATGATTCCTATAGATTTCTGTTTGAAATAAAAGTTGTCAAAACCCAAGTATACCACAGCAAGTTTTGCTCATCTCCTATGAAACTGCAACTCCAAATCAACATTCTAGGCAATCAAGGGAGAAAAATATTCTGTCTGCAAATACCATATGCCACTTGGGAATCATGACTCATTTTGATGTGTTGTTTTTCTGCAGTGTTCACTGCAGCTTTTTTATTTTTTTGATATGTTCCAATATTTCCCATATTTCCCTGTCAGTTAATGACCTCTTCAGTCCTTTTAATATATATTCCAGTTGCATCACTGAGACTATTTTACAATGTTTGGCTGGGTTCTTGAATCTGCAATAGAGTATATTTTCATTTTTAATATGAAAGTCCAGATGCCTTTATAAATGCTTGAAAAATGCATTTGGTCCAGTCAAAAAAACTAGAGCAGCATCTAGGATTCTGTTACTTGACACAGAATGAAATTTGTTAGAGCTGTGGTCATAATGACTGTTCCTCTCTTCACTTGTCATCTGTATGGTCCAGGAATCTAACACATAACATGATGCCATAGCTGGTTTTCGTGTCTTGTCATTAGTGTCTAGCATTTCCAGTGACATGGAAAAGCTTCTATCAGTGCTCTCAACGGCTTGAAGAGCTTTACATACAGGAAGAGGTTTAAAATACAATACAGGAAGGGGTTTAAAAGAGAGCTCTTATCAGTGAATTCTATCGAATAAATCTCTTGAGATGCTGCATGCTGTGCTGAGGCCAGGAAACTTAATTTTTGCAGCCTTTTGCTTAATATATTGGCTAATGCTAATTTGCTTAAAGGCCCAAGTAGATCTGCTTTCTCTACATGATGCATTAACAATGTGTGATCAGTTACCCAAGTCCTTTATAGGTTATGTGTTCTTAGGGAAAAGACTCTGGGAAGGTTTAAACTTCCTGCTTGGAGTGAAAGCATTCTTGGTGGTTTGGGATGCACAAGCAAGCTTAAAGCAGGAGGCATGTGTGGTGCTTTTGTGTGGTTTTACTACAGGTGTAGTTTAACAAAAGTCAAATCAAGTACATAGTTTGTGCCCTTTCTGCCATAATATTAACTTGGCAGTGCTAAGTTAATGGTTGGACTTCATGATCTTAAAGGTCTTTTCCAACCTAAATGATTCTATGATTAACAAAAGCAAAGAAAATCAAGGCTCCCATGTCTCACCCCACCTTTCCTTTTGGTAAAGGCAGAGACCACAGCTACTAAGTATGTATGTGACATTCTTTTTTTTTTTTCTTTACAGTAGAGTTTTAAGAAGTCTGAATTAACCTCCATTTTTAATTCCATACATCATCTCACACTAAAAAAAAAATTAAAAAAAATTATGATTACCTTTGTGACTTATGTGGCCTTGCAGTTTGAAGTTACATGGTATAGTGTAGTTAATGCAATAAAAAGCATTATGTGAGAACCATGGAACTTTCATTCCACATGTTGGAGCAATAAAGTTTCATTGAAACCTTGGCACCAAAACTGTATATCCATGTTCTGTTTGTTGTGCAAAGCCAAAAATACCTCCCCCAAGACTTTTTCACGTGTAGTAAGTGAACAGAGATGTGCTGTACTAATCAAGTCGTCTTTCTCTGTTTATTTGGGGAATTTATGCACTTCCTTTCCAGCACTTGTAAACACTCAGTATCAACCCATTAGCAGGTTTGTCACTTCATCATCCCAGATAGTGTTTTGTTTTGTTTTTTTTTCTCTGTGGGTAGAACAGATCGCTGTTCTTTCAGGGATACTGAAGAATCAAATGTCTGATAGCTATTTCAGGATAAAATATTTCTACTTATCTTGCCATTCCATATTCTTGTTGACAGCAGCAATAATAAAAAATTATATTTCTGTTACTTTACAGACCAGCCTGTAGGCCATCTATGACAGTTGCCCTATAAGACCGATTAAAAACAAACAAACCAGAAAAATCAGGTTAAGAATCTAAGCATAGTAAATGAAAACTGCAGTGTTTATGATATTTATAGTTTTAATAAGAAAATTGTTTGTTTCACTTCAGCAATATTTGGAATGTCTTTGAGAATAAGTAATTTCCCATCACATTGTTTACTGTAGAGACTTCTAAAGATCTATGTGGACTGACAGCAGAAAATTTCTTCCTAATGTTGCTCTCAACAATGGCTGCTTTTTAAACGTGTGAGTGCGTTTTGTTTAGATTTATTTTTTATTCGCAGTCTAATTACACGGATGTTGCAGAGAGACCCGAAGCGAAGGGCCTCTTTGGAAGAGATTGAAAACCATGCATGGCTCCAAGGAGTTGACCCATCTCCTGCAACGAAGTACAATATTCCTCTTGTGTCATATAAAAATCTGTCTGAGGAGGAACACAACAGTATAATACAACGCATGGTTCTTGGTGATATTGCAGACCGAGATACAATAGTGGAGTAAGTTGTCAATTTTCTATATGCAATTTGTTTTGTGCATCTGTCATTTTTGATTAAAGAATGTCATGAGAACCTGGGCACTTCGGTGTTTAAATATCAAGTCATTCAGTTAACAAACAAAATATTACAGTCTTGCTCTGTGATAGGACATTCTAGGATGAGAAATACTTAAGTAGACACAACCTTAGGAAAAACTTCCAAAAAATGTGTTGGAACAGTGTTCGATTCCTGTGGTAGTTTGCCATCTTGAGTAAACTTAACTGCTTTGAAATCCATGCTTTTACTTGTGCTTCGTATCTCATGTATATTTGGAGGTGATAAAATTCTAGCATTTTTCCCTTCATACATTTCCAGTATACCTGAATCTTTATTAATTTAAAATATTATTCCTTTTACCTATATAATGCAAAACAGTAATTGTCACTCAGTGAGCTTGCTAGAAAGCTACATCATTTTTTCTAATAGATTAAAACCTCCAAATTTCTAAAATATTCCCAAAATTGAAACAGGACTTAAAATTGTTTTTTCTATTTGTTTGTGTTTAAGCTGGAAAAACTGTTACTATCTTATCATTTGGGGGGGCGGGGAAGCAGCAGCCTTGCTTTTTAAGCTTTTAGCTGCATAACAGTGGCATCCTTTCTGTTAGAATGTCTGAATGATGCTTACTGGCTTATGAACTCAATTTTACTGTAAACTTAATGTGACAGTCCTAAAATAATGAAGGTTTTTCTTCCAGTTGTTGCATAAACAAATATTAGTACTTTGTGGTTGTATATGCCAGTGGGAAAGCCCACCATTGGTGCATAACATTAATGAAATACAATTTTATCATTTAAAGAATGTTCAATAAAGGAAGAATTACTTAATTTTTTTGGACGATATTCTAAAGATATCCAACTGTAGTTGAAATTATAGACTTGTTGCCTCCTTATTTTTAATAAAACCAAGACATGTTTGTCAAAACATCAAAAAATACACAGTTCTGTTTTCAGGCGCTCTTCCTGCTATGAGAAGTACAGCAAGGTGTGTGAGATGCATGTCCAGTTTTCTAAAAAACATTGATGTATGGTTTATTTCATGTTTTGTACTTTCCTTAGGGCATTGGAAACTAACAAATACAATCACATCACTGCTACTTACTTCTTACTAGCTGAAAGGATTCTGCGAGAAAAACAAGAGAAAGAAATTCAGACCAGATCTGCAAGCCCTAGCAACATCAAAGCTCAGTTCAGGTGAGAATTTAGGAATCTAAATGGTTTCTTTTTTTTAACCTGGCTTAATGAGAATATTACTGAATTGCTCAAGTACTTCTTTCTTAAAAAAGTAAAATACTTATTCATTGCAAATTTTAAATGTCTTTAAAGTGCTGTGGACACTTCAGAAGCTGTTCAGAAATCAGTTACCAATAATATTTTCAATTCCTACCATTCTCAAGAAATGCATAATCAATTTGAAGTCTGTATCATCTGAAGTAGTAAGTTTTCACACCTGCTAGGAAAGGGCATGTTCATTGACCTTCAGTTCCTCATACAAAGTGTGTATGTAATGTCCCTGGAAAAAACTGAGTTGCATAATACATAAATATGTTGATGGGGGATTAGTTATAAATGAGAAATCACTCTGAATTTGATGTTATGGTTTAGTTGTTAGCATTGGTTTTTAATGGGCCAAACATCCCCTAAATCAAGCTTAAAGCAAACATCTGTAGATTATGTTCTTTTTAGTATCAGTTGATATGCCTGTTGTCTAAGGAAAACTGTTGAATTAACTGCTTTAATCGCTCATTTAAAGATATTGCAATAGATGTGGGGTAGCCCTGTATGTTAGGGAGTGTTTTGATTGTCTAGAACTTAACGATCGTAATGATAGGTTGAGTGTTTATGGGTAAGAATCGGGGGGGAAGGCCAACAAGGCAGATATCATGGTGGGAGTATGTTATAGACCGCCCAACCAGGATGAAGAGGCAGACAAAATATTCTATAAGCAGCTGGGAGAAGTCTCACAATCGCTAGCCCTTGTTCTCTTGGGGGACTTCAGCTTACCAGATGTCTGCTGGAAATACAATACAGTGCAGAGGAAACAGTCTAGAAGGTTCCTGGAATGTGTGGCAGATCACTTCCTGACACAGCTGGCGAGTGAGCCAACTAGGGAAGGTGTCCCACTGGACCTGTTGTTTGTGAACAGAGAAGGACTTGTGAGTGATGTGATGGTTGGAGGCCATCTTGGGCGTAGTGATCACAAAATGATAGAGTTTTCGATTCTTGGAGAAGTAAGAAGGGTGGTCAGCCAAAATGCTACCTTGAACTTCCGGAGGGCAGACTTGGGCCTGTTTAGGAGACTGGTTGACAGAGTCCCTTGGGAGGCAGTCCTGAAGGACGAAGGGGTCCAGGAAGGCTGGACATTCTCCAAAAAAGAAATCTTAAAGGCGCAGGAGCAGGTCATCCCCATGTGCTGAAAGACGAGCCAACGGGGAAGACCACCAGCCTGGCTGAACAGAGAGCTTTGGCTGGAACTCAGGAAAAAAAGGAGAGTTTATGACCTCTGGAAGAAGGGGCAGGCAACTCAGGAGGACTACGAAGATGTTGTGAGGTTACGCAGGGAGAAAATTAGAAGGGCCAAAGCCCAACTAGAACTTAATCTGGCTACCGCTCTAAAAGACAATAAAAAAATGTTTCTATAAATAGGTTAGCAACAAAAGGAGGGCTAAGGAGAATCTCCATCCTTTTTTGGATGCAGGGGGAAACATGGTGACAAAGGATGAGGAAAAGGCTGAGGTACTTAATGCCTTCTTTGCCTCAGTCTTTAATAGTAAGACCAGTTATCCCCAGAGTACCCAGCCCCCTGAGCTGGAAGATGGGGATGGGGAGCAGAACAAAGCCCCATAATCCAAGGGGAAATGGTTAGCGACCTGCTACACCACTTAGACACACACAAATCAATGGGGCCAGATGGGATCCACCCAAGAGTACCGAGGGAGCTGGCAGAAGTGCTCACCAAGCTGCTTTCAATCCTTTATCAGCAGTCCTGGCTAACTGGGGAGGTCCCACTTGACTGGAGATTAGCAAATATGACACCCACCTTCAAGAAGGGCTGGAAGGAGGACCCGGGGAACTACAGGCCTGTCAGTCTGACCTCGGTGCCAGGGAAGGTTATGGAGCAGATCATCTTGAGTGCCATCACGCGGCACGTACAGGACAACCAGGGGATCAGGCCCTGTCAGCATGCATTTATGAAAGGCAGGTCCTGCTTGACTAACCTGATCTCCTTCTATGGCAAGGTGACCTGCTTAGTGGATGAGGGAAAGGCTGTGGATGTTGTCTATCTAGACTTTAGTAAAGCCTTTGACCCCGTTTCCCATAGCATTCTCCTGGAGAAACTGGCTGCTCATGGCTTGGATGGGCATATGCTTCGCTGAGTAAAAAAACTGGCTGGATGGCTGGGCCCAAAGAGTGGTGGTGAATGGAGTTAAATCCAGTTGGTGGCCAGTCACAAGTGGTGTTCCTCAGGGCTCGGTATTGGGGCCAGTTCTGTTTAATATCTTTATCAATGATCTGGACGAGGGGATTGAGTGACCCTCAGTAAGTTTGCAGCTGACACGAAGTTGGGTGGGAGTGTTGATCTGCTCGAGGGTAGGAAGGCTCTGCAGAGGGATCTGGACAGGCTGGATCAATGGGCTGAGGTCAATTGTATGAGGTTTAAGGCTGAGTGTCAGGTCCTGCACTTGGGCCACAACAGCCCCATGCAACGCTACAGGCTTGGGGAAGAGTGGCTGGAAAGCTGCCTGGCAGAAAAGGACCTGGGGGTGTTGGTCAACAGCTGGCTGAATACAAGCCAGCAGTGTGCCCAGGTGGCCAAGAAAGCCAACAGCATCCTGGCTTGTATCAGACATAGTGTGGCCAGCAGGACTAGGGAAGTGATTGTGCCCCTGTACTTGGCACTGGTGAGGCCGCACCTCGAATCCTGTGTTCAGTTTTGGGCCCCTCACTACAAGAGAGACATTGAGGTGCTGGAGCGTGTGCAGAGAAGGGCAACGAAGCTGGTGAAGGGTCTGGAGCACGAGTCTTGTGAGGAGCGGCTGAGGGAGCTGGGACTGTTTAGCCTGGAGAAAAGGAGGCTCAGGGGAGACCTTACCGCTCTCTACAACTCCCTGAAAGGAGGTTGTAGCGAGGTGGGTGTTGGTCTCTTCTCCCAAGTAACAAGCCATAGGACAAGAGTAAATGGCCTCAAGTAGCGCCAGGGGAGGTTTAGATTGGATATTGGGAAAAATTTCTTCACCGAAAGCGTTATCAAGCATTGGACCAGGCTGCCCAGGGAAGTGGTTGAGTCACCATCCCTGGAGGTATTTAAAAGACGTGAAAATGTGGTGCTTAGGGACATGGTTTAGTGGTGGATTTGGCAGTGTTAGGTTAATGGTTGGACTTGATGATCTTAAAGGTCTTTTCCAACCTAAACGATTCTATGATTTTTAGGTGTTTTTTTTAGTTTGACAAAAACGGGATTAAAAAAAACCTTATAGTAAGGTTCCCTGAGATTTTCAAACCTTCAGCTTGTGACACAGTAAAACTAAAAGGGGAAGTGAGGTTCTGGCATCTAGTTGGTATTGATATGTTCAACCAGTCCAGTTGCGCTGCAACCAGTTATCAAAGCATCCCATATTTTCAGTTACAGCAGCATGTGCTTTTAAAAAAAAAAAAAGAAAAAAACAAACAAACACAAGGCAAATAGTATAGTTTCTACCTGCACATTGATATTGGAGGATGCATGTTTCGAACAGGCATTTTTCTTAAACATTTTGTTTTTAATTTCCTGACTTAAATGATAGACTATGACTAGGGATCTGCTGGTATTGAAAAAAAAAAATCTTTATTGGCCCATTTTGACAATCTTTCCAGTGAAGATCGAGGTTGTGCTGAGGCATTTCCATTAATTTTTGTTCTCTAACCTCCAGTCTCTTCAAAAGTTGCCTTTTAGGTTTTGGTAAAATATTATTGGTAACTATTCTTAGCAATAATAACAATTGTTAGTAGCTGATCTCTTAACGAGAGAAGAATATTGTGCTGACGTTTAGAGTTGCTGCCTACATTCACTGTTGTTAATCTATCGATAGGATTTAGAGAAAAAAAAAATAGCTTGTTCATTCCAAAGGTTTCTTTGTGCAACTTTCATGCAAGGTTGCCCATGAAATCATTTAATAGGCATGATAATGGGGACATAAATGCTATGGTGCCCTTCTGGTGCGTATCCATATTTTCCTTGGCCTAACTGATAAAAGTAAGGTACTACCACCTCAAGTTCAATCTAGGAGAAAAAGGACACTTGTTATAAATTAAGGGCATGCACTTTAGAAAAACAGGTTAAAGATACATCATCTCCATTGATTGTTACCCTGGATTTAGGCTGAGATTTTAGAGGCTTTTAGAGGAGTCTCTTCTGAATTCCATTCCATCTACCTGAATAACGAGTTGTTTCTCTCTGAACCTTACAGTGGTTCTCAACATCTTTGTCATCTCTAGATGAGACTGCACTCTGTGTACTAGAGTAGACTGAAATTTTGTTGCTGCACTTAAGTGACCATTGAGTGAATGACATTTTATGTAGGAAATTTTATCTTATGTTGCATGGTTACAAGCACTTTAGAAGAGTTATTGTTGCAGGTGACTAAGGGTTGCATACAGAATGTAAATGGCCTGGCGCTTGGTGTTACAGAGCTTACCTCTCTTCAAGGGTAATACTGTAACTTTCACTCTGTAGTTTTCTCTTAATGGATCATCCTCTTATTTTATATCAATTTCTTTAAAAAAGAAATCCAAGCAGAGCATTAAATGTGTCTAATACTAGTATTAGTTAGAAAACAAATTACTTTCCAGGAAATCGTTGAGTTTACCTTCAAATGAAAATTCTAAAACTATAAAGTCTGCTTTTAAATTGTTTTGGTTTTTTTCTCTGTGTTAGTGTCACTGTTTCAATAGAGGAGCTGCTCCAGTTATATGAGGAACTGGGACAAACAAGCTCATTGAATCCAAATCTTGATATGAATTTGTAAAGTTGAATGGAGTAGTTGAAGCCTGCCTTATGAGTGTGAATTTTCTTTTCATGACAGGGACATCTTCATAAACTCCGAAACTCTTGCCCTTAATGGTCCCAGGTAGCTATTCCTTGTCTTCATGATGGTTCTAAATTCAAAGTGTGTTTATAGAATGACCTCATGGAAAAGACAACAAAGTAGTGCTTTACTTTGATTTTGAGACTTCAAAAGATTTAAAAAAAAAAAAAAATTCAACTTGCAACCTGGAACTTCCCTTCTGTCCCACTCCTCCCTCAGGCCTACTGGGAATAAGGGGATGGGGGGAAGGGAAGGGAGGCAAACATGGGCTGCTATGAGAGATAAACATACTGTAGTGAGGAGGTTTATTGCCTGGAAAGTACTGTACTGTTAGATACTATATTTAGCCTTTATTGTGACAGCCACAGAACTCTTCCTTTTTTTGCTGACAAAACAGTCCATTCTTAAAACACGGTAAATTCTTGAAACATTTAGATCTCCATTTTCTGTCACTTTTGTAGTTATGTTTCTAATTTATTTAAGTCCTATTTGTTAATCACTGACAGTTGTTTGTGTTTAAAATACCCAGCATAGCACAAGTCATCAGCAAACTAGGTCAGTGGTTCCCAGCGTTTCTGGAGTCAGCTGGGGCCTAAGGGAGGACGCCAGTGTCAAACCAAGGGGGACCACAGCCTAGGCTCCACTCTTTATCTGGACAGCTTGGGTCGGAGCTGCTGGTTGTGTGGCCTCCCTCCAGGCAGAGCTGCTCACTGGTGGGAGGGCACCAGGAGCTCCCAGTGCCCAACGAGAGAGGAAGGAGCCTGTGTGGCTCCTCCTAGGGAATGGACTACACTGGCTCACATGGGTGTGTTGGCATCCAGGTCCTACTGTTAGAGGATCCTGGTGGATCTTTGTATCGCTGGTTTGTTAAGCAAAACTGAAGCTAGCACTTCAAAACAAAGTCTGCAGCTAGGCTTGATGAGTTTAATGTTAGCTTTAATAAAGTACTCTTCTTCAGAGTTCATCCATTTGGGAAGATAGTTGTCAGTTGTTACCTTTGTAGTAGACAGGCATCTCACACTTCAGGATCATTTTCTATCCAGCCATTACAGAGGGAGCCTTGAGCAAATGCAGTCCTACTGCAGGTGCTTCCATTAACTTCAAACACTTAAAAAGAACATGCTTAGAATATGAATATCAAAGAGGTGTCTGAGCTGCCCTTGTTTCTTCAGCTTGACCTCTTAACACAGCAGGGATCGGGGAGTTGGTATGATCCATCCATCTTTGTATGCAGGCTGTCCAAGCAGATATCTGGGGTCACACTTGGTGTGAAACATTCTCTGCTTCCTCTCCTGCTTTCCTCCTACACCTTGCTTCTAAATGGGGCTACGAAGTCATGCAGCCCTTTCTTTTGGCAGACCCAAAATACGGTCAGGAATGTCTTGTAATATGCTATCCATATGTGAACAGAGCGCTCTACTACAGCTTTTCATGCAGTATTCTAGAGTATTTTAGTTATGTAAAGTTAAGTGATTGGCAAACTTCTTAAACTTAAAGATAACTTGTACTTTGAGAGGTTAGAAAAAATTTCTTGGTCTCCACAAGAAATGTGGGGCTTATGCTGAGTGAAGCAATTGAAGAATTATTCAGTGTTAAGGTGTTGGTCTTTCAGATTAGGCTTTCAGAATACAGAGAGAGAGGAAAGACTGACAGTCTTTGTTCTTAATTCTGTGTGCATTATGGGAAAATTACAATATATTTCAGGATTTAAAGTAAAATACAAATCATTAGATACTAGCTTAGACACTGGAGATAAGACATCAGCTGCTAGCTGTAAAACTGATTTACACTCAAGTGTTACTTTAATTTTGATTTGAGCTAATGCTAGTACAGAGTCATACATTTTGAACTTTGATTTACAGTTTATTCAAGTGTCATATTAAGAAGCTTGAGTCCTGAATTCATGCAGCTGTATTATTCCAGTTCCTCAGCTAAGGTCAAATAAATGTACACTCTCAATTCATGTGTGTTTAAAATTAAAGGGGATTTTGTAGAATAGAGCTTGGTCTGAATGAGACTTCCTGAAAATGAGAGAATGTTTCTTCTGACTCAGCTTTTCAGTCTCACTCGTGTTAATTCTAAGCTGATTTTTATATTAAGAATACTGGGGAAAAAAATACCAAGCTTCAGATTAAAAGTAGTTTGCAATACTATCTTCTTTACGTTGTGCTTGAATCAGCTCGTATCTTCCTCTAGGTACTCGTGGTTCTATACCTACTTCAGATTATTTTCTTGGAGACACAATTATTTAAAGTTTTTATTGCTTAATTCATTTTCTGAGAGCAGTGAAATCTTAAGGTTTCATTTGACAGTAACCAACATAAGTTCTAAACTATAATTTTGTATATATGATGTTCCTTTCAAATAACATTTCTAAAGGAATGCACGTTCTCAGAGGAGGTTTCCTTTTCCTCAGTTACTCAGTACTGTTATTTACAAACATGCCACTCAGCAGGCCGGTTTGTGTGGCAGTACTTGTGCTTCTCTTGTGCAGATCTTACATTTTCTTTTATGTCCTGAAATGCTCGCCAGGATCTAACTTTTCTCATATCCTTTATAATTGTTTATGTAGGCAATCGTGGCCAACAAAAATCGATGTACCCCAAGATCTGGAGGATGACCTTACAGCTTCTCCTCTCTCCCATGCAACTGTTCCTCAGTCACCAGCTCGCACAGCTGAGAATGTTCTCAACGGCCACAGAAGCAAGGCCCTTGGCGATTCAGCAAAGAAAGAAGATATCCCTGAATTAGCTGGACCGGCACTTTCAGCAGTCCCATCAGTGAGCTTAAAACCCACTACAAGTGGCCGGAAGTGCTTGTTCAGAGTAGAAGAAGATGAAGAGGAGGATGAAGAAGATAAGAAACCTATTTCTCTTTCTACTCAAGTTGTTCTGCGCCGTAAGCCTTCAGTTACAAATCGTCTTACTTCAAGAAAGAGCGCACCAGTCCTCAATCAAATCTTTGAGGAGGGCGAGTCAGATGATGAGTTTGACATGGATGAGAACTTACCCCCAAAGCTCAGCAGGTTAAAAATGAATATTGCTTCACCTAGCACAGTGCATAAACGCTATCACAGGAGGAAAAGCCAGGGACGGGGCTCTAGTTGCAGTAGCTCAGAAACAAGCGATGACGACTCGGAAAGTAGGAGACGCCTAGACAAAGATAGTGGGTTTACTTACTCCTGGCATAGGCGGGATAGCAGCGAAGGGCCACCTGGCAGCCAAGGAGATGGTGGTGGACAAAGCAAACCAAGTAATGGAAACGGAGGGGTGGACAAGACGAGCCCGAGTGACAACAACAAAGGTGGGGGGAGTCCCTCTGGTAGCTCCAGCGGTAGCACCAACAACACTTCCGGTTCCACTCGTAGATGCGCTGGATCTGGAAACTCAATGCAGCTGTCGTCTAGAAGTGCAGGGGAACTGGTTGAAAGCCTGAAGTTAATGAGCCTTTGCCTAGGTTCACAGATTCACGGCGGAGCTAAATACATTATTGATCCTCAAAACAATCTGTCCTTTTCCAGTGTAAAAGTACAGGAGAAATCAACATGGAAAATGTGTATAAGTTCCAGCGGAAGCACAAACCAGGCTTCATCGTTGGGCAGCCTAAAATTTTTTTCTGACCAAATGTCAGACACAGCAAACGAATTGGAACGGATAAAGAACAGGAACTTGAAAAACAATGTGCTACAACTACCTCTCTGTGAAAAGACGATATCTGTGAATATTCAGCGGAACCCAAAGGAGGGGCTGCTGTGTACCTCCAGTCAAACCAGTTGTTGTCATGTCATTTGACAATGACCTGACTTTAATAGCTCGATCTACTTGACAGCGTCATTCTTCCTGTTCAGAGCTGTGAACATCTTGTCGCCGGACCCCCTTTTGTTGTCTTAAGATTTTTAAGTGGGCTTTGAGCAGTTATTTATTACACTTTAATTTTGTGTTTGCTTGATGGTATGACAATGCATGGTCTTTGCATGCTGCTAGCCGATATGTTCTTCTTTTTCAACAAAACAGAATATTTTATTGTGTAATTTTTACATTTATAATTTTACTATGGAAGATCTGGATTCAATATCTGGATCCTAATGTAAATGGAGCACTTAGAATTTTCATGTTCTGCACTTAAACTAGAGAGAGAAGCTTTTGTTTGCTTGTGAAATGTTAATTCTTGTTCTGACCTTCTGTGATATCTAAAATATGTGATACGTGGCATACTTCTATGTGTCTGAAACAGAACCAAAGCAATAATGTTTTGATGCTGAAAACTCTTCAGGGAGCTTTCAGATGTTCCAAGGCTTGTACAAAGCAAAGATGCACTGAAAATTAGTGATCTTGAAACCTGATTTTAAACCCACACCTATTTGTCTTAAGCTATGATATGGATAAAGTTGTGGCTCAAAAATCAAACTGAAAAGATCTTGTTTTGCTAGAGGCAGTTTTCTTTTTTTTTTAAAAAAAAAAAAAGGCAAGTAGATTTGTAAGGCAGCTTTCTCCCATAGAAATATGTTAATATTACAAGCAGACAATCTTCTTTTTTAATATAACAAAGGTAAATTATTAAGACTACTTCTGAGTTTTTACATGCTAACTGAAAATAAAGTATTTGTATGAATTACTTTTGTTATTAGTATATCATGACACTTAAAATATTAAGTTTTTACCTTGTAAACCTTCTCCCCTGTCCTCTCCCCCCTTCCCTGAGACTTCAAAAGGCAATAAGGGATGGAAAACCTTTAGGTAATTGGATTCCAGTTGAAATTGTTATTGTCACTTACATTTTTCTCATTATTACTCTTTCTAAGACTTAAAATACTGCTGTTCCCCACATGTACACCACTTACTTTCCCTCAGTAATCATGCTTTTTCATAAAGTCAGTTTAAAATAGCATATAGGAAAGTATTTATTTTACAGCTCTTAGCCTTTCTGTCGGGTTTCCCATTGCCATGGCAAGGTCTTGATTTAGAGTATTTCTGTACAAAAGGATACTTTTGACCAGATGAATTAACTTTGTGGAGTTTTATTATCTAGAATAAAATATATTGCAGATTGCTAGTTTTGGGAAGGGCAAGAATGTTTTATTTTTTCATGCTGTGCACTGGGTCTTCTAAGCAATGCTAGTGAAACTGGTGGTGTTATGTAGCAGCGCCCTGGCAGACGTTGGATGTCTGAGCGGAGTTTACACTGTTGAGCGTCTTGTAACACTTGCAGAATGGTCAAGTACAATGCATTTCACATCCACTGCAGAGTGAGCAGAGCACCAAAGAACGGCGTTACGCTTGGGCGTAATTTGTACAGCTCATGACAGCTCTTCTTGATGAGTAAAAGACTTTCCTAAGAGAGTCTAAATTGCATGGGGTATTCTTACTGGCTAGCCTAGCCAGGGATTTTACATTCTGCTTCCTAAGCAAGGCAAAGGATAAGTGTTTTACTACTTTAAGTTTTAAACTCTAGTTGCAGTTTAGTCAGTGTGATATTTATAAATCAAAAGCTACAAGAATAGATGTGTGGGTGAAGCCATAGAACATATTTGCTTGAAATCTTTGAGCAGGGATCTTACCAAGGGCCAGAAGTGAGATGTGTGGTTCACGGACGGTGAGCGTAACATCCAAGTAGGAGACAAGTTTATAAAGGGCATTGGCAATAAACTTATTTGTTGCAGCTTTTTTCCACGTCTTGTAAATACTCTTTCCTGATACTATGTACAGCCTTGGAATGGCACCTTTTAACTAACCCCAGGTGTATTTTGTTTCCAATGTTTTTATATACAACTGTATATATGGTGCTCACTTTAGAACAGCAGTGTTGACCATTTATGCTGCATAGTTGTATTATAGCCTTATAGTTGTGTGTGGTTGGTTGAACCTTTGGGTGTACAGATGTTAGTCTGAGCGGTGTCCTCTATCCATTTGTTGATCGGTGAATGACTGTGCATGTGGTGTATGTTGTATTATGTCGTCACGTAAAAGGAAGGGCGAGAATAAACCACTACATTAAGATAATATCGGACCAAACTATTTAGAGCAAGTAAACAGTTTCTTGTACCCCTTAACGTGTCTTGAAAAGTTGCATATAGTTACAGTAGTGTATAAATTAAATATTGTGGAAAAACAATTAGTCTTGTATTTTTCTGTATGTGTGTATATAAATATATATATAAAAAAATAATGTACCTCTAGCAACTTAATCTGTATTTAAGATGTGACAATCTTGACACAGAATTTTAAGAGTAGCAGTATAAATAAGCAGAATTAATGAACAGAAATATAAAAACTTCTCACCAAGAAAGAGTCCATGTGTGTGTGTTAAGAGGGTACAGAAATATCAGCTGATCTGACCGCTTCCAGCAATGTTTGGCTTTTTCATTGTGTAAACATTCACGGTGTGCGACAGACATGGAAAATCCAGTTAATAAAAGTGATACCTTGATTGATGCATAACCTATGATTTGCATGTCAATGCAGTTTGTTTCTCCCAGTGTTGACTGTGTAAGGGCGGCACAAGCTCCTGGCCGCGTGCCCCAGGCTGCGGCACAGCGGAGGTCAGACCTTCCGGAGACACGCGTGCTGGGAGAGAGTTCTCAATACTGCAGACGCTGAGCAGCGCTGAGCAAGTTCACGTAGAGTAATAAAAGAAAATGGAAAGCAGTAGAAACGTAAGCTCGGTTGCCTTGACAAAGTACAACTTTGTGTGTGGGTCCATGTTAATTTGCAAACTTTCAGTTATTCTCTTGCATAGACCAAACTTGTTAATTTGGGCTTAAAAGTTGTCATGGTTGGCATCTGCTAAAATAGCTTTTTGTTTAAAGGTTGAGGTTGCTGTTTCTTAGGCAGAACTTCAGAACGATTTAAATGGTTTAGTCAACTTTACAAGCCGCTGTTCAGCTAGAGAATATTGATGACAAACTTGTCCAGCTCACCATCTTGGCAAACCTGGTGCTGTTCTGGCAGCTCGTGCCTGGCAGCTCTGGAATACGGACTACAATGGGTTTCAAAATCTGTTAAAGTATTTGCTGTGCCTGTGCCCAGGTCAGTCAGATGAGTCTTATCTCAGCCACATGTGTGTCGGTTACAGTCACGGGAGGGATACCCTACCCACCCCTGCTGTAACGCTTGGGGAAGGCAAGGTGCTGTGCTTGTCTCAGCTTTGTCTTGCTAGATGACATGGCTGGTTGTATACTAGTTTGCCAAATCTGCATGGGTGGTGTGCAAACTAGTTTGGGGTTGGGTTTTTTTTGTGAAGATACAAGTGAGTTGAAGTTTCACCCATATAGATGGAATGTTTTTAATCCAAACCTAACCCAGTTAACTAACTAGTCTTTTGCAATGTAAAATGGGTAATAGTAAAAAACCCCACCCGTGTTAGCATCAGCACTGACACACAGTAGAAGCGAGCAGGGGGCCATGCTGACTGTGCATTGAAAGATGGGTGCCTTAAGACAAAGCTAATGTCACCCAAACCGCCCAAGATCTAAAACCGCGGTGCAAGACCCAGCTTTGTCTGTGTGCATGCTCTGCTCTGTTTCTGCCGTCAGCTGTAATGGGATCCCAGGGGTTAATTCCAAATCTGCAACTGCTTCACAGTGTACATTTTACAACTGTGCCCCACATGGCAATGTTTACACTGCCAGGTGCTGGAAAACATCTGCTCCTGAACATTTAGTCTAAAATTAAGTATGTTGGTACAGGAACCGAGAGAACAACTGAAATACCTAAGCTCAAATCCAGGCGTGTGCTCTCACTGTCATCACTTATAAATTGCTGTGCCTTAACATGTAGTTAGGAGAGTAATGCTGCTGCTTGCTGTATTTGTGTACTGTGACAAGCAGTTCGGGCTGAGGAGGGGGTAGCAGCGCTACCTGGAACATGTCCTGCCAGAGCACTATCGTAAGGACTGCCGGGGGGGGGGGGGGTCTGCCATCTTCTGCATGTCACCAGTTCACCCTTAGAGATGTCTCTGGTGACCTGTGGTTGGAGCCATTCAGCACAACCTGCTCTTCTGCAGGGATCTAACTGCTCATGAAACATGAACTGCAACTGGCCAGAGACAGTATGGACACAGCGTGTTTGGCACACTTATAGGGATTAGTGGCATTTAACAGGTTATGTAATTATATGCAATTAATGTATGCTTGCTTTATGATCGGCTAGTTGTGCAAAGCTGTACCCACAGGCTTTTGCAGCTGGGACCTTGCCATTGCTGGTGAGCTTCCCAGCTCTGGTTAACACAAAATGGGGTGGAGGCAGTAGCAGGCAAGGAGTGGCCAAGGAACTCATGGGCTGTGCCCGTGCCTCAGTGAGGGAAGGCGTAACAAATCTTGCACTGCCCTCCTCTTTCTTTAAGATGACAAGGCCAAGCAATAACATCTCAGTAACTAACAACTAGTACATGCAGGTCAGATTTTTTTAAATTAATTTTTCATCAGCAAATAAAGAAATGTGCTAACCACTAACAGCCAAATCCCAATGTGGATGGCTGGCAATAAATGGGTAAACTGGAATGTCCTGAACACTGGAGCCAATGAAGCCACCCCGACAGCCTTTCCCATGGTTAAGTTTATGTGGATGAATCAGAGCAGATCTGTCTGTCGCTAACTCCAGATTATGACTTGCTTTCAATAAAAGGTGTTTGAGTAATAACACCTTGATGTGACTGTACTGGGGAAAGCGTAACAGTGACTCACTTGTTTAGTTGCCTACTGACTGAAGCCAGCACAGCTCCCTCGCTGAAGTCACGTAGGTACAGTGTTTGGAAGGACAGCCGCAGTGCCCTTCTCCAGAGCAGTGTCGTCATAGCTGTTTTAGGCCGCTCCCTTCTTGAAGCACAGGCTCTGGCTATTTTTTTTTGAGCTTAAAATTGTGATTACTTGTAACAAGTTGACTCAGTTTGGCCTATCTGTATGTATTACAAATGACATCAATTTTTAGGAGTGAAGAACCCTGAATTAGTGACAGAGTAAAGTCTATTAGATTAGGGGAAAAAAAAGATGATCTCTACTTACTTTCCCAGATGGTAGAAGAATTATGTCTCATGAAAAATGCAAGTATACTTGATATTTTAGAGGACTTGAAAAGCTAGGGGTTTGTAAGGACTTCACTAGGCTCTCAGACATGTCATTTCAGATCTCCTTAGCAATTAATTTCAGCAAACCCTTGTGTAACATCTTCCTTCTTCTTCCCTCTCCGTCCTCTCTCTTGAGAAATACAGGGCTGGGGGAGGCAGAAGGGAAGGATCTGTTTTTCTCTGGGCTCTTGAGTGCCCAAGGCCTGGGAGAGGTTCAGCTCAGCGCTGCAGACCTGGGAGCTAGCAGGAAGGGCTGAGGAGCTCAGGATCGCCCAGGATCGCCCTCATCACACCAGTGATGACAGATACCATCACCGCTGTGCTTTATATCAAGCAGCGGGGTGCAGAGAGATCCCTCCTCCTCTGCTGTCAGCCCAGCCTGACGCTGGCACCCATGCCTCCAGCTCTCAGACAAGGCATGGGAGACCTTTCCTGAAGAAAGCACATGGCAGTAGTAGGCATGGTTCCCACTGGCTTTGCTTATTTGAATAAGGAAGTAAACTCCCAGTCAGTGCAAGTCATCCTGAATGAGATTTGAGATCAATTCCCTCACATCTAGGTAGGCTAAAACACCCAGATCGCTTGCCTGCTTACAGAGGAACGTTTCCCCATGTAACAATTCCAGTGTTTTCCTCTTCTACTGTCCTCAAGTTCACAGGAGGTGCTGCAGTCCGGCAAGTAGAGTTCTTGAGTCAGCAGATCCCCCTGGGCCATGCAATTAGACCTGTGGCTCACAACATACCTGATGAGAGAACTTTTGTATCACCAGTAAATTATTTATGCCTGCCCTTTTCCTTAAAAACAGCTTGCTTGGTTGTTATAGCTGCTGCTAAAGAGCCATGTAAAATTCAAGCCTTATGGATAGCTACAGGCTACTCCCACACAGTCGTCTTCCCAAACAGGATGCCTCCAGACTCACCCTAGGTTTCTCCCTAAACCTTGAGACCAGAGATGAACTTATTTTATTTCTTAGACTCAGGCACTGGAAGAACTGCCACGCACCCAAGTCCCTTGCCCGCACTCCTGAAAGGCCCAGAGCCAAGGCTGTCTCTAAGGTGTAAGGGTCTCTCTAGCCGGGTAACGGACCCTGCCATGAACCTCCAGGGATGGACTCGCTGCCCGCAACGGAGGCACAGGCAGCACGTAAGCTGGGCCATGCCCAGTCCCAAGGCAGCTGCTCAGAGCCCCTTCAGGCTTTCCACAACCCCCGCGTCAACCCACCACTATTTGCCTGAAGGGCCTGAGCTGCAGCTTCAGCTATCGCTGTACGCAAACCGCTCGATGCCCCCAAGGAAGAAGATGGAAGACGCTTACTGGGAACCAGACACCTCTGACCTAGGTGGCTTTGTTTCCTTTCACTTTGGTGCACGTTCCCCTTTCCCCTGTGGCCCACTGTGCCCTTCTCCATTGCATGCTGAGAAAACCAGGCCAACGGCCTCACACGTCAGCTCTGCACCAGGGGATGGCCTGAGCACAATGGGAAAATGAAGTCTCCGCTCCTGTGTGCCTTGGGGACACAGTTACCCAGACTAGGAACAGACATGAATGGCAGTTACTGGTAAATATCTTATTTATTCTTTCTAATATTTTCATCTGACAACAGATTTTGTCAGTAAGTTTCATCCCTAGCATCCCACAATTTCTACGGAAGCACCTACAGCAGAACTAAAACAATACAAAGACATTCAGAAGCACAGACAGAAACATTTTTTCTCTCAAATGAGAAATGAAAATAGATGACATCGTGAATGTAAAAAAAACCAACCACCAAACCAAACCCCAATATCAAACCAGTATCAAACAGTATGAAACACAGGAACCCTCCCAGTAAAAGGACACAGAGCAGCATACAGAGGAATAGGAGCTAAATTTCAGTTCAGTGACAATGTATTACTCGGCAATATACAGGTAACACTTCTCAGCCAGCTAAAGTGTATGCTCTTTAGGACAGAAACACTCTCTTGTCATGACTGTGTAGCATCCATGATGCTAAAACAAAGCATCATGAAAAAACTCTAGTTCTAGAAAAAACTAGTATCTAGAAAAAACTCAAATCCCTAAAAACCAAAGGATTCCCATACTTCTCTCTCACTCACACTATGGAAGGTCATAATTCTTCCATACCTACTAGCTTTAGGTGGAGAATCCACCTAAAGAACAGTATTATCCCCATTTATAGGCAAGGAAACTAAGCAGAAGTGAAGGGATTTGCCCAAGGCAAGGGCAACAGCTAACATTACTTATGTCACCGGGTACTTAAACCGTACTAGAGATTTTCCCGTTAGTCTACAGAAAACAGGAGAATGAAAGGACCACAAGGACAACCACAAAGTCAGTTTTGAAGAAATCTACTTTTTTTTTTTTTCACATGATCACAGTTTAGACACAACTCGATTCCTTCTCTAACCCATCTTAGAAAATTATTCCAGACACCTGATACAGTTGCCATCAGCAAAACACACCAACTTTATGCTCATAAACCAGCACAAATTAGCAGACCAGCAGAATCCCTTCAAAATGGCTATGACAAGCTCACAAGAACATATTCCACCAGGAACCCATCCCACAGATTTTTCTTCTCCTGAACCGTTCACTCAAAAACACTGACTAGGCAGCACGAGTGAAACTTGAACAAACGTGACCTACTTCAGAGCAAAGTGGGCAAGAAACTGCAAAGCTGGGGAGCTTTCATGGAGAACATGCTGGTCCCCTCCTCAAAAAAGCTTCGGTTTTGGGATCTCTACAGCACTGTAAGAAGGGAGACGTGCTCCCCTCAGAGATCCCTGCCGGTTGCTCAGGGCAGAGCTTGTGCAGCCACAACCCTGCCACGGCTTCAGGAACAGGCTGTGAAACAGCAGCAGCCCATGAGATACCCCTGAAATAGCAGCAGCGTGGGGGACGCGCAGTGGGAGAAGCAAGAACAGAGACAGCAGCTGTAGCACCGTTTTGCTCCTCTTCCCAAGGGAACAGAGTCATTTCTTATTGGGTCACGCTTGCAGAGTTTGAGAAATGCTAATTTTAAATTCCAGACAGAACACATTATTTTGGCTTAGTTATATTACTCTGCTGTGGGGGCCCTGTGGCAGAAATCTGAAATGTGCCAAGTAGGCAAACACCTTAATCATTGTAACAGCAGATTTTTCCAAACAGAATTCCAGCAAGTATCACATATAGGTAAATTACATCTACCAAAGATGAAGGTCACAGCAGGAGAATATAAACTGTCTCAAGGTCACAGGAGCAAACACTGTAGAATTTGGTCCTGTTGCTGTCAGAAAACAATGAAACATTAGGAAAACTACCTTTTTGTGAAATGCAAGAAAAAAAATCAGATACTCACTACATACACGAGTACTGGTATATCAAGTACCAGGTTTAATTGATCTGTTGCTATCAGTTCATTTAACCAGAAGATCCATTCATACAATACTGCAGTTCAAGATCCAGGGAAGTGATACCAAAATTTAATGTAAATTAAAAAATAAATACACTTCATAAATTACTGATCAGCAATCTGTTTCCTACTGAATGCTTTTACCCAGCTTTTGAAAAGATTTTAGCTGGGGCTTATTTAGATAACTAGCACACAGGAATATATAATGCATACTTTATAATATTTAGGTTCAACTATTTCTCAGATCATATAGGGAACAATCATGTATTTCATTATGCAATGTATAAAATATTTAAATTTATTTGTTATGTGCAAACAGTAGCTAATAAGCAAGTCTTTGAAATAATACAGGATTGATTAGCTATTGTAATAAAGGAACAAAAGAGGCAATAACCCCAAAGGGACAGTACACTGTGAATTCAATACTAGTCTACCTTCTTTTTTTTTTTTCTTTTACAAAGTTGCAGTTGAAAACTCTAGTTAGCTTCCGGATGCTTACTCACAGGATCTGTTTTCAATCACTTGAAGCACAGTGAGTCTGGCAGATTTCAGCCAGACCTAGCATAAGCTGGAGTGCTTTATTTGGTGTTAACTTCACAAACGGTTGCATATAAGAACCAAAGAGAGCAGGAGAAAAGATCTTTTTTTACAACGTCAGGCAAAGAATATTTACCAAGTATCATATAAGCAGGTGCCACCTACTGAATAGATGGTAGAGTGCATGCTCTGAGCGCTACACTTCATCATAAACAAATGCTCAAGAAGTGCCCGCATTCACATGTGACTGCTTTAGTCATCCTCGTTCCTTCATGTTTACTCCTTCAGTGACTCAGCCGCAAGCTTCATTTGCTGTGAGAAAAGGGAAAAAAGAAAAGGTACACTAAGTGAGTGGTAGCATGACAAATTACACCAAACAGCAAAGTCTGAAAGCAGGACACTTCTGAATCCAACTGAAAAATAAAACTGCACAAAAAAATTAACTCAAGCTTTGGTAGTTAAAAACGCAAGTCTATTATGCCTGACTTTTACAAATGACAGGTTTTTAACAGAGGTATTGCTTTTCCCACCAAAAGACTCGGCAAACGATGATGCAATTTGTATGTTAATTAATTCTTTTCGTGATGAATAATGCCTTACGCTGAAATTACTGGGCCCAACAGATACAGAAAAAAAACCCTTCTCCCTCAGACTCGTGACCGGGGGAACTGCTGTAAGAACGGCAAAATGAAAAGCCGGTGGAAATTACTGTTGTATTGGAACTGTCTTCTGCCACTCCTAGGCAATAGCCGTGCTCATGACAGCGCACTGCGTAAGCTGGCATCGCCACCGCTGCTCCTGGAAATCCCTGACCCCTACCTCTGGTCATGCCTGTCTGCAGGGTAACTGGCAGTCACCTTCCCTCTTCTTAGGCAGCACTGGCTGTGACTTAAAACAGTGGCAGTAAGCACAGACAGGTACAGCCGATGGGCTTCGCTGGACATTTGCTCTTACATTTAGGAAGACATCAATACGAGGCTGGAATTAAGAATGCTTATCACTGAATCGCAGATTTATTTATTTATTAAAATACAAGATGGCTCTTTGAGATTACTTCAGATAAGCAAAATGCTCACCACAATGAAGGACTGTGATGTCAGAATGTCAGACACAAAGGGAATTAAAAAATAATTATTAATTATTCCTTGTGGTAGCAGATCTTTGTTCTGAAGACATGAATGCAATTTGCTTAGTCAGTGGGAGAATCTACCTACTGGCCAAGAGGTGTGCAGATTTTTAAGGTAGATTCTTTACAGATGTAAAATTTTAGTTCACTGTGAAGTCTTCAATACTGCAGAGGGTTTATTTTAGGAAAAATCATAAAAGTCATTTAGCCTTAAATATTTAAGTTTTTAAGGCATCTTAAAAGCTCGAACGAACTACTGACACCACACTGCCCTCAATTTCCCATTGCACAAATGTTAAGGTGTAACTGTTACTCAGTGTTTCTGTATTGCCCATTTTTTTTTGCTGCTGAATTGAATTAAAACATCCTGTCATATAAGAAAGAGGCAGCAGACTGCTATGGTGATACGTGTTATTTCCAATCCTGTTGTGAAACATTTTTGTTTTCATTATCTTAGGACATCACCAGAGAGATCTCAACGTGAAACCAGAGTGACAATTCCAGGCGTCCAAAATACCTCCTGAGCAAGAGAAACCAGAGCCACTCTTTGAACCTTCTTGTTAAAGGGGGAGTTTCATAGTACAGAATTCACAGAGGCAAAAAGAGCAGAGTTTAAACCGTGCCAAAGGCGTGTCTCACACATCACCTGGGGTTATCAGCTAAGGGTCTTTCAACGTCTGGAAGGCTGGAAACCACCCTGATACGCTAAGAAATAATTACAGAGACTGAAGTCCCCAAAGAAAAAGACTGAGAGACGACAAAGGAAGGAGACTAGATGGAGACCAGCCTGAAGGACAAGGTGAGGAGCACAGGCAAGGCGATGCACAGCACTGCTGGAATTCAGGTGTCCAGCGTGACTGCCGCCTTAGAGGCAGTTTGGCACACAAGGAAAGAAAAAGGCTGGACATGAGAAAGTGAGTGATCATATGAAGAAATAATTTATGCAGCTTCCAACTCCTAAGCAGCTGTGTAGTTTCCATATCATCCACTCAGTGGTGGATGGACATGTGCTTCTGAACTAAGGTTCTTTCTTTTAAGCTTGTGCTTGATTTTATACAAATGGCCCAGTACATACGAGCTATTAGAAAGACAAATACCTAATAATGCTATCAAAAAAAATTGGAAAAGAGGAAACTGCAAATACAGTGGACACTTTCATTCAATTTCTATCCCGTAACAAAGATGTCAGATTGCTCTAACAGCACCTTCTAACTTTCCTTTGCTGCTAGTCTGTGCCTGGACCCATTCCAAAACATTACTCTGCACGATAAAACCCACCTACAATAACTCTTCTTTACCATTTTTATCTGTATTTCCATGCCATCTATAAGGGAAGTAAAATTAGTTTGCGATACAAATATTTATATGCTTCTCCATAGCAACAGTGCAGAAAAAAAGCCATAGCTAAATGCTGGAATACAGATTCCTCTTCTGCATCCTGATTCACTTATTTAAATAAATGTCTGGATAAAACTACAGCATCTTAATTAAAGTGACTTCTACCCCTATTGTAAAAACATTAAAAAGATACAGAAGACAGCAACTTAATTCAGTTCATGATTCATCAAATTCAAACCTAATTCTCTTATTTTAGAATTATTTTCTTGAATTCTGAGCGTTGTTGTAATTATACGGGGATTGATGAGGAATGTAGAAAACTGGAAAGATAAAAATATTTTTATTCTCTGATTTCTGCAGGGCTTGCCAAAGCCTGGCAAGAACCCAAGCGTATGACTATTAATGATGACTAGATGGTAATCTGTCCAAAAATTCTGTACAAGCGGGACTACTGTCATTTATTTTTGAAGGCCCTCCTAACTTTAACTGAGCTAATCTTATGCTAGTATTCTCTTATGCTGGCAAACTTATGCTAGTGTATTTAAAATATGACGAACAAACAAATTTCCCCGCTTCTTCACTGGGCCAGTGAGTACAAAACCCTCTTAAAATAGCTCCACATGCTGCCATGGCGCACACAGCCTGGGCAAAACCAGTCCAAATGCAGTCACTCACGTATTTCAGGAAATGAATCTTAAGCAATGCGAGAACCCCAGGAGCAGCATATTTCATTTCTTCTTTATAATTTCTAATACCAAAACATATTTTGCAGTACCTGGCAGCACCAGGCTCCCCTAAGAGCTATCACTTCGGCAAGCAACATGCGGTGGCACCATTAGACAGTGAAATTCTTTGCCAAGTTCTGGCTGAAGAATTTTTAAATTTGCTTTTCTTTTACTGTGAAAGGAAATGTTCCTTTATACTGGGAAAATATTTCTCTAGAGCAACATATGGGAAAGGGAGTGTATTTTTTTTTTCTGATACTGAGAATGGGAACTGACAAGATATATTTTAAGATCACCCTTCCTCTGATGGCCCCAACAGGCTCATTGACAGACCTGTGGGACTGAGTTAACTACATCAAAAAGACATTTCTTTGTAAGTTTTAAGTAGTTATTTTAAAAATATAGAAAAAGAGGTATTAAAAACTTCTCAATCTACTTTTCAAACCTACTAGATACATAATGGCAAAGAAAACCAATGCTCAGTTGAGGGGTATTAAAAGCCTCTGTAAACTAACCAGAGGCGTAGTTCAGAAATGAGCTGGCTCAAGAAACCGTTCTTCATTTATCATCAGCTGGGAGTTACTAGCGAAAGGTTTATGCTTGCGTTCTGCCTGACAACTGATCGCACAGTCCTGCTCCCTAGCAAGCTAGGCCGGGCTCTGCGCAGCACTGCGGATCACGTCTCTCTCCCGCTGCGTGGCTGTAAGACCGACTTAATGGTCTGCTGTGCGCAGCACGCTTAGCAACAGTAGCCTATGCATGCAATACGTAAGTGAGGCATATGTTTAAACTGATAGTAGTTTATCGTAGTGGGGCTACAGTGTCGTTTATTCTAAAATTCTACTGTTAGGAATTGCTCTAAATATTTATCTGCTGTAATTCAATAGATTTGCTATTCCCATTTTATTAAGTTTAAATTTCTCTGTAAAGCACACATAATATAATTAGTACTTTCAGTAGAAACAGCAAAAATTCTTCAATGTGGTTTACAAATAGGCTTTACCAATTAATTAGATTTCACTATATTTCAACATTACATTTTCTGAAAGCACTATAATAAAACGTAACAGATCCTTTCACACCACAAATACAGTTGCATACCAACCCTGGAAATCAGGCTACTTCCTTTGTGTGTTCACAACCAGAAACACAAATTTTAGTACACAGGGTGTTGACTGTAGTTATCAATGACTGGTAAGTCTGCAGTTAGAGGGTCTACGGAAGTCTGATCTCTTGATTTAGTGCTACGAAAAAATACTACTTAATATAAGCAAGTAAAAGAAATAACTACAAACACGAACTAACAGAAATACACGGTAACACCCGCAGACCTCGACTAAAGCAAAACCAGTTGAGTTGCCAAGGGATTTACCACTAACAGCGCTAGGGCTTTGTTCAAGCCGCAGCCTCACTGGAAATCCAGGTCGCTTCTGCATGGCATGAGGAGAACCATGGCCCACCTTCATTTTCAAGCCCTGTGCACAGAGCCCACAGACGAGGAGAGGCTTTGCATCTCGCTCTGCGCAGCAGGACTGCTTTGAGCAAGAATGTCGTATGCTCCAGCGTGAAGCTTCATTCTGCCCCTGCGGCTGCAAAGCACCCGCTGCCTTTCACAAACCCTATCTTGCAAATCCATCTGTGACCTCCTTTCTGCACAAGAGGATGAGAGAGATAACCCAGCACTTCTGCTGTTACCAGTGCTCATTTACACACACTCAATCTAATCAAAACACTCAACTTTCCTATATGGTTTCAATGGGACAGCCAACATTTTATCAGGTGGCTAACAGTCTTTGCTTTCCTCACTTCTGGCTGTCTGTTTAATGTTGATTTACTGCACTTGCTGAGCTCTGTGTCAAATGCTTAGAACACCGTTATTTTCCAGTTACGCTTGGTCTTGGTAAGCCAGCCTCTAACTACTCTTAATTTTACCACTGTGGGTGTTAACGCCAACTGACAATTCAACCACAACCTGAGGAAAACAATTTTAAAAAATAAAAAGCATTTAGAAGTGAAAATCAATGAAACCAGGAGTTAATGACTCACTGGTTTGGTGCTTTTCCATATGCATACTCAGCATACACATGTGTTTGTATATATGAAGAACAGACATGTAAATAGCCATACAGTTAAATATGAGAAGATATAAAGGCAGATGTTTCTAATCAGCAACTCCATCTTCTGCTTTTCCTGTATTCACCATGTAGAACGGCTCACTAGCAGTCAACTGCTTAAAGAAAGCGTAGTGTTATATGGTATCTTTCTCACTTTCTCAAATTAATTATAATATGAAAACATGATGGATATGTATTAAAACTATTCTTTCCTAATGGTGTACAGTCACAACAAAGGTAGTTTCTTGGGCCTTGAGCTGTTTGCTGACAACTGCAAGAACTGTATCAACTTAATCTGTGAGTACCAGTCAGTTATAGAAGAGGCAAATTAACACCTCCTTTAAAAGTCAGTAAGCCTCTTCCACATCTAATATTTTATTCTGTGTGAAAGTGTAAGAATTTATTTAATGGAACTTTGTTCTCGTTGATTACAATGGTGGAAAGTTGTGGTACCTTCGGATCTAGAAGTACAAAGCTTCCCTCAAGGTTTCCGCACATGACATTTAACACTCTCTGCAGGGAATGGAGCTTAAGGACTTCAGGCTTGGGGTAACTTTTAAGCCTCATTTCTGACTCCAACCAGTTTTTCAGCAACCTCTTAGTTGCCATAGCTGGAGATAACTGGTGCTTGTTTACAGTAGCAATAAACACCTTCTATACTAGTATACTCCTGTTTATAAATCCACACAGCTGCAATAGAACACTGAATGCTTATTTTCAGTAACTCATCCAGTACAACCCCTTAAGTCTTCCTGAAAGCTATCGATTTCCAGAATATAGTTTCCCCCCTACTTAAGTAATATGATAGAAGACTTGTTCTTCAAGACAAGTAGGAACAATTTTGCAACTTCCTTATTTAGCAGAGCCAAGACCAATGGCCCTGTGATGCTGCAAACCAGTGAAAATAACTCTCTATAAAGAAAAGCCACACATAAGCATTGAAGAGCCAAAATGCAGATTTTTTGATGAGGAGGTGAGAGGAATTTTAAATTGAAGATAACAAAGGAACAAATGCCAAATTATGCAGCTCATGAGAAGGACTCTGTAAGCACTTATAATAATTTAACTTTTTGAGGACCGAAAAGTTACCAAGCACTGCAACTATTACTCTCCTTACCTCTAGGCTGCATCTGGAATATTGCATCTAGTTCTGGGCCCTCCAGTATAAGAAGGATACTGACCAACTTCACCAAGTCTAGCCATGGGACACAAGATGGGCAGGGAGCTGATGCACATGACCTGTGAGAAAAGGCTGAGACACCTGCCAATATCTACGAGGAGGTCAGCAAGAAGATGGAGCCAGGCTCTTTGCTGAGGTGCGCAGCAAGAGAACAAGAAACAAAGTGGTCATAAAGAAATAAGCCAAAAAAAAAAAATCACTACAAGAATAACTAAGCACTGCAGCAGGGGCCCAGGGATGTTTTGCAGTCTCTGTCCTTGGAGGTTTTCAAGACCCAACTGGAAAAAGCATCAAGCAACCTGATCTGAATTTGATGTTGACCCTGCTTTGAGCAGGGGGTTAGACTAGAGACCTTCTGAGGTCCCTTCCAGGCTGAGAGATTTTTGTTGTTGTTCCTACAGGAATTGCGGCAGAGAAGTTTGCCTGGACTCTCCAGATCTAGAGTGGAAATCTGCTACAAGAAATAGCAGGTAACAGCAAACAGCAAAAAAGTAATTCTCTTCTTTCCTTTCTTGTACGCCTAATTCATGACAGAATACCAAGTTAAAAAAGCTAGTGTTAATGAAACAGTAAGTTCGCAAAATTAGTACGTGCAGAGTCAGGAAAACTTGCAGAATCACACAATACGTGCCTTGGAGTATTGTGCCTGATTAATAGCACTGTGAGCCATAGCAGACAGACAAAGCAACCCCGTTTGTAGTAGACTTTTTCCAGGATTTTTTCCTGATCTACTTCATATTGTCTCTGATCTAAATTGCAAAGTATTAATTAATACTCATTACAATATTCTTACTGTATTAGTCACCCTTTGTTGAACTTTACTTTAGTTCAGTAGATAGTGGAAAAATGTGGAAATAATAGTAGAAGCCACATTAGATAGCATCGTAGTATTTTCTTCAAAAGTATAGCTTACATATTCTGACCCTCAGGACATTTATTTTTATCTTATTTTAGTTCATACTTTTTAAAATTCACTTCTTTCACCGTATCTGACCATATAGTTGCAAAGTGAAAGATAAATACACAAAGTTAAACAACACGTCTGAATGCCTGACGAAGAGCGCGTGCTCTAACGGCACCGACAGGACGACAGACCGGGCTAGCAAATGCTCTCCCCTTTAGCTTATGCAACTACCTCTCATCCAAAAAGCAGCCAGCCAATAGATTTTGGAGTCAGAAACTATTGACTAGCTATGAAAGCAATGATGCAAAAATATCCAAAGTGACATGACCTTGACTGCATCTCAGAGCAGAGGGATGGACTGCACAGTCCTTCCAGATCTGTGCCTGTCAGTCATACATTTCTTTAATTTTGGGACCTGGGTCAAACAGACTTCACTGCAGTTTAAGGGTGCAGTTTGTCCCTGGATTAATAGCACGTCAACAATGTTTTAATGATTTCAGGCTGAGCTATGATAAAATTTATTTTCTCAGGAGTTTGGGATAATGTTAATTACCAGTTTGCAGTTACTAGTTACCATCAAGAGAAAAATGGGTAAAACAAACTATTCCTCCTCTCTGAAGTTTACCAAGTTTATGTACTAAGCAGGATGCCCCTGAGCACGCACTTATCCTTTAGAAGAGAAATACCCAGCACTTTCAGAGTTTAACTAGGCCTCTGGACACAACCCCCTAATTTACAGATATGCCTGACACTGAAGCGTAACTGCCGACAGAGCTGAGTTAGCCTGACACCAACTGTAATAGCAGTAACAGCCTGGCTAAGAACCAGGTTGCTCAGTATATATTAATTTACTCCTTAAGCTCACATGCTTTGCACTCACCCTGCCTCCTGATTCAGGAGGCACAGCTGAGAAACAGCAAAACCAGCATCTGAAAAAATGCCAGCACCAGTGGTGAGGGACACGAAGGCACTGCATGAGATAGCCAACAGTCCTTCCTCCCCACGCTTCTGCTTGAACGATTAAGTGCTCAGGTGATGTCAAAAATACACAGCTCACTACAGCTGCTGGGAGAATATGTGTTTCGGTCTAACACTTTCAAGACAAGCAAAGCTATGCGAGCTCTGTGCTTCCATTTTTTCCAGCTGAGGACTGGAAGGGACCTGCTGGGTTATAGACACAAGCGTCCCTTGAGCGCATAAACCCGCGCAGTAGTAGAGGTTTAGCCCCGAGGAGACCACACAACATCTATTCCAGTATTACACATGCCAAAACCCACACAGTTTTTGCCAACATCCCTTAACAAATTCTGTTGTACGAAAGGCAAAAGACTAGTTTAAACTATTTAATGCCACAAAAAGAACAGAGGAAACATCAAGAGCATGAACACGTCTCCTTGTAATCTGTGCAACAGCAGGGAATAGACTGTGTGAAAAGCCGAGATGGTCTCTCAAAATGAGTTATGCCCAACCCTCAGAAGACGACAAAAAAAAATACTCTGTAATGCCATTACTTTCTGGCTACAGATTTGGCCATCAGTGGAACCCAGGCACACAAAGCCTGACACCTCAGCACCCAAAGCACTAGCACCCTGTCCACCCTCTGCTCTGCCAGCGGACACAAAGGCATGCCTAGCCCCAGCCCAAGCCCAGCCTGCCTGAATAATAACCCGGGCCCACATTTCTTTCCAAATTTGTTAATTTGTGGATCCGTACAGAGCCCTGCTCAGTTGCCAAAGGTTAGTAATAACAACAAAAAAAAAGGTTACTTCTCTATACAGGAAATTAATTAAGTAGTCTAGATTGGACTCCAGATAAGAAACAGAGAACCCAACTTCAGACACTATTTTTGGAAATTTCTATCTGTGATATAAATCTGACATAAAAAGCAGATAAACACGGAGGGCGCATGGCTGTGCTCTGTCCTGCTACCACACACCAGCCAAAATGCCCCACGTACAAAATTTCCGTCTGTCTTGTAGCAGGGAGGAAGCTTCAGCCTAACAAATACGTCAGATGACACCAGAGAAATCAAATAACTGAACAGTATAAGTAGAAAATAGTAAAACGTACTTGAAGTATAAACCACATGTTCAGAAATTAAACTTCCACACTAAGTGCTGGGCAGATACATAGCAAAACCACTCTCTGTAAGGAGTTTTTTTTTTTTAAGAAGGAATTTGCCCCTCAGTTTATCTGCCATATCAACATAGAAAGTGAGTTCAATTCTAAAGTAATTGTTACCACAGTATTCACAAAATAACATTTCAGTGCAATAGAGCCCGAAAAACTATACAATGTTTAAATTATTTGGTGAAGAAGAACTACTCTCAATTCTACCCAAGAGTTTAATAGGCAAGGAATCCAAGACCAGCAACAGAAGGGACCTGCCAGGTCACCCTATTTGTTTTCCTCCCCAGTAGAGGCTCTCCTGCCCCAAGTACTTGTCCTTACAGCTTCATTTCCAGTAACATTTTCATTCTTGTATTTCTTTTCAAAGACAAGCTTTCTTCTGCTTCCTGTGGGGGCTCTGCTATTACCTCTTATTGCCTATTCACAGCCCAGTGAAAAATAATCAACATAGAGCTGGTAACCAATTGCTATTGCAGTCATTTTATAAATATTCTGAAGAAATCAGTTCTACAAACATTAAAGTGTACCAAAAGTCCCTTTGCAGATACTTCCAGAATGGCAATGGCACAACTGACAGAATTCCTTCTTGCACCAAAGACACCTGTGACAAGGCAAATTCCCCTTCTGCCAAGCGCCCTGCTCCTTGGGAAGACTAGGCACAGATGGAAAAAGAGGCAACTTGTTTTCCCTTAATTAAACACTGGACTAAGCATAAGTATTGATCAGTTACAGGTATTGATTTGCTTTTAAAAATATATTTAAGTTGATATCTGTCTGACTAGATAAAGTCATACACTTATTCAGATAAAGTCAAATTACTCGTATCAGTTATGGTGGATTCATGGTTTGATCTGGCTCAGGAAGTTCTTGAGCTGAGCACAGGCAGAGGATGGGAAAATATTATGGGGAAATACATGTTAGCCCTGCTCTTCGCTCTGTCCTAGGCATCTGCTTATTGCCATGTTGGGGCCTGGGCTAGAGAAACCCTTGATCTCACAACCCTTACGCAGATACATGCGTATACAGAAGGGACACATACAGCTTATTAAACTTGCCATTTTCATTTAAGATGCACAACTGGATACGAAGCATTACTCGTACAGAACTACAAAAGATTGTCTAATAAGCACGTAGGAGAATCAGAATAAACTTTGAATTCACCTGCACAGATATTTTGAAAATGAGTAAAAGGTCAGTTTGGTAGTTTATAACTCTGCATTTCTTCAAAATGAGTAAAGTTATAACAGCTGACATAGTCCTAAATTATAGGTATAACAATATTTATAAATTACTCTGCTATGCCTGTAGTAATTTTAAACAACCTAGCAAAGTGTAAAGGTCTGGTTTCCTTGAAGGCAATGGCAAAGGTCTCGTTTACTTCAGTGAAGCCAGACTTTCCCTTTATGTGCTTCCTGGGTTACGAGTGAACAAAATGCTTTTCCTTTTTTCCAACAAATTAGTGGGAAGAAAACCTCTTTGCTACAAGTTGTTTACCGCATCTGTTCAGAAGTGAAGAGATGTAGTGCTCGATCAGTAAAGCTCCTGTCCATCTGTCTGCTTTTTTACTAGAAAACCACAGTACTCCTGTGAGTTACATCCAAGAGACGCTGTACTCATCAGTACCGCCATGCCCTAGGTGCTCTTCCTCCGTAGCCCCCTTTTCAGAGCCATCTGCACTGCCATCAGAGACCCTAACAAAATTCTGTGGTTTTCTGCCTCTAATACTATCAGCAATTTCTTTGCAAAGCTTTATGAAATTATTTCGCAATAGAGAGCAAGCTATGGAAAATTAAAACGATATAATAGCTACTATTTTCAGGCTGAAGAGATTTGAATTTTTAAGCAGCTTTGTAACATGAAGACAAACAACGATCTGTAGATACGCTGAACGTGAGCGTGTACTCTGTTTCTGAGATCTGCTTTAGTGCCTTGGAACACCCTACACTATTTAACTGAGCAATTACAGAAAAAGATTTTAGGGTGAGGTTTAGATTGGAAAAAATGTAGGAATGATTTCTGACTACTTAATTTTATTATTTTCAAGCCTTGCCAACCCTATAATCCCAGTTTCTCTCGGTTAACTTAATTTTTGTGCAAAGCAACACATAGCAATAGAAGACATAAGCAGATTACTTGTATTATACATAGAAATTTGTTAAGAATTGATTTTAACAACATTGTAATTTTTAGGCTTAGAACTTCATATTAAAACTGTTACCTTCTAAACAGAACTTGAATAATTGCAAAAAAGGGTAAGCATACTGAAATTATTCTTTTCCTTTTTCAACATGAACCTTGTATCTATGTGGCCTTTCCATGACCAGAATAAGTCAATTTTCATACGCTTTGGTAACGTTCCTCCTTATTTTTTCTGCTTTTTCATTTCTGTCAAGTATTTTTGCTTTTTTAATAAAGCATTTTACTCCCTCTCCTTATTTATTCCTTGCTGATTCCCTGTGCTAGTTGCACCCTCTCCCTTAGATTTTTTAACTTCCAGTTTCTTCAAACTGAGAAATTGCTCCCTTCTGCAACTAAATTCACTGGTCGGTAAGGGTCAAACTTGCTGGCAGGAGAACTGCCAAGAGGACTGGCCCTGGAGGCTGGCAGCTCCCCGGTGGGAAGAGAGCCGCACTCTTCCTCCCACTCGCATCACCCTGCTCTCCTTTTCAGGAGCGGTGGGAGGGAAAGGAAGAACAGAGTATTGATAGCACAGCCCCACTTTGCTGCTCTGCTCTGAGGGGCTGGGTAAAGCCTGGCAACAAACTGAAGCCTGGAAATAAATGTGTTGAACAGATATATACTGCTTCAGTCCAGCCTCTGTTCTAGACTGACCTTCTTCTTTTGCTTCAATGGAAATTAGAGCTAATGGTGCCAGCTTCAGCATGCACTGAGGGATTAACAATTGTGATTCATGTTAAATTGCCACACTAATTTAATTCTATCAGACCTCAAGGCTGTGCTTTGAAATGTTTCTTATACATTGCAAAGTGCTTTTACTGGGTACCCTGAGTTACCAGTACCCTCACATTCCTATTTCTCAGTTTTAATCTATCACAACAATAAATACGTTATCTAGCATGCAACCAGAAAGATCTAAAATAATTTCTCTTCAACACATCAGCTGTAGCACATTAAAACTGTCCTATTGCTATAGAAACACTGTACAACATTACCATTTCTCAGAAAATATACGTGGTCTTATAAATTTTATAGTAAGACCTTTATAAAATAGATTGTTACTCCTGTCAAACAATCCAGGTTTTAAAAAACATGCCAGTAAGTGCTGTCAAAGGACTGTAAATAAGTGTTTAAGACATCATATGATTTTGCATCAGTAAAGTGAGTTAATATTATCCAGTGAGTCACCTAGTTAATTCACTGTAAATTTATGGGATGGTATAAGATGGAAGGTGAACACCCATTTCCACAGATCTTTCAGGGCAAATCAAATATGCAAGCTGAGACAGGACAAATAATTACAAAATATTAACAAGCTGCAGAAATCCATTTTCTGCACTTTGAGCTTGATAATACGTCAGTGCTCACATGCTCATGTTTCCTTCTTGGCACTGGAAACAATCAGAAAGCAAAGAGTGAAAATTCCATATACCATTATAGGACCAAGAGAACTGCAAAACCCATGGCAGTCAGTTACATCATTTTCTAAAATAATAATAATGCACAATCGTAGTGAAAGATTTCTTCAATAAGCTAAAGCAAATACCTCTCACATACTAAAAAGAGCACATCACTTTCCATATTAATAGGAAATAACAATTATTTGTGGTATAAGGAAATACATCAAAGGAAAAGAGTATGCCCAATAAAAAGAAATAGAATTGTAGGCTGTGGTTTACAATAAGCCAGTGTAAGAGTGCATCTACAGAAGCAACTCAACAGCACCCACACACACAGATTCTCATTCTCTCTATCCCTCTGTACCTGTATACTGCATCTATACATATATAAAAAATATAAAGAAAATGCATACACACAGAAGAACAAATAAAGACAACTTTAACGATGCTAAAGTCACAGGAATGAGCAGTGTAAGTATAATGCTTGTATTTAAAGGGGCATTATCAACAATATTAATGGGAGGCTGTTAGGTTTTGGGTTCCACGTGTTGGGTTTTTTTTGGTTTTTGTTACCTTGAAAATTCTCCTCCTGATGCCTTCTTCATTTGTAACCTGTGAAATCTGGAAATTGGCCAATATTGCTACCATAACGTTATGGGGAATTCACACTTCAGATCAGCAAAGGAGTTCTTCAGCAGACCGCATACCCTAAAGACTAATTAGCATTAAGCATTAATTTAAAAAATATATTATATATGTTACTCTATATTGCTAAGTATTAATCTCATATATAAATAATCTTCAAATAATTATATTTGAATTTTGCAGTCTTATTAACTTTTGATCAAAGAAATGTATCCCATTGAAACTGCCATCTGCTGAACTTGCTTCTTGACTTTGTTTGATCTTTCTGTGACATGGGAATAATCACAAATAATATTGGGAAAAATATATAACTAACACCTTAACAAAATTTTCTCTCGTGGAATCTGCAGGGGTTTGACTAAAAAGAAGAAAAGAAGTCTTTCTGCTGTGTTAGTGAATGCGTGAATCTCTTTTCTTGATTTCTGCTGATCAGTGAAAAAAATAGAAAAGAAAATACAACTCAGAATTCCTAAGAGCCATATAAATGCTCTCGTATTAGATGTTTATGTAACAAACTGGAACCTCCACAGTGGCATTAAAAATAATCTTGTTTTTGAAGCAGATATGAAAATTCTTCCGATTCATGAGATAAGCTTAATACTAATCGATACAGAAAGTAAGAAACTGCTCCCATTAATATTTGTTCCAAAGTTTTAACTGTGTTCACTACACTTTTGTAGACTTCTCATGGAAACAACAGGACTGATCACTCTCAGAGAAGAAGTAACTGGATGAACTAATTAATGGTTTGGTCTGATAATTTCAACATCACCAAGTTAAAAACAAGTAAGGGAAACTCTGGGTGTGTCCCACCTGCAGAAGAAAGGTGTCTTCTTACCACATGTGAGCCTAACTTAGTCACTTACGAGTTTCTCAACTTGGCAGACCAGCTAAATTCTGGGTTTGCTCAACAGTACTTCCATCAACCCAAACCCATCTGTCTTTCATTTCATTAAGATTTTACCTCACCACTAGTTACCAAATGTTAGCTAAAATGTGGTAAGAACAGATCTTTCCATCTCCCTGAAGATGACCAAGCCTTTTTCAAGAGACAGACTGATTAATTTGATAGCACCTCAAGTCAGAAACAGGAAGGGCCAAAAGTCACAAGAAACTTATCTATTTAGCAAATTTACTACTCCTTTATATATACGAGTACTCCTACCTTTTGAAAAAAATCCATCAGTTTAAGAAGATGCTGATAAGAAACCCCATCCTTTCAGGGAAATAGACTTCCTTAGTTTTTCAATTTATTTCAAACTATTCAAGCAAAGAGGGCACCAACACAGAGCTGCTCTTCAACAAATACTCAGCAATCCCTGTTTTGTTTCAGGCAGCCCTGCTCTTCCAATACGAGGTAAAATTGTCCTTAAACATCTAAGGCTGTGTTGCTGCCCAAGCTTTCTCAACTCTTTCTTTTTTCTTCCTAGGTAACCAGAAGCAGTTCACAGGCAGAACCGTACAAAGCTTTTGGAACCTCCATGGCCAAGCAGATGGTGACCTGTATATGTAGCAGACACGTCCAAAAAGACCTCTGGGGCAGGAACTTAACGCTTGTGCATTTTTGTAGACAGCTAAGGCAACAGAAGTCCTAATGTGCGTAAGCCCTGCAAGTGCTACAACTATACAAACACTGCAATATAAATAGTTACCTAGCACACACAGTTCTTTTGTCTCAGTGTCTGGCCTCAATCTTAAAAACATGGGTTTGGTGAGCCATTCTGGTAGATGTACCATCTCCTACACGAGAATTACCAAAATAGTTATGAAGACTTAAAATACTGCAACTTTTTCGCCATTTCTTTCCTATCAAAAGCTATGGAGTCAGCATGCATAAACCTTCAAAATATTTTCTTTGCATTGAAATTTAAACTCCTCCTAACACATCTTTGAAAGAACTATGATTGGTCACATCCCTGAAAGTCTGATCAACCAATTTGGACAGCATTAGCACAAGATCACTCAAAATACCACCACATTTTTTGCCTAGCTCTTTTAGAAATGATTTTAGTATTATCTCTGTTTACTTGGGGATCAAATGTAATCAGCCTCTGTCCTTACATAAAATCTCTAAAGAAAGCACTTGCTCTAGTATCAAAAACTGGTTTTCATCTCTGAAAGGAAAAATCCTTGCTTTGTGATCTTGGATGTCTTTGTTGCTTTTCCCTGGGGTTTTGTTTTTTTTTCTCCTTTTTTTTCCCCTAAATGGAGATAATTACTCTCTGCTCAACTGCCCCATTGATTCATTCTGGAGTTTTATCTGGGAGATGTTCATTTCTGGCTTGTCCTCTTCTTCCAGACTAAGACAATACTCTACCAAAATTTCAGTGTCTGATAAGGTAAGAATTTCTGCCCAAACAGGACATGTTTTCAGTTTTTCCTTCTCTGCTCTGAGGGACCAAGGAGAGGACACAGAACTGCAGCAGACTCTTCAGTTGAGATATGTACTACTGCAGTATATCTTGCTCTGGACAGCCTTGCTCCAGGATAACAAGGTAGAAAGTTCAGCTATGGCTGGCCCCAAGGCAACGCCCCTGCAGAAATGACCTACCATGTACTGCTTGTTTCTCCACACACATTCCAACTAGATCTTCCAGGTGAAACAAAAATTGAGGCAGTAGAAAAAATATTAGTATGCTGGAGTATGAATGATATTATCATCATCTAAGGAAGCAGATAAAAAGAAAAAAGTTTCTCCTAAGAAAAGAAAGGAATCAAACAAAAAATATCATAGACTGGCTATGCAGCACTAACAAAGACTTAGGAACTAAATCAATCTCAAAAAAAAAAAAGCAGCAAACCTTGTAATTGAGGAAAAAAAAAAACCAAACAGGGCAACTAAACTACTAAACTTTAGATTCTCCAAATGCTTCTTAGGAAAGCAAATCTTTCTCTTTTCAATCCATTTCACAGGATATATAGCCATAAGCAGTGCACATTACACCTATTACTGGGTGAATAACCTAGCAAACTACAGAGGAGCATAATGCTCTGAAATGGTTTCTGAAGTTTTACTTGCTGTCAATAGAAAAGAAAAAGAAAGAAAAAGAGTACTATAGTACTTTAACTTATAAGATATTCTATTTGTTTCTAGTCCTGCTTTTCCATTTAATTTTAATTTATTTTACTACAACTTTAAAATACAATAAAGCTTTAAAAAGTATCTGTCTGAATTAAGTTCTTTTGCCAGATATTTTCCTCCTGGCTTCGCTAATCCATTTTATATGAGCTGGCATCTTACAAAGTATACTTTGGTATGCAGAGCCTAAGAGTACCATTGAAATCTCCTGACAGCCTGCTTCTCAGAAGCAAAAAGACATTATCTCACCAACAGACCTGCTCTAAACAGTGTTCTCTTTTGCATATGAGCTACCTATCACCACATGTCATGTTACTTGTAATTCATATAACTGCACATCAGAGAGAACCAATGCTGAGAGTACACACAGGAAAACTTACTCTTTTGTTTAAGCAGACAGCTATTTATATAATGGTATGATGCTTTCCATGTACATAAATGAATTTGGTTTTTATGAATATTCCCTCTGAATATTGGAGACTTCAGTCTCTTATTAAACAAATGCAGAGCAGCAACATAATATTGCTTCTGTAACACAGCAATACCAAGTGTGATACATATGCAATGATGTATATGCCTCTCTATAGAAAGCTACAGTATATGCCCCATGATTTCAAAAAGTTCCTAGCAGAATATTATATTGAGTTGACAAAAATATGTATGTCAGACACTTCAGTTTAATACTTATTTCAGGAAGAGAAGGTTAAGGGAACTCCGCTGATGTGGAGTTAATAATAAAAAATGGTTACTTTCAGCTTGGCAAATACACATTTTTTGCAGTTTTTACAGCATAGCATGTAATGAATTAACTACACACTAGGCAATAAGAATCTAAAATATTCCCCACGATAACTGAAAAGGATCCTGCATACTAATTAAAGACTGACATGTTCTTTGACCCCAACCATCTTTCTTTGAACACAAAACCTCTCGCATTTCCCAAATGTCAAGTCTTGCTGCTTTTCCATAGAAGCGTGTAACACTTCAAATGCAGCAGAAATGCTGCATTTATGGTACACCACAGGAGAATGACAGAAAGAACAGGCAATGCTTGTATGTTGACTGTTGCAGACATTCAGGTTAAAAAAAAAAATCCTTCATGAACACGTCAGGCCTCATTTGCTCCCCTTAATGTGCTCCCTATTTTGCTTACATATTGAAAAAAACCCTCATATTAGTGTAACTAACCTTCTTATATTAATTTTTCTTTGTTTAATCACTTCACAATTCAATCATTTCATAGTTCAGTTGTTGTTTCAATGAGATGGTCTATAACAGATTTGCTGGCAGTCTGAACTACATGTAGGTTCTGTCCAGAATGGCATTTTCCCCAGTCTTGTGCTAGAAACAAATCTGATTTAAAGAGAAAATGCAACGGTAATGGATGTATTTTATACATCCATTTCAAGTGCTTTATGATGTATCATCCTACTCTGAGTTTCTCAATTCTCTAAATATCTGCCTTCGCCTCAGGTTTGTTCTTAATATTTTCACATTTTGTACACACACCAAATGTCACCTTCCAGGAAGACTAACACATGCTATCCTTACGCAGTTCCACACTGTGGATGCATGTTCATAACGAAGTACAGCATGAGTACTTTTTTGCTTATCCAGTACCCAAAGAGTTTATATATGCCCTGTCCCCTCAAGCTAGACTAAAAAGGACTTGGAAGTAGGTAAATGGTAAATTTGCATATTGACAAAACACGTCTGACAACTCCAATTATTAATGGGTAGCTTCCTTTTCTCCCTTCAATGCCTGTCCATACGATCATTCACATTGTCACTGATTCAAAGCAGTATCCTCCCCCATATTCACAGTTGATTAGGAGTTAGCTTTGAGAGTCTTTCAGCTGCGCAGCTAACACAGGACCGCCAAGAACAGCTTTGCTTCTGGATGTCTCTGAAAGGGAAGAGTTTGGTAATACGGTAGCAAACAAGGGGGTTACTATTCAGATGTCAGGACCACAGAATTTTCTGTGAGGTCAACACTGTAATTTGAACAGTGATGTGTATACCTAGGTAACTGCAGGCAAGTACCTCATTGCAAACTCTGATGACTTGTTATCCAGTTAGTCTTCCTAGTGATAGGCTTATATTGAGTATAGTTATCTTAAGTAACCAAAACATCAAAATAAAATAAAAATCTCAAGATCAAGTGTTCAAAACACGTGTGCATCCACATTGTAATGGGCATCTGGATAAGCAAATGACAAACATAACCCCACACCTTGAATTGACAGGATGTATTACTACAGAATAATTATTAAATAATCCTTCTTTAAAGCTCAAGCTAGTCTCTGAATTTCAGTGGTAGCCAACAACTGTCTCCTAAGATCTGCAACTTTCACAGTGACAGCATGTCTCTTCAAAATTACCTGAATCAGATGTCTAAAGGGCAGGGGCTGTGGAGGAAGGGATCACAAAGCAACTTTCCAGCTATCAGACAATTTCAACAAAAGTTACCAATTTGCAGAGGTCTCAAGGACACTAAGTCCCTCTTCATTTTATGAAAATTAGTAGCTTGGTATGAAGGGAAATCCGGACCAACACCCTATCATTGAAAACACAATTGCAACTCAGTTCCTTCTAACATACAGCAAGTAACTGCCAGTTGTTTAATCAGGACACGTGCACAGCTGTATACAGGTTCAGGAAAGACAGAACATCAATCCTGAGGAAATCAGGCTTCATTAGTTCTGCTACTCATGAGCAGATTGTGTGTAACATGAGAACATGCAAATGGAGGAGTTTATTGTATAAGAAATCAGTCCAATCTCCTTCACGGTATCTGCCCCCATCCAGACTTGAGAAAAGTATTTTCATTCCCTTCCCTGCTTACAACCTGCGTTATCAGCGAGTTCTGCCATTTTCACTAGTCTCTCAGCATACAGGTACTGAATTTTCTGATGCCTTTTTAGTTTAGATGCCTTTAGAAAGACTGTAAGACTCTATATGCAAAGTACTTTTTCACCCTTTTTTGTCTCTAAATGAAAGTTACTGTTCTATTTGAGCGAGCAAGCAGGTAAAGAAATTTTAGAACACTTTTTAAAGGATAAAATTAATGCGAGCATATGACAGAAGGAAACTGTCAACAACAACAAAAATCAGAGTAACTACAGCTTACTGCTTTGATAAACTTGAAAACACTCACAGTTTATAGAAATTTAGCCCTCCAAGGAGCCAGGAGAATAATATCTGCCATGGCAACCAAACAGAGCAGTCTTCTGGCACTTTCTGAATGAGCATTTAGGAGGAGATTAATTCAATACTCCGAATGATGAAAGGGCTCTTGAGATCCATAACTGTCTCCCACAAATTACCCTTATTGTACAACTGGATGTTTAGAACAGATTGCACATTATCTATATTGAACTAGAGCTTTCACAGCAAATTTATATGAAACAGATTAAGCCCACATGATGTGTCACACTATTTTCACCCACTCCTTTCAGGGCGTTTACAAAAATGGGTACTTTATTAAATGGATCATTGCAGTTTTGCAGGATTTATTTTTAAGCTTATTTATATTTGGAAGTTACTGTAAGCCTTTTCACTATACAACTTTGAAATTTCCAAAACATGTAAAAGCATAAAAAGCTACACAAAAAATTTACAATATAGTATATAAACAGATAGCAGAAAGACTACCACATAAGTGAGCATTATAGTCTTTTTTTATGCATTTCATGCTATTTTGAATTTACAGGAAATTCAAGTGATGACATACCTCAATAATTATGCATCTTCCTACTTATATGTATCAAACCACTTTTTTCATCAAATGCAGCATCTGATGAGCACCAGACAGCTCAATGAAGACAAGTGTCTTATAGAAAACATTTTAGAAGAGTATATTAAACATCTAGCTGCTTCATCAGAATCTAAATTACTACAGAATCTTTCCTCCCAGGATAAAAATAATTTAGTATTTTGTTTACTGATTTCCTTATATTGCAAACAATCATACCATACAACATACAGAACAGAAGAAACTTGCAATAAAACAAGATTTATAGTGCAAACGCATTTACAAACAATTACAGCATAAAAGAGCTAGTCAGCTAGTTTTAGGAAAGCAGAAACACGTGTTGTCTCTTCTGAGACCACTGCAAGTTGTTCTCTGCAGTCTAGCAGCGTTCAAGACAGTACTTCACTTGCTGTATTAAGTGAATAGCTTTCCAGTTGTTTGCAGTTATGAGTAACACCTGGATTGCACAGATTGTTATGGAGGACATACACCTAAAAATTAGTCTTAGCCAGTCTGATAAAAGTTACTTGAGGTTAAAGATTATAAATAGCATTGATCCGGTTTTGTACTTGGCAACTGAAATGAACGAAAGGTGAACTTTTCAAAAATTTCTAAAGGCCACACATAATTTGTAGTGATAGACAGTGGAAATTGGACACTTAATCCACCACCATTTCTGAAAATCCCACTTTCGGCTTTTGATTACATTATCATACATTATTTCTGCACAGAATCACAACTCAGAATACATTAAGCAGGCAACAGAGAAACAAAAAGTAGTGAGTATAATTACAATTTTGAAGATCCTCGACTTATGTAGAACTACCATTTATTTGCAAATGAGACAATTCTGAATTTACGCTGCTTAAGTATAGATTCTGCTCTATACTGTGTATGGAGGAACTGTGTATCCTGAATAATAAACAGCATGTAAATGAAGGAACAGCGGTTAGGTTCTAAGCAGAGAAGAAAGCATTCACCTTGCCACTAAACAGTGAAAATAAAAATAAATTTAGGTAAAGCAACCTCACTCACTGAGCATCATCTAACTTATCACAGACTGAGTTGGGAATATTGGGGGGAATAAAAATTGCAGTGAAACCTTGAATAATGATCAAGAGCACAAGAAGCAGAACTGTAGTTTGGCAAGTTCCCTTCAATTTACTACTTCTCACTTTAGTCCCACTTTACAATCATTATATCATTAACAAACCTTCAGTCCCCATGTTGGTATTGATAATTAATGCTGTTTAAATTTTAGAAGGTCTTTCAAAACATTAGGCATTTTAAGCATCAAACATTACAAAAAACACACCTCTGGGCTAGATCTCTTGAGATTAGGAGGCTCTCAAATCTAATGGAGTTGGGCTGATTATTCCAGCTGAAGACTTTTGTACTTCTTGACTCTTGTAAAAAGTAATGAAGTGAAACAGATTTGTACATTTCACCATTTAGACTCAACAGGAAAGCTACACAGGTTTTAATACCTATATTTTAAAAAACAATTGAGGCTTTCAAAACCATTATAATGACAGCTCTCAGAGAAGTATATCTGCTGATTAATAAACGTCCAAAACAAACCAATCTTTTCCATATAAAGAGAATTAAACAGGTTACATTTCAAGTTAATATATTCCCATGGAATTAGAAACTGTAATTTGAGAATTCTGCCTCCAAGGATTTGCAGAAGTACTTACGTTATTCAGTAAATCGCTTCTCCCCCACAGTACTGCCTCAAGATCATTATTTTCCAAATCTACTCTTCACTTCACAAAGAAGCTAGACAAATCTCCAAAAATGTGTTAAGAATTTTAATCTGCAAATTCATGAAATAAAACGTGTAACTAGAGAGCAAAGAATCATTCGCAAATGTGAAACCTGTCCCAACTCCAAAATCCTCTGTCTCCATGTCAGTTGAATCTTTTCCAAGTCTTTATTATGCCTGCATTCATCCCTCCCTCTCTTCCATTAAAAAAACCAACCACCATAAATGTCACTGTTAAAATATCTAATTTGTCCCTTTAGCTTTATCATAATTCTCTTTGGCTTACTGTTCCTTTGCATGAAACTAACTTCTGATTTTCAGAAGTTTTATAATCTATTCCTCATCAACTTGCTCCACTCTGACGTGGAGAGCTAACTCTTCTCACTGCTTTGCCAAAGAAATGGCATCATCGTTTCCTTGCTAGCAAGCTTCTCCCTCAAACATCATTTTTCTTTCATGTTGCCACGCAGGTATGGAAAAGCTCTCCATGAGCATCCATAAAAAGTACCCTGACAAAATCACTTTTAATGTATAAAGAACATTTCATAAAACCATGATCAGGCATTAGTGAGTCATCATGATCACGTCTTCCTGGGGGGCTAAAAGCTCTTCATTAGATCTAATAGTGATTAGATCTGCCAAAATACCAGATTTTTTTTTTTTTTTAATCACAACCTCCAGAGCCTAATTTTTGCTATCATTCTAATACTGTAGTTTAATGTAACAGAAAGTATTAGATAATCTTAGCTATAGATATCACTACTTGTCTCCTATAATAGTCACAGTGAGAAACTGGAAATGCAGCATGAACTGTAACAGATTTAGAATATGGTGTTGGGGAGGGAATATATTTTGTAGGAGTGAGTTCTTCTCATGACTGAGTAAAGATGTACTGAGAGCTGTACTCCACATTATCAAAGTTCCATAGTTCCAGATATTCTGAATGAATGTAAAATTTAAATTTAGTAAGGTGTTCTCTGAAGCCAACCTTGTCATTTAAACACCTTTCGTGTCCTTAGGAAGATGGCTGATTGTTGCCTTGGAAACAAAGACTGCTCTCCAGTATGTTCATTTCAAGGGATTCAGTCAATTTGAAGTCAAATTTCCAATTGCTAATTTTATACCTGCCATAGGTGCAAAAGTTCTGAAGATTAGAACAGAAACTGTTTGTTTGCAATGCTGTTCTCTGACAACAGTGTACCTCTATTTTTTTTTTTTTGCACTGCCCTTGGTGAACTACATCATTCTTGTGTAATACTCTGCAGGAAGCTCAATTGTATACTTTCCCTCTGCGTAACAGGGTGATCATGATAATGGAGGAAACAAACCTAAAAGTGAAAATGGAATGACCTTTGGGCATAAACAAACAAGTGGATACAAATAATTTTAGTCCTAGTGTTCTTTAACTGATCTCAGATATTTATAAAAAAAAAAAAAAAAACAGGATAACAAGCAAAAACACCCTATGCTCTATTTTTATCCACAGATTTTTTCATATGTATCTATGTTTAGACAAAGTATTGTGAAAATGAGGACTACTACTTAAAAAGACATTCTATTCATCCATTGCAGTCAAGTCACGTTGTTTAAATAAAGCTTAATAAAAGACACAAATAGACACTACCAAGCGGGATCTTTGATATGGATGATATTCACATTTTCTGAAGCTCAAATTCAGCGTGGTGTTAATGGGCCCCATTATTCACCCTCAAGTAAATTATGACATATCTAATTTTGTCCCTTACTTGGTCAACATATAAAGGCTTTCATTTTCAAGCAGGATTTATATTATGGACCAAGTTCTTAGCTGGTGTTTATCCATGAAGATATTCACGCTTTACCCTAAGGGAGACTTGTCCTGAGATGCTCCATGTACAGTTAACAGAGAGGGGTAGGTTCCTTCATAGATTGCTCATAACTCACTTAGGTTCCTGTTCTGAGTTATCTTCCAGAGGAACCTCTTCTTCTGCTTTGTTCAAGGAGCAGGGGAGACTAGCATATCTAAAGCTAATTCCCCCAGGATGTCTATATAATATTCAGTGCAGCTATTTTACTTTTAATTCTATTCGCTATGATAGCAAAATGCTAGTACTATACAAATACTTCCAATTAGTTATAGGAGTTTTATGCCATTAAAATATTTTTTCTTCCTCACATGCACAGGGCTCCTTAACTTCTATACCTACCCACCGACTTCAACAATTTAAGGTGTATGGCAAGTATCTGTACACGTGGATAAGAGGCACTAGGATTGTCCTTAGACAGTACAGAAATGTTGTCCCTTGTCCAATAGCCAAAAGTAGCTAATATCTTGAGCATATAAAAGTGCATGAAGTTTATCCAGCACCATGCATAGTCTCAAAGCAATATAAATGTCAAGCTCATCACATTTGCGCAATGATGCTTTTCTTATTTTAATTGAGCCATGTTTGGAAAATAACATTATGTTATCTCACATTGCTTACAGATTCACAATGTTACTGTAATCTTTTCTTTTTTTAGTTGAGTAGTTACAAAGCACAACCACAGAGCATTCATTCATCAATCCAGCCTTCAGAAACTGTGGTTTCCACTCAGCTGTAAAAGAGTCACTGGCTTGACCTTCTTAAATCTGCATTCTTTATTCCCAGTCAGTGAAATTAAACCGGATTCTACTCCAATATTCCAGGGCTTAATATATCTAAAAATTTCTCATGACCAGCCTAGCCTTTCTAATCAAACTGCGGAACGTCTATCTCAAAAAGACACATGAAAGTGAAAGTTATTTTACAAGAGGTGGAACAGCTCATACAGGTAAAATTATATTTCAACATAAGCATATGCAGTATCAGGGCCATAAGCTGTACATATACGCAGAGGGGAAAAAAATTAATACTTAAAAAAACCCCAAAATAAAAGTTAAATAAAGCAGCTACAGAATGATCCAGTATCACAATTACTATCAAAATTGTCACTAACAAGCTGATTCAGTATTACCAAAAAACAGCTATAAAGGACATATGGTTATCTACATACCTACATGCACATGCAGGTGTGTAAGGACACGTATACATGCACAGGAGTTGGTGTATTAGGAAAATAAAGATGTACTTCAAATAGAAACGAGAGAATTCACAGTTAACGTATATTTCAACATGATGATGAAGGCAGGAATCGCTCATTTTTTCTACTGTGAAGACAATGAAATTGCTTGATTTTGGTATCAATGCGAAATTAAAAACCAAATGAAGGAACATCTTATGAGTGTGCCATGTGCAACTACCTTTCCTGTCACTCCTCCACCTCCCTCGACTTTCAATTTCAGGTTTCAGCATTCAATTTTGTTTGCACCAGGCTTTCTTTCCAAACCAGCACATTCTGTTCTCATTGAAATGAAGGCCTTCGAGAACTGAGTATTTTGAGTGCTATAACCAAAATGTGTGTATAATGAGGATAAATTAAATGCAATTTCAACTAGTTGAGAGGCTGGGAGATTTTGTTCAAATACTGAATATTGTGATGAGTGAACAGCACAATTCAGAATAGATTCTTTTCTTCCTTAGTTCTTTGTTTGTGTCCTAATAAAATCAATGTAAACAAACTGCCTAGTGGAGCAAGGCTGGCACGGGTACTTTAAATGACTTTTTTTCAGCTTGTTTCTTTTCCTGGATTAATTCCATTGTCACTGTGTGTAGAGCTGTGGAACACTCACAGTGGCAAATAAATGGATGTTTTCAAAATACTCACTGTACAGGGACTTTAAAATGCCTAACAGCTGATTAGAGTTCAGGGTGAACTGCAACAAGGCAAAGAGTACATTTATTAAATCAGGTTCTTGAAACTCACTGCATTACAGGCTAACAATGTCTCTCCCATGGAGGTTATAAACATTAAGATAAGTAAAGCAAAGAAATACAAAACTGAAAAGATCAGAAGAGTCTACACACCGAAACGAATAAAGACAAAAACGCTTTCAGAACAAAGCACAATGGACAGAATAAGAAAAGCACGTACAAAATTTGAGAGAATAGGGCAGGACGGGGAGGAGACCATTTTCATACCAAACAATCCCCATGAACCACATTTAATTCATAGTCAGGGACTCTTTTTGTCAGATGAAGGTAACAGTCTGGCTGCAGATTGATGTACAGAACTAGAACACTGAGCTAACTTGTTCGCCCCTTGTTTACCTACAAACTAAATGCTAGAGAAACATTATTTTACTTTAACTAGTTCTTTAAGTTATATTGTCATATGGATTTTGCTGGTGATACACTCAACACCCATGATTTTTGTGATCTGACTGTCCTGAAGTCCCAACTGGAGAAGAACAACCAGGTCCCCATTTCTTTATCAAGAAGGAATCAGCAAGATACAAAACTCTGTTGAGGCAAAGAATTAGAGTGCAGTCAAGATAAACATATGCTATACATCTTGAAGAACAACCCATTACTTACTTGAAGAACAACCTATTACAACTATTTACAACACATAAATAATTATTATTCTTTAAATAACTGTCCACAGAGATCTCACTCCCAGTGACTAGCAATGAGTTACCATGTGGACAGGAGGTGTGTGCGAAATGTTCCATTCAAACAGAACAGGGACTGCAGGATGGCTTCATGGGGCAATCTTCTTAGACACAGGAAATCAGAATAGATATTTTCCTCAAGGAAAAGACACAAAACTCAGTTTGCACTAACAAAGCACAAAGGAGTGGCTCACAAACTAGTCAACGAGATCCTAGCAATTGTGAGGTGACAAAATGTGTTTTATGGCACTAAAGTAGGAAAACGGGCTGCAGCAACTTCTGCCAAACGTTTCTTTGTAGAGTTAACAGAAAGCTGTGATTGCTCTAGGACCAGCCAACAGACTGAAATAGGAGAAAGCTTTTCACAGGAGGTTAGTGATTAACATTAGACTGCCAACAGACAATTTCCTTCAATTTAGTTAGCAAGTCAGTCTACAGAAAATTTTGTTCTTTGTTTCATGGACAAGAAGGTTCTGACCTATAGCTGAACTGCGCCCTTATTCTGGCAATGAATTGTATTAACACAACTGTAACATGCCAGAAGCAACCATGCTGGATATGAATGCAGATCCTGACTGCAGTTCTGTTTAGCAGGATCAGGCAGAGGAGGTAATGGGGCTATAGGCTGGACTTACATATTGGCAGACTGCTAGCACAATCTGCATCATGGTAATGGAGCCTTAGGCCTTTTTTCTTAGGATTTTCAAGACCAGTGTGATTACAGGATGCAACACCCAAGAGATGTCTCTAATAAAACTATGCGTTCAGTTTAGTTAGATGTTTGACAGGTACAGAGGCTTCAGCTTAACGTGGTGATGAATACCTCAAGTCCAAAGCAAAATGTTTCTGCTCCTGGTTTGTCTGGACAGTGACCATCATAGCGCTCTGTCATCCATACCCACGGACAGGATACGTCATCTGTGTTCCAGAACAACTGGATGAAAACAAGATCCTTGCAAAGACCCCATGCCATTTGTATGAAGGTATTCTGCCATCTTCCCCACCTCCGAGTGAGTTTTTGAGAGGAGGCTGAGGGATGAAAAAGAGTACTCCTTCGCAAAGCTGAATTCAATCTTTGCAATAACTTAAGGAGAAGAGAACATCTTGTAGAGCTGTGACCTGTTACAGTTACTAAATACAGGGATTTCAGCCATTTAACCTGTAATATAAGTTAAACCTGGCACACTGTCAAGAAGGTGCTGCAGCTATCTGACCGAAGCATGAAGAGTCAAGCTCTTACTGCTACCATTAAAATGTGCTTCAGAGGGTGGAAAAGTTTCATCATCATTAAACACCTTTTGGTCTTGATCTTAAACTGTGATGGATTAAAAAGGCCTCAGCAGATTTTCCCCCACCTTTTTTTATTCCCCTAGAGAACTATCCACGCTTCTATTTGCAAGAGAACTGCTGTTAAATCTACAGAAGATTTTACTAGCAGTATCACAAAAGCTATCAAAAGCTGAGCTGCAATTCTTTTTTCCAAATGCAAAGAAATGCTTATTTGGACTGTATATAAACAGCAGGTCCTTCCTGCTGTGCCTAAAATGTCCCCTCCATATCCCCACCAATAACACAGTATTGAAACATATTCCACTGCAATATACACTTTTGTATATGATCTGCTCTTTTAAACCGATACTCACTCAGTCAAAATAAAATTCAATTAATTTCTTATGGGCATTTGATTTTGTTCTTCTTACAAATCATTCCATTATTTTCAAATATACTCATATACATGATCTCATGCAAACATGCTGCCCCTGCTGCAGAAATAACGTAGATGCTCGTTTCCCAAGTGCGGTCTCTGTGTTTCTGGGCTGGTTTCAGGCAGGCGGTGGTTAGTTTTGGAAGAGCAGCCGGTGACCTGGAGCAGCGGGGAGCACTTATGTAATGTGCTTATACACCTTACGTAACTTCCATATACTGTGACAGCCAAACCATCTCCCGCATATTTGACTATCCGACAGCTCTTCCTCTCCAACTCTCTCACTATCCGGTTTTGAAGGAGATATTCTAAAAAACTACTATCAATCCTCCTGCCCTGCCCCCCGCCCCCCCCCCCCGACCCGCCAAGCTCCCCAGATTACAGACACTAATGGCATCACGCTAGCTACCGGCAGAAACAAATGAGGTCTCTGGTTTTCAACATTTTCACGTATATCCCCTGCAAGTAAACCCAACTTTAGAAAAATCACATTGTGCACGCACTACAGCCACTGTTTCACAGCAACAGAAACCCCTGTTTTTACAAATGTTTCTTCTCATTCCTCAATAATCCAATCTTTAGCTGAGTGGATGGCAAATATTAGCCGAAGGCGTTCATTGAGGAGGAAGGGAAAGGAAATTTGTTGTGCAGTACTCTTCTGTTTAACAAGAAAGCTACAACTTTTGAAGAAATCTCGTGCAAAAACAATTCTTATCAATTGAGTTATTTTTCTCGGTTGGTATCAATGCAAAAAACCAAGGCATTTTGCTCTTAAGAAAATTAGTTCTATTTGTCTTTTCTAGGATAGTTATACAGTACATAATGTTTAATTTTTTCAACAATGTTTGCTTATAATTATTTATACCTTGCAGAAAACAGTATTTGTAAAATAAAGTCTTTCAGAAAACTAAAAGTGTAAATGACGAACTCATACATTCTGGTCGACAAAAATTTTAACTCCTAGCACACTGTTGTAATGGAACACCCTCATTTTGCACCAGTATTATTATATTGACACTGGCAGAATACAAAAAGCATAGGTGATACTGTAAGTATAAGACAACTAGCATTCTTTTTAAGTGCCAGCTGTAAGAAAGTAGAACCACTATCTTGTTCTTGTCATTGAAGTTGGGACCTTAATTGTGAAATACCCTCTCTTTAACCTTGTCAACAAAAACACAACATAGAATTTGAATTAAAAAAATAGCATTTAGCAGCAGCATGCCTAGAAACACAGTCAGAGGATACAAGATAATTTGACCTAAAAAAAGCTAAGAGGCTTTGGGCATTAAAGCAGACTCTCAAATGTTTATCTTAGTGCAACAGTTTTGCCCTCAAAGCTACCTGATATGATTAATGTTTGCTGGAAATCATTATGCATACAATACATGAGTAGAAAGACAGTAACTTTTAAATGCATCTACTCCAGAGAAAGCAGCTGCCTATATTCAGCTGAACTTTTAAAAAACTGCTTATTGTGACTATAAAGATGCCCTTAAGAAAATAAATAGAGGCATACAGTAGTTACAAAGGAAAGATGTAACTCAGCTGTCAGGCAGAAAGCACAGGCTGCAGGAAAAAATCTGGCTATGCATTATGGAGGTGCTAGCCAGAAATCCCTAAGCAAAGTACCCCCCTTGAAACACAGGAGATTCCAAACTGCAGAAAGATTCATCCCTTCAGTATTTCTGAGCGCTCCTGTCATGGAACAAATGCTTGACCCTTCTACACATAAATGCCTCTGATAAGAAAGCCAATATAGCTAATTACTAATGGAGTGTTTACTTTAAATGTATATTTATAATTAAATTAAAATTTTAGATGCACAATACAATTTTATATGAGTCACACATGAAAATAAATATATTAAGCAATATAAAACTATTCCTCATCAATGCAGTATTTTCTTCTTCTATAAAGTTAACAGAGTTTGGAAGATGGACTTTAAGTGCCCCAGTCCCAAGTGACAGAAATGACCTTAGCTATTTTAAGAAACTAAACAATGTCACTTGCTATGTTGCGGTATAACTGCTCGGCATACTTCAAAGACACAACACGCCATGAGATCAACCACCACCAACTCCTGCGTATCTCATCTAATGACAACTACCAAAGTGACAGTTCTCAGACTTTTCAGTTTTTGGCAGATTAAACAATTTTCCATGAGAAAAGGACAGGAATGTACACTCAGCACCTAACATCCCCCCTATGGTGGCAAGGAACAGATTAGATAAGTTGATTCACGTACCATACCATAGTGGAAGACCAGAAACTACAAGAACCTTGTCAAATCCGGTGATCAGTCTGGCTTTCATTGTGTTAGCAAAATGTTAACATGGCCTCCAAGAAAGAGGACTCTTTGCACCAATTCACATTATTTGGCCATCTATACATAAACAGAGGAAAAAAGTTAGCTAAAGCCCTGAAACACATGATTTGATTATACTAATTGTCTTAAAGCAAATTTGCAAGCATCATTAACAAGCTAAAAGCAAATCAGGCCATCATGTTTTCCACAAGGCCCGTAAAATAAAATTAGGAAAACTCACATTCACAGATTCCAGAAGCCAAAAGGACCTCCATGATAATTCAGCCAAATACCTCCTCTCATATGTAAAAGCTAAAGAATTTTTCCAAACCTGATTAGAATATATTAAGATGTCTGCAAATAATCAACCCATGTCCTTAGCACCGAGAATAACGAGTTGTAGCACTTCTTGCCAAAGGACGCTGTGGACCCTAATGCTAAAAATGGTTCAAAGGGACAGAGAACACCACCATGGAATAGAAAATCACTGAAGATTACTAAATGCAAAGAAACTGCATCTGGCTTAAAAAAATCAGAGCTAAAAATGACTGGAAAGTATGAGAGTTTCAGGAAGAAGCACAACACCCAGTTGCCATGCTTTCCTGCTCTTTCCTAAACATCTGTTTGTGGCTGCTGGTAGAAATAACATACCATCTTTGAGAGAAGTTTGGTTTGCCCTTGATACACTCTATTTCTAATCTGGTCCAACATTCACCTATTTTCACAGATTCAGGATTGTGCCTACTTTATGCAACGTCTAATTTCAGCCACTGGGCCACATTATGCTTTTATCAAGAAGGTTAAAAAGTCTCCCGCTATCCTTCCATGCACTAGTAAATACATACATAACAAGGCATCTCTCAACCCTTTTCTTGACAAGCTAAATAAATTGAGTCTTATAAGACTTGCATCACTAAATAATCTCCCCTCTATTATGGCAGTAAAGGTTACAAACTGCTGGTTCAGACTGTCACATAACTCAAGAGAATCATTTGTACATGCATTAAAAAGAACTGCTGATAATGGGACAAAATGCTTATAAATGTACCTGTGGTAGATACAGACTTCTTCCCATACACACATCTTAGATGTGCATTAGTCAGAAAAACTATCAGAGTTTAATCTCTGCAGACTTCCCCATCTTCATCTCCTGTATTCTTGGTATGGCATCACAGCTCCTTTCTGATTTCCTAATCTTATATAGAAGATTAAAAAAAGGCCAAAACCAAGCTCCTTTGGGAATACAAGTGCTACCAGTCCCCTCCTAAGGAAGCTAGCAGGTTGCTTTGGTGGGACATACACATGAAATGGAGAGAAAAGCAAGTTAAAACTTCTTTCTGACTGACACCCCATGCCTGCTTCCAGCTAAGTGACTCAACACAGGGGCACAGTCCTGTTGCCTGATCGGGCATGGATTGAAAAGGGGACTGAGTCTCCCTTCCCCTTCACAGCAGAGGCTGTCTCTGCTCCTTCCTTAGGAACTGGACATCCTGTCACACTCTGTTAAGGGATCAAAGTTTCTGCAGTCCTCATCATTTACCAGTTTCATTTCAGTCAAGTAGTGCTCACCACTGAACAACATATCTCCACCATGGTTACACAATAATTAGTGAAAATATTACTTTCCTCATTTATAACATCTATGAAATACACAGACTAAATTTTGCTGGTGCTGTCCCACCACACATGTATATTCAATTTGGAGTTCGAGCGCCTACATCTCTACTAGTGACAGATGTGGGGCTTTTTGTTCTTACCCATGCATGGCACATTTTCACAAACAGCAGCTCACATACAATTCAATGTGTCCCAGAAAACAAATAATGAATTTTGTTTATTTTAATCTTCCAAGGCAAGTAGGGAAAAAAAGCCCCCAAACCTCTCTGACAAAGTGTCACTCTGGGGGAAGTATTTATCTTACAAATAAGACCTTTCCTAGCCTACAAGGAGCCTCAGCTATACCACTAGCTCAACATGGGGATGTTGGACTGGATGACTTCTAGTGGTCACTTCCAACCTACACCAGTCTATGCTTCCATGAAATCACAAACTCTTAAAGGTCACATTTAAACATAGTCTAGGTATCAGTCTGGATACTGGTAGAGGGCAAAATTATTGAAGACATCATAGCAAAATTCTTTATGTTATGGATACAGCAAGTCTTAGAAAATGGGCGTTGATACGGAACAGGTCTTTGCTAATTATCTATGAACAAGTGGGTGGTCTCTGTTCTGATACAACAGAGATACCCATGTCAGACATGATTACTTTTCAACTAACACAGATGAACATATGTAGAGTTTGCAGAAATGTTCTGATGCACTGGAGTTAAAACAAATAAGCACACCTTTGTTGGACCAAGCTGCTTCACATCCGTCTGTTCACTTGGAAGGTTTTCCTCAGCACAAATTTTACTACATTCAAATTTATGAATTATCGCAAATTTTGAGAAGCAGCAAAAGAGAACAACTGGACAAAACTGAGCTGCCAAATAACATGCATAAATTACAAGAATGTAAATGAAATATGAATTTATAATTTGTTCTAGAAAATTATGAGTGGCACAAAAACCCCAAGCCAAAACCCAAATGCTGACATATGCTGTTCAGCTTGTGGGACCTCAGTGGCTCCTAGGGGACAGTAATTTGACTAAGAGTCAATCATTTGCACCACGTGCCAGGCAGGTGTACCCCGTAAGACACCACAAGAGCCAGAGGCATTCAAAGCCTGAAACCTCCTGCTCCTGCAACACAGTCTTTTTCTGTCTAGTTTTGGAGAAGAAAGAGCAACAATTCCACCCATCCTCAACCAGATGAGAGGATGAGGGAGAGGAAAGTTAATGCTTTAAGATAATTCATTGCTAATACTGAAAGGGTTCACAGTAAAAAAAAAAAAATCATCTTAATGGATGTCACTAGTGCAGAGCAGTAGTTGGAGAGCTAACTGCACAAATTGTCACTGCTTGTGTGACAGGGACCCAAGCCATGCAGGATAGGGTCCAGTCTGTGATGGTCAAGGGACTGGTCTCTGCAATATACGATCCCTTATCAGATTGAATCTCAAGCCATAGTTGCACAGGAGAAAGTATCAGGAAAGACGGTGCTGGGAGTGAATTCAGCAGGGGACAGATCAAAATGTCTGTAGAGCACGTCTCCTCTCTCTCTGCAACACAGTCCTTGACTCTACTGAGGGATTTTGCCGCCTCTTGTGAATTAAGCAAATTAAGCGAAGTTCTGTATCTATGTATACACCGTTGACACCGTTTATGCCTGGTTTATTTGTACATATCTGTTATTATAAAAAAAGGCTGTGCCCTACCCATTAAAATACTGCACCTCTAACTTGTATGTTCAGGTCAACAACACAGACTGAAAAATAGGAAAAATAATACAGAATGAACATAACAAGTGCTAATTTTTATCTTGTCTTTTGAAAATCACCCCTCTCAACACATTTTCAACTATATCAACTCTTTAGATGCTGGGGGAAGGTACAGAATTAGATACTTGAAAGTGCAAGAAGCAATGGTCCATGAAACCACCTTTACAAAGTAGTCCATGATAGAAGTTTGAAAAATATTTGCATAAGGACTACTCTAACATACAAAAAGCATGTGCTACTTAAGTCGTATATATAACATATTAAAGAATTAATGGACACTGTGCAATTTAAGATTTACACATATAAACTACTTATTTTTCTTTTTATGTTATCCAGACAAGCAATCACATCCCATTTCAGAACAAAAATTATCAATTCAGAGATATATATAGCAAGGACTTGCCTATTTGGCATGTGTCTTACCTCACTGAAATGGCAGACATATATCAGAGTGCTATTTCTCATACAACAAAAAGTATGAGTATTCACATGAGTATTCAAGGCAGCACCAGTAGGCATACAGATTTTTTTCAATTTCAAAATGAATAAAACCCCAGTGGCTGCGTAGGCAACGTATCACATTCAATACTTGTTCCTAGAATCACCACAATCAGGCTGCACAGCATGTGCAAAGACTCAGTCATGGTGCAAGTGTCACCATGAGCAACACATGGACATGAACCCACTTTCAAATTTTTGCCTGTTTTTCAGGAATTCTGTGGGTTCCTGCTTTTTGATCTCCAGCTAATCTCAGAAAGAGTTCTCCCTGTAGGCAGGATGATAGAAAAGTGATCTTAAAAAAGAAAAAAAAAAGAAAAAAAGAGTTGCTTTTCTTTATAGTGTGTGGTGCAGGTAATATTTAAACATTAAAATTTTCTTGAAATCTTCACCTCTGGAAAGTTGAGATTTACCCTATTTGCTGTCTTCCTGCTCATAGAAAAAGCTTTCCAGAGTCAAGTTTAATTATTTCAATTAAACTAACATTTCTTTTAAAGGCTTATTGTTCTCACTGGGATCTTTTAAGGTGGCATAGGGAAAAGGATATTTAAACTGTGATAGGCATCTAGGAGTCCACAGCTGCTTACAACAAATACTACTTTTTTAATCACCAAGTTGTATTCAATTCTATAAAGAAAGTTTCTTTATCAAATCATGGTAAGTGTAATCTTTTGGGATTCTTTTCTTTTGAAGGAATTTTAATGAGACAAGAGATTTCATTTTTTCCTCTAACCCTAGTCCTTCACCTTCTCAGTAACAGGTGCAACCATTATTTAGAAGTCTGTAACTACAGACACATGAACATCCTGTTGAAAGCTGGTTACCAGAGTTCTTGAAATCAAATCTCACTGTGCACTTTACTCTAATTTGTATGGGAAGTGGAATAGCCTCTTCCCTTGTATTCAAACCAGTCCACATATAATTGGGAACCCCTCTGGGTTCTGAAACTATGAAAGTCTGATGTAGCTGCAGTATTCTTACAGTAGGAACAATTTTAACCTAGTTTTTATCCTATCCCCTTACTCCAGGTTTCCTTGTTGAGATCATATCTTGTCAATGATCTGGGATGTCAGGCAAAAAGAGAGGACTGAACCGACTGACATTCATTCCACCACCAGGCTCTAGGTCAGGATTTGAGAAAGGTAAAACAGGTTATCTTTCCGGAGAGACTTAGCTGTTACAGAAACATAATTCGATGGACAATTTTACCCCTGGCAATAGTCACAGAGAACAAATGGATTTGTTCTCAAAGAAAATTTTGTTCACAAAGAAAATTACACCTGCTGGGAAGTTGGTGCATTGTTTGTTTCTGTTCCCATTAAGAGCATGCAAAATTATCACTTACCATCACATTATACTCATATCTATTTAAGAGTTTATATTTATACTGTTAGCTCTCAAGGGTTCCCTATTTAAAAGTTTAACTCATCTGCAAACCAGGCAGACTTGGTGTCATCTCACCTTCAGTTGAAAAGTCACAAATGGGGACACAAAAACCTTCTTCCCAAATGAATGGGCTTTTGGTTTTACTTTTTTTCTTAAAGGATCATAATTTATTTTGGTTTTGCTAACATTTTTATATTGAAAGTAATTTTCAGAAACATACTCTCGAGAAAGGTCCAGCATTAAAGGAATTCATGTTTAAAATACACTGACAAAACTATGTTTGAACACAATCTGTTCTCCTATGACAGGGTGCAAGTCTTTCTATGCTTAAAAAACTGTGTTATGAAAATATAATGAATCTTACTTGCATTATATTCCTGCTGCTACCAAACACATGCAAATGTTATATTGCCATGTCTGAAAGCATTCTGACTATTCACTAGGGAAAAACTGCATTTGCAAAGTTGAATTAACCGGTTTGGACTCAAAAAAAACCTACAGCAAACAATGATTAGTAATGGTTCTATCTTAACATCACCTGTGAGTTACGTCTGATTACACAAACCAGTGGAGCCTATCAAAAAAAGTGCAGCCACACATTTTTGCTGAAAAAATGAGTTTTTGTTAAAAATATTTTCTTCTTTAGAAACAATACTATTTTTAAGGATTTTTTTTTTTGGTCAAAACATAAAGCAAGTGTTTTATTTCATCTCATTTTGTTTTAACCTAAATTCAATGTTTGAGCTCAAGTTTCACCAGTCTTTCCTACAGGTTGTTTTGCAAATCTTTGATTATTTGAATTAAATCTTTGCATTTCAGCTACTTGCCTTTCCTCCTGTCTGACTGCAGCCTTGTGTTTGCTCAGCATTGCCAGCGAGCATGGAACGAGCTTCTGCTTTTATTGTCAGCAGTGTTTTGAGGGTAGTCCTGAAGCTACAGGTAGTCCTTTTCTGAGCCCTCTAATTCTGGTAATTATAGCACTGAATGAGACAGTGAGCCACTGAGTTTGTTTCAGCATCACGAAAACTATCTGCAGTTCCCATTTTTCAAGATAAATAAGCAGGATGTTAAGCACTAATGACTCATGCTCTCCCAATGTTAAACAGTTAAAAAAAAAAGATCCTGTTCTCTTCCTTCTCCCGCCAGAAAAGAAGGGTAATTTCTGAGGCTCACTGCCAGTTCAAGCAGCTATGTTGGCCCATCACACCCATGGTCATATTCTCAGACACATGACATGTTACTAAATAGAAAAATCTTTGCAAGAACAACAGCTTGAAGAGATGCAAGCATAAATGTTGCCCAGTACAGAAGACCCTTAAGTTAGCACTAGCTCTTTGTTTTGCTCTGAGCTACAGAAAGCTGTTCTCAGAGAGGCTAAGCACTCTAACAGGACAGGGGCCAGATGGGGCAGCACACTCAAACTTCTGGAAAGGACGTGATTAGTGGCAGTGGTTACTACTCCTAGGGAAAGCAGCAAGGCCCAGCCATTGAAGTCAGGAACCAGAAAGCTTTGCAATTATTACAGCTGCTGCAGTGCAGTGAATTGCAACGTTAAAGCACTGAAATTACTTGAAGCAGAAGGTTTTTACTGGAGAGAACAGCAACTTTTACATGCCAGAATACCTGTAGAAGGAGGGAGAAGGAGTTTAAACCTTCCATATGACTGCACCTAGGCAAACAGACATCTGCCTCTTTCTGTCATTGTCTCGCCATCTCTTTCAAAAAGAAGCTAATTAACCCACTATCATGTTATGAAGAAGCATTTGGTCGGTGAAGATGATGCAGAGATCAGTCACAGCATTCTTCTTTTCTTGCATTTCCTGGAGAGAGAACTGATACACGGACTTATTTTCAGGAAATGGATGACATTCGTGAGAAAATCCTAGTGAATGTTGCACCTACTGTTGCTTTGGAAAACTTGTTATCAAATCTTGAAATCATGAAGAAGGAGCACTACTGACTTACAAACACCTAGGTCTCACTCTAAAGCAATTCAAGCAATTGTTTATAGACATTCAGACTATACCACCACCAGCAAGCAGTTGTAAGTAGATGGTACAACCACCATGGGAGATACTGTATAAAAGAGCAAAAGGTCTTTCTCCACTTGGCCCAGGCTAAAGGACTACATTGCTTTATCTCACTCTGAGAAGAAATACACCAGGGAGGACAAAGGAGGCAAATTTTCATGGCTGGTGTTCAATAAGCTTGACCCTTTTCATTACTGACAGTTGAGGAAGGATGACAACTGTCAATCAGCTGACCAGGCCCTTTGCTCACGAGCATCTGGACTCTCTTTCTGGTGAAGCATTTACAGATGGACATGCTTCTTCAGAGGAAGCACTGAAAGGCTTCACTTATCAGAAGAAAAAAGCATTCCTGTTAAAAGATACCGGCAACCGATGGTTAGAACACCTCAAGAAAGGAAGCCAGAGCACAGGGATGATAGGATGTTTATAGATTAGGTCCTCTTGGAAGTACGGGCTGGGGAGGGAACTGGGAAGGAATGCACAGAACAAAAAAACCCTCCACATCTGCATTTCTGCTCCAGCTTAAGGACAGATTTTTCCCCCTATAGTTCCTCTGACAAAGCAAACTCTTGCACCGAAATTTATTTCTCTATTGTTGCTATCAGGGCTATGTTTATTCTGCCGAGATAGTGAAGGAGATGCTATAAGGAAAAACATCTTTATCCAATTTATATAATTCAGATTTTTTTAAATGCAAAAGTACCATAAAAACCACAGGCATTTTTACATCAGTAAGCTTTTGTTTTCAGAGCTCATACTGATGCTGGCTAGGTAGTTGCACTTTGTGAAAAGATATGCCATTTCCCACCATTTAGAACTTTATTTTTCCTTGAAAAATGGCTAATTATACGCCACGTTGGAGCTGCTACTCTCTATTTCATGCGCAGAAAATAATTGCATGAATAATTATTTGCCCCCAATTTGTCTCATTTGCTTTGCCTGGGTCTAGTTTCAGTGCAGAAAGAAGGTATTAATCTGATGTTTGCCTCAATCAGAAGAAGGTAATACTGGGAAGATCTCATAATACCTGAAAACATGACTGTAATGTAGTCCACAAAATGCAAGTTATGCTGTTTAATCTGTGGTTGTCCTGTGTTTCTGGAACTTAGGCCTTTTATAAGGATAGGCTGCTGACCCATCTCCAACCATGAGGGCCTTTTGTCTATTCATTAAGCTTTGATCTGTCCAGAAGCTAAATGCTCATCAGTGTAGCTTTCACTGTCCCTGCCCCGAAAATGCTAGATAGTGTCCTCACACTAGTTTTACAGCAACTGGTCCTCACCTATGCCTATGGTAATTCCTGAACCACTGAAGAATTAACTGACTGTTCCCTTGCTGCTTGCAAACACACCTATACTTGGTCTCTCTTCCTTAAAATAGGAACTAGACCAAAGAGCATGGCACGCTTCTGCACTTGCAAGAAATAGATGCAACAGAGCAGAGCATGCAAAGAAGCAAGAGGAGTCTCGGGCACCTCACCCCACTTTACTAGCTAGCTACTTCCCTAAGAAGGATCATGATGTTCACCAGAAAAGGGTCCATCACCCTAGCAGCAGACAGTACCCACTTCTAGTTGCCCAGCATCCAGGCTTCCTCCTGGGTGACGAAGAAACTGACAGCACTTTAGGGAGTGTGAATGCAATCACTCCTGCTCCTCTTCCAAAAATCTTGATCCATATTCTCTTTAGTCCTCTATTAAAGAGTTCACATTAATTTATTCTCTGCCCCAGCCCGCCCAAAAATAGAGTCTAACCAGCCTCCTCTACCATTTGTTACACTGAAGGACATCAGGGAAATTTGAAGCAAAGTCGACAGATGTAGCACATTCTCCAATTTGGATGCAGAAAGGTTAAAGTATTTTGTCTTGAGTTATGTCAACAAACTTTGTTATGATACTTCAAGTGTATTTTCATACACTTGAAAATACAACATAGTATTTTCAAAATAGATCAAATTATTACAACCCATTCAACAGTCCACTCCCTTTCAACAGTCTTAACACAAACCATGTAAAGAAGTGTTTGAAAGAAACATTTCAGAACTTCCTAAAAACCTTTCTTAAAGTTTGAGAACTTCAAAACAAGACTGTCATTCCAATATAAAGTGACTTTTTTAATTAGGGCATTTTTCACCATATAGGAGGTTTTAGCAAGCTCTAATGATGATCGTTCATCCCTATCAGGGAGCTGAGACACTGTATTCTCTAAAATCCCTTTCAAATAGACACTAACTCAGTCTTCAAATGGATTTGAACACAGAATAGTTACAGTCCCACTGCACCAGGTTAAAAAGCAATTAGCTTAGCATTAATGAAAATGTAAAGGTGCTCACACTGTCTAAAGTTAGGGATCCCATGCATAATCAATACAACTGTTCAAAGCAGCTGTGTTAGGAGATTTTCTCTCCATGCACTATATATGGAGCCTAATAATTTATTTTGACATCTTTGAGGTTTACAGTTTGATAGTGTTAATACCACTCTAATAGCTACATCCCAAGACAGCAGTACTCTAAAGGCTCACATGGTAAAACACAACAGCATGCATGTCTGGATAGCATCAAGAGAGGAATGTGATGCATACTTGCACAAAAGTATATAAAACAGTTCCTCTGTAACATGTGATCCCACAACACATTTGCCCCAGACTTTTATGTCTTTTTTAAGCAGTTGTTTTGGGGGGTTTTGTTGTTGTTTTTTGCTTGAAAGATATACAGCTTAAATTACCATGATGACTCTCAGTAACAAGAGGAAGAACTTGAAAATGCGCTTCTAAAATAAATGCTTCGGTGTCTTTTTGCACTGCCAATGTACTACTTTTAAATGCAGAATATTTTTCACTCAAAAAAACTAAGGCACCAGGAAAAAAGCCCAAATCTCTGTATGTCTATGGGATACATAGCCCAGTATCAATCAGAGGAAATCTAAAAAGTTGATGGTAGACACTTGTGTTTAAAGTACCTACCAAGGCACCTAAAAAAAAGCCGATATTCTTCCTGAATCCTGTAGGAAGACTCAAAGTATTAGGTGAGAACTGCCAGGCTTCTGGCTCTTATTGAAATTCAGACTAATTTTTCACTACTGAGTTAATGAAACAACCCTGAAGAACTGGGAATCAGGCATATATTACTGTAGGGAATGCACAGATGCAAGGATAGGAGATGAAGTCCTAACTGCTGACGTGCACACTCATATTGAAAGAGACTCCGTATATATTCCAGCTGGCACATTATAACCAAAGGTGACTGTATTCACTTGAGCTTAAGGTTCCAGTGAATGGCCTAGTTTTGTTTGTCTACAAAATGAAAACAGATAAGGGACAACTAAAATAGAAATGTAGTCCTGTTCCTTTTAATATTATCTAAAAAGTACATGAGATCCACGACCAGCTCCTGGTAACTTCACATTGACGTACTAGAGAAAGGCAAAACAAAACCATCAGGCATTAGATTCAATTGTAATTTGGATTTTGTTTGTTATGGCTGATTATGGAAGACAGTGCTGACCTCAATAGCAATGTTCGAGCATCACACAAAACTGTGGGATTTTAACTAGAAAAGGTAGTGTATTGTTTACAGGCTCAGTTTGTCCAGAATTAAGAGATCCTTTTGTCACATGCAGCTGTGGTAGATGTTTTAAAAAGTAATCTACAGTTCTACACAAAAAACACAGTATAGAGGAGGTTACACACCTGCATCTGGAGCACACAAAGAATACGCTCACGTAAACCCATGCATTGCAGTGTAAAAATATATGAGCTAACAATAAATAGGTGAACCAGTCTCTGCAGCTCCATGCTGCTTGCCTTTTTTTTTTTCCTGATATGTAAGCTAACTTAAAAATCCTATCTAGCACAATACAGTCAGAAACTCCTAACGTATGCTGCCATTGGAAAACCAGCTCTGTAGAATCCATGTATCCTACTGAAGCTAATCTGATTCTTCACCTCTTGTTATCTCCACCACTCTCTCTACGGAATCATTTGTTAAAACAGAAATTTTCAGTAGAAAAATCTAGTTCCTTACTTTCCTAAATTGCTTTGGAATGCCTGTTAAGTATACTGTAAAATATACCTTATTTATGCAATAAAATGAGAATATTGTATGGACAGGATTGTTCATAATGTTGTAAGGCAACATTACCTTTCCCTCATACATACTTAGTTCTCAAACATTTTTTTTTAAAGTTCAGTCTGTTTACAATTTCTGTTTATATTAGAGCTAAGTTAACTGTTTATTTGTGATGGTATTTCAGCAATGAAAGAAATCCTAGTGTTACAACAAGAAGTACCTCTAGGGGATGAAACTAGGTTTCACAGAGCCCAACGTCCTTTAAAGTGACAATATAAACAAAGTATGTTTGCACACACAAGGACAACAGACATTACAAGTTGCTACATTACTAGCCATACCAGAAATTTCAAGCTGTCTGAAAAGGAAGACCATTTTCCTGGCGTTGACTCACATACATTGGCGGGTTGAAAGGACAGATGAATTGGTTAAAACTTCCAACTCTCTGCTCCACTTAAGCAGTGATGGATTAACAGAAAATGAAGCAGTATCGGAAATGCTACAGTTTACAACCCAATGTGTAGAAGTAAACCAGCGCTGTTTTCTATTTATTTAATACTCTGTGCTGTATACTGTACTACTAGTGACTGTTCCATGCTCTACTCAGCTACGCCAGCTCTACTACCACAGCCTGCAGGGCAGACGTGGAACAGCTTTAGCTAGCTAATCTTAATATAACGTAAACAAGAATTTCAAAATACCCAGATTTACGTCTTTATCCATGCAAAACAAAAGCAGAATCTCCCTGGTTTATCTTTCCTTCAGGCCACCAACGCTTTTCACTGTTAAAACATGTCAGTTGCTCTTACCTGTTGTTTGAGAGCCTCTAGAGATTCAAATTCCAATTTGGCTAGTTTTATCTGGATATCTCTTGGTTTATCCGGAATTACAAATGCCATGATAAACTTCACTGCTAGTAGCAAGTGCTGGAAAAAAAAGTAAAAGGAAAAATATTGTTCTATAGAGTTTGAAGCATGGAGAGAACAGCATAACACTATTTCCAAATTTTAGTAATAGAGATATAACCGATTATTTCTTGTGACATGTACAACACAGCATACTATAACCACATTAAGCCTCAGCTACTCTGTATTTTTCTATTTACAGTAATTCATAATTTGAATATAAACACATGTAGTTTGGTTTATTTTCATAATAATCCTATGTTCACTATGTACTATAAATTTCTAATTCAATTTTGTATTTGTGATTCCAGATAAAATAGCTTTTAAGATATCAGATTGGTGCACAGAAATTAAATTATGACACCCAGCACATATAGTTTCATAGTGAAATTTTTACATATATATACACACACATAAATATAATTACATATAAATAGATGCAATTATAACAACATACATGCATGCACACGTGTGCATGTCATGATACAAATGAAACAAGCACATTGTAAAAAATATGAACAAACCCAGGATTTCTGCATTAGAGAAGTTATTAAAACCTAAAAGCATTCCTGAGAAAGCATTAGAAGAGAACAAAACAAAATAAAATATGATCTTTAAAGAAGTGGCACACTCAGAAACTTTCCAGGAAATGGAGAAGCATTCCACATATAAGATGCCAAATTAGTCATAACTTATCACAAAAGATTATAATCTTATTTAAGAGAAAACAAGCATGAAGTTCTGTTGAACCTAGTCATTGACCAGTCTCTAAATTTCACTTAAACACGCACCATTCCCCTCATCTCACCAAAACCAACTGTCAAACTGTCAAGTCAGTGGTTTTGTTTCTTCATTTTTGTCAAACGTAAATATAAGCTAAACAAGAATCATTAAATCTTATTTTAGCTAACAGTATCCTGCATGTTTGCACGCAGGAACTTGCTCCTAGCTGAGAAAACCCTGACCAATATAAGGCAACACTTAAAAATATGTGCTTAACTTTAAGCATGTGCTTAGGTTCCACTGACACGACAATACTCATAGACATGCTTAAATTTAGATTGCATGTCCAAGCTACTTATCAAATTTCCCTGAACTTTTATAAAATAGAACAGATCAGTGTTCCTCTCCGAAATACATTTTGCTGAACTATATCACCTTGACGCACTTGGGCACATGAACAACAACATAACAGACCAAAAATCCCTGAGATTCTGGAATTATGTGAGCAAGAAGCTAGCAAAACCACTACAGACTTCACGGGAGCGGTAGTGAAACTCTAAATGAGCCAATTCCAACAAATAAGAAAGAGTGAAAGTAAGAAATCAGATAATAGTAACAAGTAAGAGAACAACAACAAAAAGCCATACTTGAAATTACTTTTAAAAAATGTATTACAGAAAAATAGTTAGTAGGTCTAGGAAACAAACTGTTAGTGCAAGGAATAATACTTTATTTAAAGAGGTGAAAGGAAGGTTGAAAATTAATGTAACGCTAATACATCATCAGTGAAAACCTGAACACAGATTAAGAGGTTAATGAAGCAATTAGCATGTCTGCAATATAATGCAATGTTACCCATTGCATTATTAAAAAAAATTGTCAACAGTAAAACATTCTGCCACTCATACAAATTTTGTTTTCCCACTCAACTTAGTGTCTGCTGCTAAGGAACTTTTCTTGCAAAAAAGAGATAGCAAACAATGTTGGTTTACGCTAGAAATACATAACAATAAAAGATGTCTCGGAACTAGCACTGGAGGAATCTCTTAAATGGAAAAAGGTAAATTGTTGAAGACAACAACAAAAAATAAGACAAACAATACTCCTATGCAGAATAGAGTCATAAGGAATCACAGGTTGAAGACGAATCACTAATCTACAGATAAAATTTTGGTTTGGAAATAGGAAAATAAGGAGATCGAATTTTGAGTAACTCAAAACTAGGTAACAGGATTAAGGTAAAATCTTACACTTAAGGCAAATGACTGACAGAACTAGCAGAAACTGAGGGATTTGGACAGGGATATTTATTTGAAAAGTTACAATGGCCATTTCAGTTGAAAAAAAGACTCAGCATCACAAAATGTAGCTGCTAGCTGCCCAAAGTCCTTTGGACTGGGGTTCATCTCACTTTGTCAAACAAAAGAAAAAAAAAAATCTTATTTTTTGATCATATTGAAGAGTGAGAATCAAATATTGCAACTCTAATTGTCCAGCCACTGCCTCTTGAAGAGCCTTGAAAACATAAGCCAAACTAGTAACTTTACACAGAGACTTCAAAGTAGCTCCAAATTCAAACAATTTTTAGGAAAATAAATCAAAATCATTTCAGGGAAATGCAAATTATATTATGGAGAACTGAGACTGACTGAGTTTTTCCCATTTTTGATAGGGGTGAGGAAGGAATAGGAGAAGAGACATCTAGGGAAACCAGAAATAAAACCAACAAAAATGCTGCAGTTAATCCTGGAAAACACTGTATTTTTTTAAGATAGATTTAGAAGGGCAACATGTTTTAACTACTTCACCATGTGAAGAGTTTTATTGTTGTATCAGCTAATCAGAGCCCAGAAGTTCAGCAGTATTCCAGAGAAGGGTTTTTTGGCAATAAGCTACCTGTTACCCACATGTATTGAAAAATGCCTTCAACACAAACTAACTGTTTGTAGGAAAAGAAGTCAGTTTTCATGCTAGCACAACTCATAGCCTGTAAACACAAGGATACAGCCTTAAACACGAAGGCAGAACCTCTGATTCAGAAAGCCTTCAAGCCAGAGAGCGCTTGAAAATTGGAGTAGAGATGGGGAAAGTCACTATTTTTGCTTGCCCTACTGTTGTCCTCTTTCCTAGGCATCCGCTACGGGCCACTGTAAAAAAAGATGACTGGGTTAGACAGACCTTTGGTTTACCCCTCAGAACAGCTTTTTTGCATTCTTTTCCCTTGCACCAAAACAAAGCTTTATCAGTCATAAAGTGCTCAGAACCGCATGGGATGTCTCTGTGCACAAGACTGCGATCTCAGAAAACACACTGGACTTAAAAGACAGCAAATTCAGTTCAGTTCCACCTCAAAACTCCCTGTGAACCTGAAAAAAAACATCAGAGCAACAGCCTCCCATGGATAACTTCCCCAGCTGTTCCTATTTGCAAATTAGGAGTAATATTAATAAAATTGGGAAGGTAACTGGCAGAAATTATAAATGTGGGTCATATGATTCATGCAACCTCTTTAAAAGAAAATTTACTTAATTTTATTAATAGTTTATATTGCATTTTGGAATTGCCATTTGACTAAGGAAAAGTAAGTAATTATTCAAGAGAAACTGAATAAAAAGTAGGGAGATGAGTTGTTGTATTAATTTTATCATTCATATTCTGTACACATTTCTTAATCTTGTTTTAGTATAATTCCTGCAAGTCAGATCCATGAAAAGGAGCCATCTGCTTTCAAAAAAGAAATGCCTTAAGAGTACAGTATAAATCACCAGAATAGACAGCAAAATTCTCATTCGTAGTATAAAGTTACATTAACGCTAGTATGAATATATTATAAAAAGAAAATACTGAAGTTTAGCCAAATTTGCTACACAACTAGTGCAAATGTATTTGTCCACTACTAAAATTTCTTCACAGACTTGGGGTTTTCTTTTATTATTTTTGTGGGGTTTTTGTTAAATCAGGTTACAAACCCAACCATTATTTCTAACTGCAACCATTAAAAAGCGGTGTTGTTTCCAAGAACATGCCCTTCATAATGATTACAAGAGGACTATTTCACTGCGAGCAAAACCCAGGATAACATTCACACAAGCTGTAAGCTCTCCCATGCCAACAGAAAAGTCCCCTCCTATTTTGCAATCTGCCAAGTGGGCACAGAGAGAAAAAGCAATGAGTCTCTCCCCCTTGATAAATGCAGTGCCATCAAACTCTTTGTGGTCTTGTGCCAGGTGCTTAGAGAGCCAGAAGAACTATTGTGTTCTGCAAAGCCACCGACAAGAGTAGAAGCAGCAGCTGTGTTTTGCAGCAGTGGGTCCCCAACCTTGTCTCTTCTAAAACAGAAAATGCAAATTAGGGTTAAAGTCCTGGAATTTTGAACAGCTAATTTGATTTCTATAGTGGTCTTACTGCAGCAATTCCTGTCAAAATCCACTCAACTGAAGGAAAAAAAAAAAAAAAAAGGAAAAAAGAACATAAGCAGTAGCTGTGTTGCTTGTTAGCTGATAAAGTGCACGCCAAACGTCAGCTTGGAGAGACTTTAATAAAATTTTGTATCAAAAGCCTATTTTAAAATCTAATATTTATAAAAACTTTCAATTAAAATCAGACATCTGGACCTAGTCCAGCCTAGAACCAGTATGTACTATGAAACAAGATGGTCACTGGTTACTAACTCTGCGTAGGTAAGGAACCCTACACGAAAGCCAACACCCGAGAACAGCACATCACTTTGAACCTCGATTCTCTACTGGAACACACAAAACACCTTTGCAAATGTAAAGGAAAGTATCACGGCAATATCATGTTGCTGTCAGAGCAGACAGCAGGGAGATCATTAGACTCTTTGCTAGGACTCCAGATCACAGTATTCTGACATTAAACTAATGTAAGATCAAAGACTAAGAACAGACCAAAAAATAAATTTCTCTCTTTCTGTGGCAACAGTTTTCAGCTTTGAGGGTCTGGCATCTTTCAGAGAGTAGAAAAAAGGCGGGAGGAAAGTGAAAAATAATTCTGTCAAGGGAGCAATACAGGCAAAGAAAAATTTCCATAAAGCTCAGGAAGTTCAATTAAATTAAATTGTCTTTAATAGACAGCAATAAAATAAATTTATGAGCAAATATTTCTGCAATATACATAAAAAGAAAGCACGACCAAACTTTCCTTCCCACTTTTAGACTGAACTAGCTTCATTACAGTCTTGCTAATGAAGCAGAATCATCACAGCTGAGGGACTTTAAAAAGGGCCTTTCTTCTGCTACACTAATAAATGCTGCTTTTAAAACCTCACATCCCATATATTATTATGGAATTTTTATAAAATGGGAATGGAATCTGCCTTAGTAAAAAACCCTTCTGATATTCCTTTCAAAATTTCATTTTATCCACAGACACGTCCAAAATCCTGGGGGGAAAAGGGAATGACAAAAAGGTTGTTATTTTATGTTGGTCTTATTTCAAGGCTTCTTCACATCTCCTGTTCAGCTTGAGACTTTGTCTTCTCTTCCCACGGACATATGCACTCACACACTTACTGTCCAGATGCCTGCCACAATCTGCATGCTCCATCTACCCCATTTATCCCCAGAACAGCATAACCCATCCCTCCTGCATTTCAGCCAGAATAAGGTTTCTCCTCCTCCCTGCCAAAACTCCAGGGAAACACGAGGACCGAAGTGCAGCCTTCCTGCCTCAGATTCAGTGCCTCTTACCACTCCAGCACGGTGAAGTCTGTCTCAGCTCTCAACTGGACTATGCTCAGTACAGGTGAAATGTTGATGCACTTACACCTGCTGCACTTCTTTAAGTCTCTACAAAGCACATAAAGCAAAGATGTTTCAGAAACTTATCTTGCCAAGTTTGGGCAGTTTTCTTATAGGAGCATCATAACGCACATTCTTGAGATGAGAGTAAGCCTTCCATCAACCTGCCCACTGCTACTTCAGAGCACAGATACAATATGTCTTTTCAACACAATAGTAATCTTATTTTTATATATTTATAAATATTCTATATTTATATTATTTTTGTGTTTATATATTTTCTCCTTTCTTAAAAGGAGGAAGGCACTTATGTAAAAATGCAAAGCCTCAAAACTCCAAACTAAAAAAAAACATCCAGCAGGGAGAGTTTCAGCCTGTCCCATTAAATTGTGGCTGACATAGACGTGACTAAACAGAAGCTTATTACAAGACGTGTCAGAAAGCGTAACCAGAGACTGCGTTATCCGGTCCATTTATAACTTGTAACAGAACGTCCGTTTCTTCCTCTTAGATGATCAACACACGCGTGCGCACACACACACACACACAAACCCGCAAAGGCTGCCCCAGGAAAACTGGTAGCTAAATTTCTAACAGAACATCTCACAGACCATCAGAAGGGTAAGAGCAGATCTGAAATCTCCTATTGACCATACCAGCATGTTTGTGAAATCTAGCCCTGCTCAACAGGGTATTTAAGCTTATGTTCAGTTTTAAGCATATCTATAAATATATTTATGTTCAGAAAAACATTAAAGCCCAGGCTTAAAAGTAGATTAAAAACTAATGCCCAGGTCATTTGCTGAATCTGGGTCTTAAAATTCAACGGCTGAATCACAATATGTATTTTCTTTTCCCGGAGGTGGTAGGATGCAACATGTACTAAATTCACCCGTCTGAAGAGATGAATGCCGGCTTGCACAGTCTCCTTACATTTACACTTCTGAAATGGTTTTAATCTGTGCAGAAATCCTAGTCTGCATTTTTACTAGCAATCCACTATAAAACCTCACAAGTAGAAATCGACACTGAAAAAGATACCAGGCTTAATAAGCAGTTTTGAGGCATATTTCCATCATGAAAACAAGTGTTAAGCTACAGCATGAGAACCTGGGTTTGTTTTGTTACTGTTACACATACATTAGCAGCACTGGCCTCTAGTAGCACTAATACACCCCTCTTTCCAGTTAAGTTTTGGCCTTATGCCTCAAGACTATTGAACTGGTTTCTTTCTTTCAGAAGTAAATTTATTCTAAATACTACAATTGCTTCATATAACTATCACTGTTGAAAAAAAGCCAATTCCAGACCAGTGCTCCTGAGCAAGAGACTAACATGTAAGACAACATGAAAGATTAAAAAAAAAAAAAAAGTAAAGATAATCTCTAAGGAAGCAGATTCTCTGTTCATGTTTCCAGGAAGTAACTGCAAAAGCAATGAGTTAAGCAAAGCAAAAAATAAAATATTGCAAACGTCATCTCCTAGTGAGGAAGCTGGTCCCTTCTGCCCTTAAGTATTTTTGTACTTTCCTTGTGTTTTCAAAAAAGCTCTACAAGACCAGTTGGAAAGCAAGCAAAGCAAGCCAGTACTACTTCTGAAACTTAGTCCTGCTCTCGGAAAGCCTTAGGAAGTATTTAAACCAGACAGAACTTTAAACATAAGTCATCAGGGGCAATCTGTTAAATAAGTAAATATCTACCAATGCATATGCTCTAAAATTGAAAGCACAAGTAATCTCATCAATTGCACAGTTGTGAGAATTTTTTCATCTTACTTTCTAGTAATTCAATGTTCTTTAAAAACAAGTTTTCTAATTATTTATAGATTATTTCTTACTGATGTTTAAGCCACAGCTGCTATACATCATATTCAGTCACTAATGAACTGAAGTAGTATCTGGTTTTATTAGTCTTTTTGAAAAGATTTAGATGCCCAACTTTCCTCCATAATTTTCTCCAACAATAGCAATTAAGATGTGAGCCAGCCCGGAAATCTATAGAAATTTTGTCACCGACTTATCTGATGCTGCAAAAAAGCCACTAGTTCTTTATTTCTCAGCATTTACATATCTGTTCAAGCCTTTTGGTAGATCTTTTACACTGGTATTTTTAAGCCTACTTTCAGATTACTTTTTCAGGACTTTCTCTGAGTTGTTTAAGTACTTTTTGAGATGTTGAAGCATGAAGAAAGAGGGGCAAAGGTTGGTAGAGTGTTTTATTTACATACCCAAGCAACACACTCCCATCTCTCCAGGCAAATTACCATTTTTAGGTCTATCACACAAAATTAAACATTCAGCAGGTTCTAGAAACACCTGCTGAAAGAAAAAATTCTAAATAAAAGGACTTCTGATACCAATCTTGTACACAGACTTCTGACTGACTGCAACTTGAGAAAAAACAGTTACCCTAATAATCTTGTTTTATAAACACAGCATATTCTGTGACCCAAAATATTTTACGATACAGCACACTTGCAAAACTATCTTTATAAAAGTCTCTATAAAAACACAACATACACAAATGAGTCTTTCAGAAGTGTTCTAAGACATGATTTTTCTCACATTTGTTTCATCCTACAGTCAATTCAAAAGACATGAAAAAAAGCACTGTAAGTGTAAATTTGTCTTGTAGCTTCTAAATATTTGCTAATGATTAATTTTGCAGTAACCCAACAGTCTTGAAAGCAGCATGATAATGCATCCATCTCTATGTTACCATTTGATAATCCTGAAATGTTTTGGCACAACCCCTATCTCAATTTATAGCTAGCGTTTAATAGGAACTGGGATAAGAGTTGCCAAAAGCCAAATTAGCTAATACTGAATGTAATGAACAGCAGAGCTTTGATCACGCTCTGAAATAAATTCCAAGTGAAAAGTGGAAAGAAGGATGCCCATGGAATTAAAATTGACAGTATGATTAATACCAAGCCATATGAAGTGCCTCTTAGCTGATTGCTAACATTACATATTGGCTCCCGTTCTGACAGGTATAGTTTATCGTCAAAATGCCCTAGTGTTCCACATCAAGGAAGGAAAAAAAAAAGTTCGCTATTTTCTATTAATCCTCAAAACTTGTACTTCTTTCCACCTTTAAGCCATACATTTTTCTCTATGAAAAAAGATGCAAGTAAATTACAGCACATGCCATTGTAATTATGCATTGTAAAGAATTCTGTTTGTCAGGACTCAAATTCCTCCTCAGTTACACGACTGGATGAGCTGGGATTAGCAAGGAGACAGGAAGCATTATTTCTGCCAGGGGTTTGAAGCTACTGTAAGTCAGATCAGTGATAAACAGAAATTGTCACCTACTGTAGACATCACAGATCTTGAGAAATCTTTGCTCCTGCCTCAACCAAACCTCATTTGTCCCAGTCCAAGCCAAAGTGAACAGGTATAAAACTCCCAATTGAGTTTTGGACAGACTCAGCAAAGATATCAAAAACTACACATATGAAAGTAAAACCACTATACTTTAATAAGCCTTACAGTGGTTTTCCCAAAACTGTATGTTAGTTCTGGAGATTGTGAGACAATTAACAGACTTGTCAATCTGACATTTTTCTTCAGTTCATGCTAGGAAAAGGTGATGTTGCATCTATATTAGAATTTAAACTCTTTTAAACATTGAAGCTGATGTTTTTGTCTGTCACCTTGACAGCAAGTAACACAAAAATTAACTGGGGTTTAGTTTTAAGAGCAAAGTTTCAGCCAGTTATTCAAAGATGATATACACCTAAGTTTTTACCTTTAACTGTGAATAACAAGTTATCTGACTAGATGTGTTGCATTGTACTTACAGATATTTGCTTATTTCTCCCACAACTACCTGGCTTTACATACAACTTTCTTATGATGCTTTCAAAGGTGATTCACAAGAACATTATTCCTGCTGAAAAATCTGTTCACCTCACAACACCAAGACAAATACAGTATCTGAATAAACACATTTAAAACAAAACAGAATATTCCACCACACTGCAAATGCATCTTCATTGAATGATTCACAAATTTAGTGTAATGCATAGCTTTATTCTGTGTATTCACCCTACTGTAAGCGGCATGCTTTACTCTACTTTTGTGTGAAGCTGTAAGTAAATTCTGTAGGACACAGCACATTTTTTAATCTGGAACAAAAGGTGAATCATGCAACGTTAAATAATGAACAAAATGTCACAGCCATGACTCAAAAATAATGGTATTGTGATATATCATACAGTAAGCTACAGATTAATTGTTGTCTCTATTCCTGTGCAACTTTAATCAAAACAAATTAATTGAAATGGGTACAATAAAACTACCTAATCTGAAACAACTCTGTGGGGAAAAATTAAATTAACAATTTTCATACTGCAAAGTCATCACCTCGATTTTTCCTGTAAAAACTAGAGCGGTTTTTTTTCATCAGAACAATGCAAAGCCAAATAATCCTTTGCTTTTCAATAAAGGTCAGAAGAAAAGCTTTCCATTCAGCTGGAGTATTTTAATTAAACATTGAAGCAGGTGTTTGGATATGCTGCCAACTCCTGAAAAGCTTGCATAAAAACTGTACCTTTAAAAAAAAAAAAAAAAGAGACCTGTACATCCTCAAGCCCACTTTGTCTGTCTGTTCTGTGAATGGGTGTTCACAAAATTACATATGATTTTCTCTGTTTTGGAACACCAGTACCTGCCCTTGCTATAAAAAGAGTTCTTCATCAAAGCTGTTGGAAGCTAGCTGTGCAATTCTCACGTCAACTTTTATGGCCATGGCAGATCTGTGCAACAGAGCACAGCCCAGAGTTTAGTCTTTGCTGCTAACCTGCTTCAACTTGTTGGGAACATAACTGGTCTGTTCAAGCTGACAAAAAGAGAATCTTTAACTGTGAGCCAAATTAACTTTTGAGACAAAATACTACAGTTAATGCAGATCCCTTTGTAGGTCACATGCATGCAACTGAGTTTTTCAGCAATAACACACCTCCCAGCTTAAGCTCTCCATGCACTCACATAAAAGCAGCCTATGAAACGCTTCCAGAATTGCTTATGTTCTTAAGGAACGCAAAGCCCATCGAAAGGTGCACACTCCAGTAGAGAGAGGTGGGAGGAAATAGAGTGTGGAAGAGACGAAGAACAAGCTGTGTTCTCCACAATGGCAGTAAGTGATTCTATCAAGTCATTCTATCAGCTGAGAATGCGAGTCAGAATGTGAATCCCTACCTGAAGACTAGAAAGCAGTAACTCTCCTATACATTGGGATACACACAGCTGCATCAGTGCAGTACTGTTCTTCAAAACTAGACTTCTATCAGCATAAACCAATGCTTACTGCTTGACAAATTCAGTGGGCATCTGGTACATCTTAAAAACCATCACATTTGAATCAGGAAGAGGTTCTCAATTGAATTCTGATGTACGAGGAGAAAGGAATACTAGCAAAAATGATAATACAGCAATAAAGACTGTTATTCACTTAGTCACTTAGGTTTTTTCTGAGACTTGGTAGTTTGGCCTTTGGAACTACACGCAGAACAGAAAACCAACAGTTTAATCTGAGCAGTGTAACAGCTTTGGCAACATGCAGTGAGCACAACTTCTCATCTCCCTTCAAATAGCAAGGCTGAAAGGAAAAAAAAAGCACTACTTACAGATTCAATTAGAATTTTAAGACCATTTGGGAGTCAACTTGCAGCAAGGGCTCAGCATCACTTTGTTGCTATGAAACATTATCACATAGGAATAATCAGCCATAAAAACCTGCAGCTGACTCATTCTCTGGCTGAAATGACCTCAGCTGAGAAGGCTACTTGCTATTTGAAATGAATTAAGTAGCAATTCTGAACATGGCTCTGAAAGATGCCTCAAGCATCTCAAATAGGCAATGCTGAGATGTCAGACAAGATCTTGGACCAGCGACTAAATCTGAACAGGTCCTTGAGTAACTATAATATAACATGCAAGCAGAGACAGGTGGGAAGCTGAGACTTTTCACACATGAATCCCAACAGAGCTGACCAGTGCTATCATGGGAATCTGAAAAGTCCAGAGACTGAAGGAAGAAATCATCTGTACCTGTAACTGGTCTGCTACTCATAATTAAAAGGGGTAACACGGTACCAAAAATGACTGTGTCTCAGCTTCAAAACTCTTTCTGGAGCTGAGAGAAACCTGTAAAGAGGCATTACCTCACTACAAGAATAACTTCTAGCAGTAGTGATTTGGCCCTGTGGTGAGCCAGGAGGATGGCATTACAGAAGTATGTATGCTGCAGATGTTGAGCCTTGAACCAGTCCTGGGTCTGCACAGATAGACTGATGAAAAGCAGATATTTATTTCCTGAATCTGGGGACCATTTGTATTTATTCATTTTCCTTATGACCAGACTGAAAAGTGATTCTCTTTCTTCTTTGACTTAAGGAAATGCTGAAAATGAAAGTATTCTACAGTGCCTTTCCTTCAGCTTCTAGACAAAGCAAAAATGCCGCTCCTTTTTGTACTAAACATGGATAAGGGGAGTTCTTCAGGAAAAATAAGAGAAGCATACAGAGAAAGACGAAAGGATACAAATGTACAGGACTGAGCAAGCCTGATGCACAAGGGGAAAGCTGTTGCTGCAAACAGAGTGTGCCTTGGAATCAGCTGCGATACACCACCACTCCATCAGCTTCGCTGCCCCTGAACAGCAACGTGAGCCAGCTTACCATCTCCAAGACCATCTTGTCGCTTTTGGAGACAGCAGACTTCCTGGGGTGCAGAGGCAGGTGATCACCTCTAAAAATAGGCAGTCCTGATAAATTAATGCAATTTCTGTCTCAAAAAGATATACGTTTATGAAAGTGAGATCATTGAAGATCACAGCACTTCAAATCTTTTATCCAAACACAGACTCCCTCAACAGTCACGTGAATCTTAACTAGAAACAAACTAATAGCACAGTGAACAGGCAAAACACGAACAAAATTTTCAGGGTTCAAAATGTTACTTTGCTGCAACCCTGCCTTTTTCCCTTAGAAGTCCTTTAAGAGCTGTTTCTTGAGAGAACCACCTAAGTCTCTTGGCCTAGATTTTATCTTTTATTTTCTTTTTTTTATATCCTTGATCAAATATCGTTTGATAATCCAAACACATACATCCTTATGTATAAAAGAAATATTCCCCATATGCTCAAAAAGGTTAAAAAAAATACAGTGGGAGAACTTGTCCTGGAATGTTTGAGGGATCTGGCAGTACCTGAAGTTGTGTGGGGTTTTGTGACCTAACAATTAAAGCATTATCTTCTAACACAGTAAATTGTCACACAAAAATCCTAAGAGGTTAAAGTCACATCAGATAATAGGCTCATAAATCAGTTTTTCTACTTCACACTCTTTTCCTAACATCTCATCTGGCATTTTTACTGGGAGAAGAAATATCAGCATGTCTCAAACATAGGAAAAAAATTTCTCAGTCAAACAGTATTCAAAAGTAGGACCTTCCAGCATGACATAAAAGTATTATGAGAAAAAAATTGAGTATATTTTTCTTTCAAGCCAGAAGAACATTACCTTTCTTTGATAATACTGAATGGTTCTGGGTTAGACAAGATGACTTTGCTGTATATAGCAATTTAAAATTCATTTCTATGATGAATCATTTTAGCACCACAGATACCTAGCTCTCTCAAGCCAGAAACAATGTCTTTCCTAGTCAGCAGACATATACGATGAAATTACATTGTTTTGCTCAGTTCCAATGGGAACAAGCATATTACCCTGTCACTTCAAACCTGAAAAGCATCTGGATCCTTTTCAGAACCTGCAGAGATGCCAAATGTAAACTAGAGAAGTACCAAATGCTGTACTGCATTTGTTTTACATGTTCATGCAGGCAATGTTGGGGGTTTTTTTACTGCCTACCTGATCTTTTAAAATCAGTTACCATGTTTCAAACACTGCATCATTAAACATGTTACACATGTATACCACCGTATTATATCCTGGCTCAGATTTTTAGAAATTTGCAGGTTTTCCATTGTTGTTTTGCGGGGAAGGGACTTTTTTGTTTTACGTAACTTTGCATCTTTCCATGTTACATTTACTTATTTTTGCCTAACTTCTCTCACACAGACAAAAAGTGTTAGGTAGTACGGTTCAAAACAAAAACGTTTGGGAACCACTGACACTCAAGATTCTTCTGAAGATGTAAGCCAGTCTTTAGCATCATTTTTCTACCAAGATGAACACTTAGAATTTGAAATCAGGTAAATTGTGAGAGTTTTTGTCAACTTGGGTTGCCTGAAGCGAATGCAAAACATGCTTTAGAATTCTAAAATATGATTTCTAAAGGAAAGAATGTCATTACGGAAAGGTTTACTTAATTTTATTACTATAACACCAAAGAAGATACAACAGAGGCTGGTTTTACAAAACAAACAAGATACAGTTGCATTGATCAGAGAGGTGCTTTGTTACCCTGTTCAGTCAGAGGTTTGATTCCTTGAGCTCATTAATGACATACTTGGTTGTTAGTAGAGGTAATCTTTCTGACAATGCTTTGCTTTTGAAGGACACAAATTTCATTTATCCATGGTTGGGTTAAAAGTTCAACCCTTTCTTTCTTTCTTTCTTTCTTTCCCTTCTTTTTATTCCCCACCATGCCAGCAATCTTATCTTCACATGGCCTATTCAATTTTTGTGTCCTTTGATTATTTTTTTAAAGCTTAAACATATAAAGCTGACCTTTATTTTAATTTAAATTCTCCTTCATACTTTTAGAATATTGTCAAACTTATCTTTAGGTGAACTTGCTGCTGCACAGTAAAACTAGTCTGTTGCTGACAGTGCACAAAAGAATATGCTTAATAGGATGAACTACTGGGCTTCTCTGATGAATCTAACTTGCACAGCCAGTTCTCAACATACTGCCTTTAACAACGTGCTCTAATGACTTTTGTTGTGGACCAAAGCTCCTAAGGCGCTATGCCTCTGGAGCCCTCAACTCTATTCTCTATACCTGATGTTACGGTGAGAATATAGCCATTCATGTAATTAATGTGCCACCCCTGTGTAGTCCAAAAGACTGATGCACAAGACCACTCATTGGTATCCAACACAGCAATCCTGGCCCATTCCAAACAGGAGATAGGAACAGTTTAGCATGTAGGATTATTACAAGAATTATAAAGATTCAACCATTAAGGAATTTCTATAAATAGGAAACCTAGGGTGATGGCTCACATTTTGTTTTCAAGTGTTGCGTGTGTCTTCTCTTTCTAAATATTGGCACAACAGCAGCATCTCTTTCTAAATTCCGGCACAACAGGGCCGGAAGGAGGACCCGGGGAACTACAGGCCTGTCAGCCTGACCTCGGTGCCGGGGAAGCTGATGGAGCAGATCATCCTGAGTGCTATCACACGGCATGTAGAGAATAACCAGGGGATCAGGCCCAGCCAGCATGGGTTCAGGAAAGGCAGGTCCTGCTTGACCAACCTGATCTCCTTCTATGATAAGGTGACCCGCCTAGTGGATGAGGGGAAGTCTGTGGATGTTGTCTATCTAGACTTCAGTAAAGCCTTTGACACGGTTTCCCACGGCATTCTCCTGGAGAAACTGGCTGCTCATGGCTTGGACGGGTGTACTCTTCGCTGGGTAAAGAACTGGCTGGACGGCCGGGCCCAGAGAGTGGTGGTGAATGGAGTTTACTCCGGTTGGCGGCCAGTCACAAGCGGTGTTCCCCAGGGCTCGGTGTTGGGGCCAGTTCTGTTTAACATCTTTATCAATGATCTGGACGAAGGGATCGAGTGCACTCTCAGTAAGTTTGCAGACGACACCAAGTTGTGTGGGAGTGTTGATCTGCTGGAGGGTAGGCAGGCTCTGCAGAGGGACCTGGACAGGCTGGATCGATGGGCTGGGGTGAATTGTATGAGGTTTAACAAGGCCAAGTGCAAGGTCCTGCACTTGGGCCACAGCAACCCCATGCAACGCTACAGGCTTGGGGAAGAGTGGCTGGAAAGCTGCCTGGCAGAGAAGGACCTGGGGGTGTTGGTTGACAGCCGCCTGAATATGAGCCAGCAGTGTGCCCAGGCAGCCAAGAAGGCCAATGGCATCCTGGCCTGTATCAAAAATAGCGTGGCCAGCAGGACTAGGGAAGTGATTGTGCCCCTGTACTCGGCACTGGTGAGGCCGCACCTCGAATACTGTGTTCAGTTTTGGGCCCCCCACTACAAGAGGGATATTGAGGTACTGGAGCGCGTACAGAGAAGGGCAACGAAGCTGGTGAAGGGTCTGGAGCAGAAGTCTTATGAGGAGCGGCTGAGGGAGCTGGGACTGTTTAGCCTGGAGAAAAGGAGGCTGAGGGGAGACCTCATCGCTCTCTACAACTACCTGAAAGGAGGTTGTAGAGAGGTGGGGGTCGGTCTCTTCTCCCAGGTAACAAGTGATAGGACAAGAGGAAATGGCCTCAAGTTGCGCCAGGGGAGGTTTAGACTGGATATTAGGAAATTTTTCTTCACCGAGAGGGTTATCAAGCATTGGAACAGACTGCCCAGGGAAGTGGTTGAGTCGCCATCCCTGGAGGTATTTAAAAGACGTTTGGATGAGGTACTTAGAGACATGGTGTAGTGATGGTTTTTGGCAGTGTTAGGTTTATGGTTGGACTCGATGATCTTAAAGGTCTTTTCCAACCTATATGATTCTGTGATTCTGTGATTCTGTGATTTTTAAAAAGGTTCATTTAAAACTACAATTTTCTGAACATATAATGCTGCTTGTAACATTACACATGGATCTGTTTTTCAGAATGCATGCTTGTCTCTCTTAAATGAAGAGAATGGAATAAAGGAAAGACAACCATTATTTGCTTCAAACCTAATACATATTTGCTTTACACACAACATTTATATAGGCTTTCTGAAAGTAAGTCTGGTTAGACTGCCACTGGGAGAAAACTGGTATTAAGATCAGGGATCACTTGCTTTTCTCCATGAGGCAATAAGGAGTTGCAAAATCTGACTTTGCCAATAAAAACTTCCAACTAAATATGAATGATTAAAATCATGATGCTGATCAAAGCTTTGGGCTTGTTTTAATGTTCTTTCTTTTTAATGTTCTTTCTTTTCACCTGCAAAGAAAAGTAACCCCTTGTATCTGAAAGTGCTTACAACTGAGCAATACTCCATTATAAAAACAAAGCTTTAAAACAGACTAAAAACATTTTCAAGAATACAAGCTTTGTTTTTATCTTGAATGATTACCAACACAGTTTCCAATCATGAGGACATAAACTTGCGTTCTCTTGCTCACTAACTCTACTTAATCTTAAACAGCGCAAATAGCCTTTGCTGCTTATAGTCCATCAGCAGGGCATTGACTCTGTGCAGAAGAAAGCCAGCTGAGAGCAGCAGCCTTCCCACTAAGCATACAAAAGCGTGCAGGGGTGGGCCATGTGCTGCATTAAGATGGGCAGGAGCATAAGGCAGCATGACTGACATAAAATTCCTCATCTGATTCTGGGCAAGACCATTTTAAATCAGTCCAGCTAGATACCTGCATGTTCCTCGGTCCCACACACTCCATGTACAGTGATGACTCAGGCCAAGAGCTTGTGCTTCAACCACCACAGTTTTGATCAATCACAAAGCCATTAAATGTCAACTCCAAACAAGCAAGAAGGCATAGATTTACCATTAGAAAAGGATTAGTGCTGAATGGTGAAACACAAGTTCATCTCGATGGCTCCTTTTTAAAACTTCAACACTAATAGCAATCTTTCTTTTTTCCTGCAAAACTCATTTAACTATGAAGTTCACAAGACAAAAAAAACCAGTACGCCACCTCTCTATTCTTGCTCTGAACATAGAGGCAGAACAGGACTGAAAGTGGAACACGTCCTTCCTCCATATAATAAAATACCAAATATTATCAAGGTGGGACAATAACTTTGGAAATTAAAAATGAAAAGCAGTCCCCTATCACCACATACCTCAGCACATGAGTTCGGAGATCATATGCTGAAAACCCGTTTCTGAGAAAGTGTCAGCATGCTGTATTTTTGTTGGCACAATCAGTAGTGCTCTAGTTCTGAAAATCAGGTCAATGCTACTGTTGTACCTACATGCAGATGCTTGAAATCAGACACCTGTACTTTAGAAGTTCTGTCTTACTATACACTATTTACAGTTTGTCCCAGTATTTGGGTCACTGAAACAGACAAGTACTATTAATAATTATCCTGAAATTAAAGGCTAGACATGCAAAGTAGGGTCAAGACCTTTTTTTTGTTGAGCAAAAGTAAGTAAAAATCACGTATAAGATTTTCTTTCATCAAACTTTAGTTATCTAAGAAATTGAGCATAGCCAAAGCTAGCAGACTACACATCCCCATATGGCAAATCGTTCCATTCCAAACGAAGGCAGGAATGACTCTCTGCAGGTGCCTATACATCCCCCTTGCCCATACAGTAGCCTAGGCAACTAGCTTCAGACAGATATTAGCTTTCATGTAGTTAAAGGTTAGGGGAGACTTAGGTTTTCCAATTTATATAAATTTAAGAGTAAATGCCATAAAAATCTCACCGGTTGAATTCAGTAGGAAATAAGTACAAGAGTGCTTGAGTAGAAGAAATATTCCAAAACCTTTTCACGATACTGTGTTTCTGCAGAAAAGTCACTTTAAAACATTTAAGAAAAAAAAAATCTAAGTATAACTTATGCAATACGAAATATGAGGTACAGTTTCTAGTTTGTTGTGATTACTGAAGCTAACTACTAAAACAGTTAGATTGTTTAGGCTGCAAAGTGTTGTACTTCATAGGTTTATTCATGTGCAATGGGTGCAGACAGAAGTCTCACATTTTACAACACAGATCTCTTTGGGACTTCCATATAGCGTTAACAACAATGTGTTCAATGTTTTAATAAGAATAAGTAAGACTTTAGAAAACCTTTAACCTGTGTATGAAATGGAGAATATTATAGAAAATTTTAGACCTATTTTTATACAGATAAAGAATGCTGAGACTACAATACTGGAGAATATTTTAGGAAAGGTCTTCATACATGTTTTGATGTGTTCAGTCTCCATTTTAAAATTGCTCTATTCTGATTAAAGATCACTGGATTATCAGGAGATAAACCTTTTTCTTAATTTCTGACTTCTGCTGGGGGGGGGGGGGGGAATATCACACAAAGCTGTATCTTCACTAACTCAGACACCATTCTCAGTAATACTAAATACGCAAATAAAAAAAATTAACTTAAAATTTAAAGATACAAACAGCTTTTTCTGTTGCTGTTTTTGCAGAAAATGCTAATTCCAGCCTTTACAGCTGATGAAGTCTCCAGATGAGAGAGAAAAAAAGGTGTCGTATATCAGTCACTGAATGTAGGCAGTCCAAGGTACTGAATATTCCAGTGAAGAGTTACTTAAATCTGAATAAAAGTACGAGGTCATAGGATATAGGATGCTATTCCACAGCAGGTGGGTGGTGAAGTCTAGTAAACCACCTCCTCTTAGGAATGAAAGGGTAGTTAACAGCAACAGAAGGCCATATAGACTAATCAGAAGCACTGTAACCTCAGTAACCTCATGGCTCCATTTGGCTAAATGCAGTAAAATTCAGCCTTTCTCTTCCTGACACTGCTGTTAAGTGGACACCAGTGGTTAACTGTGAAGTCTCTATATGAATTCATATGTTGTTTTGACAATTTCAGTCGTGGCTCTGTAAGCCAAGATCCTAGCTCACCGTCTGGTATATCCCAAACATTCGCACATGCGCCTCAAAAGAAAATTAGGAAGGATGCATCATTTTCAAGCTTCTGGGATGAAATTATGAAACACTACTTCATGTACAATAAAATTACTGACTTCATTCACTTTCCCAAAATATAAAGACCACTTGGCTTGCTGGATCTCCCTTGTCATTGCCCACCTATGCAGGCCACTCTATTGCTGAGGAAATAACTGTCTTTTCTTGCTGGGAGAAAAAAAAGTGAACTTCCATCACACTAGTATGAGTCCCCCATCAGCAGACATTTAATCTTGGTTTTACTGGTTCAGCAGCCCCTCAATTACATGGCTTAAGAAAACTCACTCAAATTACAGAAAAGCAAACACACAAAAGTCCACCTTCGCAGGACCAAGGCCCAGATAACAAGAAATTCATTCAAATTAAAAACAATGAAGAGACAAAGGAATCTGGGGCAAAAGCAGTATTCTGAAATTGCTGAGTAGGTGTTCAGAGATAATTTTCTTGTCAGATGTGGTCCAGGAATTCCAGATCACAATAGGTAATTACCAGTATCCCCACACACTTCCACATATCCTCCCTTTAGTCTACCTACTCTATGAACTCACAGTGCAGACTAGTATAGTCAAATGTGCTTTTAAGTGACACATTAAATTAGGAGTCTCATACCTTTTCAGAAAATTTAGGTCAATTTACCGGTAAAGCCCCCTGGCCATTCGTATTTCCATTTTAGTATTTCCCATCAACAAGTCAAATGTGAACGTTTTAAGCTTCATTAGCCTTCAGCAATCCCAAATGCCAGTTTCTTGATTACCTACTATGTTGTTGTATACTGCTCCATCTCTTAAGCTGGAAGAGGGATTACAGTACTACAAAATCACTTAGAACTTGCATCATAAAATAAACTATTCATACCATCTGTTATAAAAGAGTAAAATTGTTCTCCCTGCTATATTGCTGAAAAAAAAGATTGAGGTTAATCCACTTTCCCAATGCTGTGCAGCAAATCAGAAGAGCAGGCTACATTAAAATGCTGAAATCCAAGGTTCCCCATTTCATGACAACTCTATATTATTATCTTTTCAAGAACCCGGATGCACAACTACCCCAGCACATCAGTCTCGTGTCCTAAGAATTCTAGCACTATTCTACTTCTTGAGACTGCAAATCACTTTTTTTTTTTTTAAACATTTGTATATTATTAGCAATAACATTATTACTTCAGCGCCCAAGTAGTTCAGCTGGAGAATCCAGCCTCTGCGTGAGATGTTTAAGACAGTTATTTCAGGTGCTTCAGGTCAATAAGCCAATACTACTGCACTCATGTAAATGAGGCCAGGAGTTCTCATGAGGTTTTACCAATAATTTCAGAAATATTAAATTATTCCTTTCATGCTCTTTGTCTTACCTAACACCACAGATCCCACTAAAAAAAAAATTCATTGTGTTCTAGGAAACTACGCAAATAAAACTCTGAACACACATCCAGCTGGAAAAGGAAACTCCTTCTACATTGCCATCTTACTTATTGTTTGCAGAATGCAACAATTAGAATTTAGAAATAAATTAATTTTCATATCACAATTAAAAACAGCAAGCTCACTACACAAACAGTAAAATAGTTTTAAATGGGTGTATTTTATTTTCTCATTTCATTATTTTCTTATGCAAATATTTTGACAGTGTGTTTAGGCCAAACTCCCTCCCTCTCCCCTCACAGCTCAATTTCTGATAACGAGCACTGAGGCCATGAACACTGGATTAGAAAGCAACAGTATGACCTTTCTTACAAGAATGTGTTGTATTTGAGCTCAAACAAAAATATCTAAAAATATGGAAAGAAATACAGAAGAACAAAAATGAAGATAACAGGTAAAAATGTTGCCAACATTCAAGTTCAATACAGAGTGGAAATTTTTTTTGAGTAGTTCCAGTCAGATGCTCTGGTGGACAAATACTCAGATACTGTGATGAAGGAGGAAAAGAAAGATCTTACAGTCAAAGCAAAGACTTATTCTGGGCTCAGGCCTGCTCATCCATTTCCACAAAATTTGGAAATACTACACATACTTTGCTTCTGTAAATGGAGCTCTTAGCTAGTTTATATGATATTGCAAAGTTATTTATCATTTACAATGTAAGATTCACGGATGAAGAAAATTTGTAAATAAGAGCAAAAAATTGAAAGATTCAAAGGAAAAAAATCTACAATTCTGCATTAAATTATCAGAGGAAAAAAAGCATTACAGCTTTTCTTTTAACAAAAGATTGAAGAATTAAATTCTAGTTGAGTTACTTTAAGACTTCAGTATGCGTTTTTCAGTATGATGAAAAACAGTAAGAGCTAATAAAAGTATTTAAGTTTTCAATTATAGGCACAGAAAAAAAAAGCAAGGTAAAGCTTAGAGAAGTAAACATCTCTTTTTCTCACCCATACACTGTCCCCAACAGATACTTTTTTTTTTTTTAAGATCTATCTACCATAAGAAAATCAAATATAACCATAGCCCTACCCGTGCCACAGATGTATACAAGTGTCACAAATGTATACAAGCAACTCTACATGACTTCAGTGCAAGCTTCAAGGATATAATATCCAGAAAGCATCTCCCCTTAAAAAGTACAAAGCCACTTAAAAATCTTGCTCTTCACTATGGCTGCATATTCAGTTTGTCTACACACAGGTAGCTCTCAGAGGAACATGAGCGCGCCATCAAGTGATGATAAAACCCAGAGCTATAATGCTGTTTACAATGACTATACGTGAATCAAACCACGGCTTTATCGAAGCGTGACAGAATTCCTACGATAGAAGGAGCTCAGTGAACCAGCACACTGTTCTAATGAGTAAACACCTTTCTGTCTGTCCTAATCTCTACAACAAACACCAATCAATAATTCTAGGCTCTCCTCTTCACGCAGCATGACACAATTCCAAAAAGATAACTGTGATTCTTTCAACGGAAAAAAAAGATGATGCAAAACAAACAGCTAATATCAGCCTTCCTGTAGGAACAAGCCAGAATGGTCCCCTATTGTAAATGAAAGGGTTTTTTGCAGTCTAAACTCAAACTGGCTACATACCAGGTCTCTAACATATAAACTCTATCTTGAAAAATATGTTTGTTTCTATCCACCACACTTACCTAGCGTTGAACAAAGACCACTCAAGGCTAAAAAAGTAAATAAATTATCCAGGTATATACAGATTGAAAACATGCAGATGGATGTTCTGGTGTGTTCAACACACATGGATCTTCTGGTTTACCAGAACTATAGCAATGTGCAGCATTCTGTCTTATTCACTGTGCTGCTTATAAAGTGTTTTAATAAGAGGGTTTTTAATGAAGTTTAAAAAAAAACAGAATAGAATATTTTTACTTTAAAATTTACTGATGCTCCCAAGATTTCAGTACTGTACTGCTTGCTTTAACATTTTCAAAAGGTCCCTTACCTGTTAAACTTCTAAGACAATATTGATGGGTGTATGAAGTGCGTGTCTGTTATGAAATTTATCAGCTAAAAAATCAATCATAATGCACCAATTACATTATCACTGTTAACCAGAAACAACTCAACGACAGTCAGTTTTTCCAGATCAAAGTTACTGTAAAATTTTGTAGAAATCAACTATCTCCTATGGCAGCAGTCTAGTAAGAGCTTTCCAAAAAGATCATATATGCACAGTATACAGAACTGTATTGCTGTAGCCTTTTACTTCTTTGATAAACATAATTTAAGCTCTCACTTGCAAGATTTTTGAAGCATTAACTTGTCATTTGAATACAGCTATAAGACTTAATTATTTCCAAGGTAGTTGTTCAGACTTAGTCAGTGCTTAATGGTAAACAAGCAACTCAAAAGATTGTTATGTGGTACATCCCCTTTAATAATAAAGCTAAACACGTTCCCTCAGTAGTGACAAACCTTAACAAAAGAAACCATCTTAGGACAGTGAAGCAACTTCTGAACCCAGCTATAAATAAGTTACTGTAACCTGGATACCACAGCACTAACACATTTACAGTCTAAACCTTTTTTCCTTCCTTAAAAAAAAGGGGGGGGAGTGGGGGGAGCGGAGGAAGAGTATATGTTGCTCAGGTTACTTGACTGTGTATTACGGAAAGAATCATTTTGTCTGTTGCTCATTTTAATGTTGAGTTATTCCTCCAGTTTGAGACAGTAAAATGAATGCTTTTTGGTTAAAGGACTTACCCTTTCTATTTAAATTCTGCCAATCTGTGGGGAATTCGGCAAAGTTTTTCATCCTCTTCCAGAGGACCCAAGAATAGAGGCATTTTTTTCCTACTTATTTAAACAATTGCATATATTTATGATCTGATTTATCACAAAAAAAAAAAACACCAAAAGCAAACACCTTAAAAGAACATCACACAAGTCAGAACTATATACCATAGCTAGAAGGTACTTCAATCCCTTTGACCTTGTCTTCACTGGAGGAAAAAAAAAAAAAAAACCAAACCAAAAACAAACCACCAACAAAAACCCCTCTGTGCTCAAGCAAATCAATCTAAGGTTAACATCCTACTGAAAACAAAGTAGCTTTTGGTCATTTAGGATAAAATGAATGAGCTCATCTGAATTAAGCAAAGACCAGACCTTCATGTTAAAACCTTCTCAGGAGATGGTGAGAAATCATTACAGCATGAGCTCACAACGTACCGACATAGTACATCCCATCCACACGTACACACTATTGATTCAGGTGTTTTGCAACCATTATCTGCACCTTTCAGTTCAAGGAACTGGGGCAGTGAGCTAGTTCATGTGACTGACACCTTCCAAGAAGAGGATAACCAACAAGAAAGATTGGAGTCTTGGACTCCTAAGGTTGCCTAGTATAGCAAATGAACATTGATAGGCGTGAAGACCAAGAACCTAATTATTTTGCACACTATTTTTTGCAACTCACTTTCTGTCTCATCGCGTATGCTTCTGTAACAAGATTAATTAAGCCTAGGTGCCAGCACCTAGGACGCTGCCTCTCCTGAAGCAATGTTATCAACTTTTTCCTTGTGTTAGATAATATGCCTTACCAACTTTGCCTCCTGTTGCTCTCATGAAGTCATCGTCTTCCCCTCTCTGGAAGCACACAAATAAATCACTGTTCCTCTCAGGCTAGTTAAACTGTCAATATTCCACTTCAGCAGAAACTGAAAGACTAATCTCTACTAGACATGATATATGTTATCACCACTTATTAGGTCTATTTTACAAAATCACAGGTTAGAAAAGCCAAACAAAAATTAATATCCCATCAACAGGGATACTGAGGATTTTTATTTATTTATTTTCTTAACAACACTTCCATTTTATGTTTTGGATTTTTAAATCTTTATTTTAAAGAAGAGAAGCACTGACCAATTTGAATACAAGTCAGCTGGCCAGGCACTCATGGCCAGCACTCAGGAAATCAGATGTTCTGGTTAAGCACTCACTAGATGGGAAATGCTTAATTCGTAGTCCAAACACCTACTGCTCCTCAGCCCTCCGAGGTAAAAAATTGCCCTGCAGGACACATCCACTTTACAGTCCATTAACTAAGAAGTTCTGTATTTCAAGGATAGGAAAGGAAAAAAAAAAAAAAAAGAAGAAAGAAAGAACGGTCCTTCCAAGACATATTTCCTAACTCTAAAAATACCCTATGTTAATACACATATACTCATCCTTCCATTGTATTGTGTTAGATATTCTAACACAATCCCAAACTACATCTGAAGGTTTTATGTTACACCTGATCCTTGAAATTAGTAACATCTGTATGGTATGCAGTAGTCCACTGACATTTTTTGGTAGCAGAATCAAAACCTTTACCTTTGATGAAATCAAGCTAGAATGCACAGATTTCCATGAAAATGCAACTATACAAAAGAGTTATTGGAGCCATAGAAGTATGACCCTCTCTTCATAAATGAGTGTTGTTTTTTGGGGTTTTTTTGGGGTTTTTTTTGTTTTTTTTTTTTTTTTTTTTTTTAAAAACATTTAAAAAGCTGATGACACAATCTCCTGGAATAGTCTTGGTTGAAAAGAGGGGCTGGGCTTTGTTCAGGGAAGATGCAGGGAAAGGAGCTTTTATTCCAGTGGCAAATTGCAGTACAATCATTATCATGTGTTCACCAGCAAACCAAAATACTCCTCATAAGAATTAGCATCTACCATCTCCTTTTACTTCATTCTTTTGTAATGGAGAAGTAAATATACATACTAGGGCTTTCTGAAAATAAATCCTTGACATGCTATTAACAGAGAATAGTCTTTATGAATTATTACATGAAGTGTTACGTACTACAGATGTTACAGATGTTTCACAACACAAGTCATAACATTGAAGAGGGGGGAACAGACAACTACAGAAATGCATGTATGGGATATAATCTACTGAGTGATTTTGGAATTTGTTTGTGCATACAGGTGTCAGTCACCTGAAACTATTTTAGAAGTTCACATTTCAAAATACTGTTTCAGTTTTACTTCCCCCCACCATGAACAGTATTAATGCTATTGGCATCAGACGGTGCTTTAAATTTATAACAGTTCCTCCTGTGCATCCACATCTAACATGTCTAAGAGGAAAGATTGTCAATCAACTCTGACTAGCAGCCATACAGGTCATGAAAGGAGTTGTATAACCAAACAGTGTGGACAGAGTTATTGTCTTTAGAAAGTAATACAGTGCAGCAGGTTTTACAACAACAAAGCAAGTGAGGTGTGTGTTAAAACCATAAGTGAAAATATACCAGACTGAAGGAGAACAGAAATATCTACATACAGCTGAAGGTCCCTTTCTTCCTTCAGAAAGACAAAAGAAACTCAGTACAATAGGGAATGACTGCTTGTTTTGTTTTGCTGCTCTGGTAGTTATAAATGCCATGTCTAAGGCACTGCTGCTGCCACTTTGTTGCCATGAAGTGACAGCTGAGAAAAATTATGATGCTAGAGATATGTGTTATGAATATACAAATAGGTGAGAGCCAATTGATTCCCGCAGACAAGAGTCTAGACATTTCATTTAACAAGTGCTTCCCCCCTCCCCTTTCCTTAAATTCAGCAACCCACCAAAGATATAAAGTCTTACCAAATAATACCTCACACAATGTGCTTCTGGAATTCTTTTGGTAAATAATGGTGCAGACATTATTAGAGCCTAAACACACTCAGCAGCTTTAACAGCAGCATCGATCTCACTGTCATTTATAAAAGAGACTAGTCCAAGGTTTCTGTGCCTACTGGGACACTGAATAGTCACCTCCAGACGGTCCTGCCTTGTGTGCACAGAATAAACTGAACTATCAACAATGTCATATTTGTTATCTTTTTAACAAGAAATTGGAGTGAAGAAACGTAGTGAAAGAAAGTGATAGTAAACAGCTACCATACAATATATAGAGTAACTTTCTTGAGAAGTTGCCCATTAAAACTACTGAAAATTTTAGAACTACTTTAAAATACTATATAAGAGCTTCTGAACAGTGCTGAAATGCCTGTTGCATTTCTAGGAATTTGGTTATGTTGGCACATATACCTGCTACTGCAAAAACCCCATCAGGCAACAAAGGAAAGGGGCTTAAGCTATTTCTTTTAAGATACAGAAAAAAATCCTTTTTTCCCCTCTTCTAAACATGAGTCAAAAAGGCCAATCTACAATGTACTTGTGTATTACAAAGTCACTTATTTGATTCACATCCAAAGGACATGGTTTCACACCCATAAATAACATGTTCTTGTAGTGTACTGACATTAAACTGAAAAAGTTTAGCATTTAACAGAAATAGAGTAACAAAACTATGGTGCATTGATGCTGTGAGCATTCTGGTAGTTGGACAGTGACAAAACTACAGTGGTTTTTTTTCTTGCTTTCTGGGGCTTCGGGGTAAGCTTTCCCTGCCCCACACCTCAGTATAATTGTTTCAATTGCTCCTGAGAAAATAAGAGGACCTCAATGATGGTTAAATTTATGCTGACAATTTCCAGCCATTCCAGGTTTTGCTGTGTTTCTATTGACTTTCTAATAATCCACTTCAATACCAAAGCAGTCTTGTTTTTAGCATCTTTCCAAGTTAAAGTACAAAATTACAAAACAAAAATGCCACAGATTATACAATGGCATATTAAAAGAGGCTGAACTATTTGAACTGAAATCAAGGACTACTTGTCAACAGTACTCTGCATTCAATAACTACATCAGTAATTTTTAACAGAGTCCTACAGTCACTGGAGAGCAGAGTTATAAAGGCAAACTTCGTGTGTCCATCACAATAGTAAGTACCTACAGATAATAAAGAATCCCACTCTATGTGCCACACCCAATCTCAGAGCCCCCTTGTGTGCAAATTCATGAATCCCAAAAGGAAGGAAGAGAAGACTGTCTCTATCATGGTGGTCTCTATTATTAGGCCAGGTCTTGTTTCTGCAACAGAGCCATTTTGTTTTTCAAAACTGTTTCCTGAATGTCTTCATTCCTAAGTAATGCATTTGTTTTTATGACACATCATGCCAACTAGAAAAGATCAGAAAGAATGAGTATACAAATAAAACTACCTCAAGAAGGATTTGATATACAGACACAGAGCACAACACAGGTTTACACCATCACCGCCTGTTTTATGCCTGAGTCATAAGTTCTTGTCACCACTAACAATGAACAATTAGTGCCAATCAACTTGCACTAGCATAAAAGGTACCACATTAAGTGGATATTGGTTCTTGAGGACATTATAAAACTTGGTTGATAAAAAGCAACAATTTTGATGTAGTATACTTACAGCTTCTGAAAACATGTGACTTGACTTTACACAACATTTTGATTAAGTACACACACCAACATGATATAAATTAAGCAGGCTTAATGAGACACAATAGAGCTCAAGGATACCATCTTAGTATGGTTGTACCTTTTCTGCAGCAGCACATGAACCATCTCATAACCACTCAGTACTGATCAGAATATTCAGCTGTTGATGATTTGGAAGAAAAGTGAAATAATTTCTGGAAAAAACCTATGGTGCATAAGCAGTGATAAATTTTCAAGAAACCAAGGTGCTGATGCAAAGGTACTACATCTCTTCATTGACTGCATACAACCAAGAAATAAACTTTTCAGAGCAACCAAGTGAAATACTGTATCTACAAGTGTTCACAAAGACGAGGTACAGAATGGGAGGTCACTGTCCTCAGAAGCAGTAACTCAAAAAAGAGATCTGGATACTGATTAATCATCATTTGAATATTATTCCTTGGACAGCATGGCAATATCATACTTGACCTGGTAAACAAAGGAATCTGGAGAAGATGGGAAGCGAAATTACTTTGCCTCTGGTACTGATGAGACTAGTACTGGAAAAGCACAGGAAATCCAGTGTTCCCTGCTTCAAGAGCAATGCTGAAAAAATGGGAAAAGCTTATAGAAAAAAACCCATATGAATGATTAAAGAATCACAGTGACAGAGTAAAGAAGCCTTTATTTACCAAGAAGAAAATTAAAGGGTAATTTGATTAAAGTATCAAATGAGACAAAGGGAACAGAAGGGTCCTAAAAATAAGGAGGTAAAGAATAATGAATGACAAGAGATGGAAGGTAGTCAAACACAAAATAGATGATTTTTCTTTTCTTAAATGGCAAGGATGACTTATGCTTGAAGCAAAGTACCAAAGGTCACAATTTTTGCAACTAGTGTACAAGAATGCATCATTTCCAGCAATTGTTTTTTTTTTTTTTTAAGAAAGAAAATATACTACAAGCTCAAATTTTTAAAAAGCAAGAACTGAAAACATACGATGAAGTCGTGCCAGTGGTAAGACAACTTGAGTAGTTTTCTGGCTTTAAAACCTGGCACCTTCAGAAATATTCAATACAAAATAAACTACAACTACCTGAACAATAGTGTCTTATGTGCATAAAGTGTTCTACGCAAAATAATACCCATTTTCAAGGTATACCTATATCCTCACGCTTTCACAAGTGCAAATGTCATTTGGCAATCTTGTAGCTTATAAAGGAAACCTGATATCATGTAAGATGTTATTATTGCTAGTCTTCTAGTCTACCCTGTTTATAATGTGATAAACAGTTCAAACCATTAAGTTTTAGACTGCTTTATAAACAATACTTGTAAAAAATGTTCTACAGATGCTGGCCAACATAAGGCAAAGAACTAATTTTAAACCTACAAGAATAACTCGAGAAGTAACATCTTCTTTAGCAGAACTTGAACTGACATTTTGAAAAACATCCAGTAAAGTGTTCATCTGTGTATCACATACTCACTGAATTTCTGTTTAGCTGAAAGTCAGATTTAAGAGGTTGTGTTTACACATGAAATTGAGTCCCAAAGGACTAAACCATGAAAAACACCGATTATTCAATTTCCTTTCCAGTAATCTCATTTTACTTCTAACTTACTTGAAATCTACTGTAACTCCATTGTGTAGACATACCAAATACTGCATACTCATTCACTACCTACACTCTACAAACAGCAGCAACAGAAAATTAAAACTGCAAAGCTGCACAATTCCTTTTTTCAGGCAAGTTTTTCCATAATAGTGACAAAACGTTTGTAATTTTACTGTAGCAGCAAAGGAACTTTCCTTCATTTTATGACCTGGAAGTGTCTCGACAGATCAGCATGTCAGTACTAACTAAAGCATTAGCCAAATGTATAAAGCCTATGTTTTCTTTACTTCAAAGTGAAGGAAAAAAAAAAAGCGCAACAGTTAAGAATCATAAAAATAATAATAAACCCCCCCTAGAAACCAGACTGCTTACATTTCAAAAGACACATAAATCATCTAATTAACACTGAAATAAACTGTCTTTTCTCTGACATGGAAGCAGTCAGAACAGACTGAAAATGACGGCAGTAGAAAGGAACCACTGGGATAGTAGCAGAATGAACAAACAGGCCAAGAATTCAGAGGCTCTCCTAGTAAATGACTCCAAAACAAGTTTAGTATTTCACTTACGTTTTATAATCAATTTTTCAAGAAGATACAGGATCTAGCAATCCTGTTACCACAAATGAAGTCTGATGATGCAGAATTTTGTTTGTTGTTTAGAGAAGAAAAACAGCTGACCCTGGGCTGCACTGACATGGGAAAAGCCAGTTCTTCAGATGAAGTATATTTTCAGTCAAATCTCAAGAATGTTGTACCACCCAACAGCAAGATTTCAGAGATTTATTTTGAAATAGGCAGCTGTTGAGTAATTAAAGTGGGGGCATTTTTTTTATTGTCCAGTTTTGTTTCTGCTTATCACCCCCTAAAAGGAACCAAGCTTCTCAATGCATTTGAAAAGAACTTCAAAGAAAGGACATCAAATCTACAGAGAGCACTCATACAGAAGATAAAACGCTTCATATGATAAACTGTGAACTTGAGCATAGGTAGCCACCTTTTACTGAGGGGCTGAATACCAAGAAAAAGTAACAAAGGAAGACAAATTTATCAAACCATTCAAGACGACGTCAATCTCGAGCAGCATATAGCCCTTGAAGATGAAATTAGCTTGGAGGTGCTTAGAAAATGGTCTAACTCAAATTCCACCTGTTCATATAACATTAACATACACCAAAAAAAAAAATCAAGGATTGCATTTGTGGGGTTTAAGGGGGCTAACATAAGAAAACAAGTAATGTATCATATAGCTTAATGCAGTTAATATGATGCTGTATAATAAATATTTAGGTGTACTGTAAAGTCATTTTAACAAGCAAAGGGATCTGACATTTCCCAATATTCTTCTGAACTTCCGCTTGTAAAATACGCAGTAAAGGATATTTTCAAGGAGGAGGAAAATGTGAGTGGATAAGCATCTATAAAGTGGATAAGCCCCTAGGATGCTTTAAAAGACATCAGATGAACAAGACATCCTTTCTTTTGTCAGTTCCCAAACTAAGGGAAGTGATATACTCCCATTCTAGGATTAATTGGCAAGCGTGTCAAGCTAGCTGCTTAAGAGGCCTGAGAACCAAAACATTGGACATGTAACCAGTTAGAAGAAAAGGATGCTAACATCTCCCTGCTTTGGAATGAGAGCAACTTGTGAGACATACAGAAGTGTGTCTCAATATGCAATCAGAGAGTGAAAAGACTGGAACTCCCTACCAGAATTCAGGTGGTATTGCATGCAGCTATAATTGGTGAAGGTATTTTATTTTTAACTTGACAAATGTGACACTGTTGTCATAGATGAATTGAAGATCCTGACAGCAATCAAGAATAGGAAATAAAGCATCTGTGAATGAAAATTATAATTTGCAAATGCTGCTTCCATGAACAGCTTATTCTGTAGATAGAAACTTTTTGTGAAAGACTTGGAATTTGCATAAGGCCATCAAGGACCCTCCTTAAAATGCCTATAGGACACTGAGCTATCTTTTCATTTCAGAAGTGGGTGATAAGTTTGAGTCATCCATTCTGTGCTATATTAAAAGTGGCCCTACACAACCATAAAGGGCTTGCCATGATTACTTGGAAAGTAACTAGCAACAGCCTTCATGGGCGTAAATAATTAACACAAGAATAGCTTTAGCCTTTCTTTTCCATTCTTCTTGGTTTAGTGGAAGGAGGATCATTCAAACATCTTAAAAGTATTTGATATACGAAGCGTCACAGTATCTCTATAAGGTAAGTAAAGATAATTGCCCAGTAAGAAAATTAAGCCATAGTGGTAAGTCTCATCCTGGGCACTCTGGAGTGCTCCACTTTCAGGTTCATGCCATTCTGTGCTATTCCTCGTCTACACTTCTCTCAGAACTCAAGAACAGGTTTATGGAATAAATCGGTCATAGAAATGACAGTGTAAAAGGAGACACGCACAAAATGATTTAACATCTGGAATTGTTCAATCCTTTGGAGAGACTTTTATTGCAAATTTCCAGAGGTTAGCCCATGTAATCATTATGCACTATTTAAATAGATTTCTATTATTACTTTTCCATCTGGATTAGAACTCAGTCTCATTTTCTTATACAGCTATAAAAAGTTGTAAGATATCTGTTCAGTTTTTTCTTGCCAGTATTTTCCATACGTTCATTAATTCTATCCTTCAGCAATTTTAAGTTGGTTTATTACCATTTCATAAAATGTAACTACTAGCAATGCAAAAAATCAATCTAACACATGCATAAATTACTTGTTACGTAGCCCCAGCTGTTTACACTGGACTATCTGGATTAGCAGTGCATTGTAAAGATGCACTGAAGTCACAGAACATAAGACACTCCGGTATTTTTTGTACCATTTCATTCCAAGAAATCACCAGCCTGCAGATCCAGATGTGGAATTGCACTTATTTTGATAAACAAAATCTTTTTATTAATTGCTCTCTCTTGACCAGTTTAACTACTGTCTACACTCTAGTGCATCTTTGGTTTCTGTAGGCAGTATAAAGGTCTTGGTCTGGATCTAGAGTTTCTAGTAACCATTTATCCTCTCTTCTAAGCCATAAAATCATGTATGGGATTCCTAAGATCTAGCATAAGCATTACCAGTGTTACAAAAAAAAAAAAGGCAGTTTAGCAGTCAGACACAAAACTGGGAGTTGTTGCCTCTACCAACATTAATTTCAAATAAAATTTGGGACCTCCTGCAGCACCTTTTTTTCAGCATCCTCTACAACCAACATCCTCTATTACATTTTATTAGCTACCGAAGTCTAGGAAAATAAAAGCGAAGGCATTTAATTTAGCTGCTCAACTATACTTTAAATGTCATATAGCACTGCAGAGTTGTACAGAAATAAAAATGCATATGTCTCAAAAGTCTCATCTCTGTATACTGATTCAAACTAGGTTTTTTTTCTGTTGAAGGCTCCTATTTTCGTATAGGGCAATCCATACATTTGTCCACACTCCCCAATCCTTCTTTAAAACTTACCACAAAACCTCAGCTGAACTTTCCTATGGATAACTTCCTCAAATTCATAGGTAATAATAAATAGTAGCAAAAATGAGTGCATGACACAGATGATTCCAGTAAATACATATCCTTGATTTACGTATTTTTCTTTTCCAAACTTCTTACCCATTACCTATCCTTAAACACCAGTGTAACTACACTGCATCAGTTTAACTACAGTGCAAACCTTTTGGAAATAGAAATATATATGAACTCACTAAAAGCAGCACCGTGCAGAAGTGCTGAATATATGCAATTCTTACTGCCATGCTGGGTGATACAGCGATTACCACCACTCAGGCATAAGCCGTAGGCAGAGCCTTCCAACACCACACATGAATGAGACTATCCAAGCATGTTCACTCAGTGCACTCGTTGTAGCCCTCAGCATTTGATAAATTTAGAATGGGAAAACTATTTAATAGTTCCTTTATCAACTGCTAATGTTTACTGCTGTAAACATTCAGATTTTAAATCGCAGTAACTGTATTTGTGTGTGCGTGTGATAGAGATGCTCAGATCTTTACAAAGATTGACAGGTTCAATGCTGGTCTGCTTTTGAAAGCAGAGCACAATCCATTAAAAAAAAAATCCATGAAGTTCCTGTCACCTCCATTAGTCACTTTTTCCTATTGAAATAAGATCCATCTGTAAATTATCAGTATGGTAAAGGAGTAACATTAAAGTGGGTAAATGCACTTGATTCTATTGACTTTTAATTAAAACCAACTGAATTTCTATTAAGCTCCCAAACAGCCCTTACACTAGCTCATCAGAAGTTTAAATTGTCCTCCTCCTATCTTTAGCCAGGAGAGATGATACAGTTTTAAAAACAGAAAGAAGATAATCTTCTTAAACAGGACGAAGCAATCATACTCAGCTGTAAAATAGCCATGCAGCTCTTAATAAGGCATAAGTTACCTCTTATGCCAAATTACTTTACATTTTAATAAAAACTGTAGCATATTTAGATAAGAATGTTAAATCAATTGACCTTATGCTAAAGATACACATCTTGCAATAAATTGTTTTCTTAATTTTTCCTGAATTAATGCATAGACAGTTAAAGCAAAAAATAATCATCATCTGCTAAGACAAAACTCATGTGAAGTCCAACAAAGCATCATTCCAACACACAGAATGAAGTTTAAATTGCATTTGTAATTACTGAAATTCAAGTTAAACTAAAAAATCCACATCTGCCAATTCAGCAGTTTCATAGTAGTTGCAATGGTCCAAATACGTCTTAAAGGTAGAGGAGTTCCACGCTAACAGTGCAGGCTGCGTTATGTAAGCATATAAACACTTCCACAAATTAAAATAATCAAATGTGTGCCTGGCTAGTCCCTTTTTCAAAACAAAACCCCAAATACTGCATGTCAGAACACAGAACACCAAGTAGACCAGGAAATGAAAATGCTATTTTTCTATTTAAAAAGGAAAGAAACAATGAAATAAATTCAGTTTCTCATTTCTGAAAACTACTGTTTAACTATTTCACTGGAAGCTTGGAGAATGAGCAATTTTTAGAGACTGTCCCCTGCATTGTTCACAAAACACGGACACCAAACAATTCATTTTGTTCTCTGTTCCTCCAAGTACCACACAAGAGTCTCTGCCTGATATCCTGTCCCTGTTTACTTGAGCAACAGATGCCATAAATACATCATTTGGATCTTAGTTTTTAGCTTCCAAAGAAAAGAGGTAATACAGTTCTGAAGCAAGAAATAATCCACTGAAAAAGTCACACATATACAAAGAAGGGTTTTTCAGAAGTACATATGAGTACTCTGAATTATATCACTTGTAAATATATAATGTGGAAAGTCTGTACAATAGTAGTATATTTGCCCAAAAAGTAGTTAATGTATCCTAAAGCAGTAAGTTATGCCACTCTATAAGGCCTTGTTCCTTTTTGCTATTCACCATGGACAGCATAAGCTACCACTCCAAAAGCTCATTCTCTATCATTTTTCACTAGACATTCAGCCAGTTCTGTGGCAATATTACAGGAATTTTAGGCAAGATATGGCATTAGCCAGCACTGCTGTTGCAGAGCCCTAGTAACTACCAGATCCCGTGTTGTAACACTCCATATGTAGAGCAAGTGTTAATCAGAATAATCTAATACTAAGCAAGCAGTACATAAAATCACTGTCTCTGGATTTAAGGAAAGCAAGCTTGTGCGTCAGATAAGATAAGGTATGAAGGCTAAGATACATAAGCACTGTATACAGAAATAGCCACAAAAACAAAGGCAGCTGTCACTTGGGGAACAGAGGGAGGAAGGAAAGTAGAGACGGGTTTGAAGTCCAACTCCATCATGAAGGAAGAAGGGAACACAGAAGTTCAACAAAAATCATGAAGCAAAATTAGAGGGAGTTACTACTGTAAACAGAGCTTTGCTAAGAATAGGCAAGCAAGAAATTAATTTTAGGGCTGTCCACAAGGAAGGCAGCAAGTCTAAAGTTAGACATTTTCAGTTCATATATGAAAGCACCATAAATTTCTATTTAACATTTGTACCTATCCTAAAAGAAAATGTATTTTGGGTAGCTAAGAGGTCAAAGATTTCTTTTTGGAATTAATTTCAATGTATTTATCTGCGTATAAGTTTTAGCAGTAACAGCCTCACTTTCCAGACCTTGCAGAAGGTCACCATGTTTCTGACTACAGAATATTTTATAGCACTCTCTTCAAAGCCCTAACAATACCACTTGATACAGGTCCAGTCCTCTCTCTTCACTGCATTCTCAAGAAAGCCACATGTATTTTCTTGCCTTACATTTCACTACATACTACAGAGACAAGAGCAGGTACAGGAGGAATGATCAAGCATCCTAAGAGGCAGTTTATTGTTTCTAACACTATTACATGTGGATTTTTCCTTTCAAAACCAAACCAAGATTGCCAATACACATAAAGACTCCTCATTAACTGATATGTTTATGTTGTTATTAGCAACAAGAGAAAAAACACAGGAACATCATTTATTACAGAGTAATAGCTGAAGAGCAATAACTCCACTGTAATTATTTATCATCTCCTTTCATGTCCTTTCAGATATAAGCTACCAAACAGGGTCACAGTAAGGATTTGCCCACTCTGTTTAAGACAGGTTTTCTTAATAACTATGCAGTATTTTTGAAAGTTTCCCCTTCTCCAAGATCATTATCAAACTACAGGGAAAAAAAACGTTCTATAAGGTAGACATCTGACAGTATCTAGCACAATTTAATGCCTGAAAATATTTACACCAAGCAGCCTTTTTTTGTTTAAACTTTGAGATGTGAGAGAGAACTATGTTATCGCACGTAACCATGAATTGATTTTTCTATTATTGAATATTCCTGCAGACAGACAAGTGGGGGAGACCACCAGAGGTCTTCCAAACAGTAATTTGTAACTGTTCAAATCACTATTTGCATGTCCTTTTCGATTTTTTAGCATCCATTCCCCTACACACATAAATACACCCAAAAAAGCAGCCAACGCATACCCCTGATCACATACTGATACAATAAAGAATACTCTTTTTGAACAATTCCTCTAATCACTTTGTGTAGCCTTTATTACAAGCTACTCTTGAATTACTCCCTTTGACTGCATGGACAGGGTGGATAAGCACCAACACAGTTTGTCACCATCTGGCAAGAAACAGCAGCAGAGCCATTCCAACAAAGTTCAAAAATCAAGAAGATAACAGAGACCAAGAAAATGGCTTGAAAGCCTGTTTTCTGAGATGTCTGGAGGAACCTCATGCATTTCAAGGAATTCAGCATTAAATGTACAAAAATGCAAACAAACTCCACACATTTTCAGAAAGGACTCCTACCCAACACTTCTGTATGCCATCCTACTCAGATCCTACAATCTCCAAGCACCTCCAGCCCTTCCCCAAAGCGCCCAAATTCTCTTTTGCCCTCAGATGCATCTCACTGTGTACGCTACCCTTCTCCCCTTGCCATCATGCACTTTGCACCAGCGCTCAGGATCTCTCAAATCCGTAGTGTTCAGTCTGTGCCCAACGGCACTGCCTGGGGAAAGGCAGTCACTCCTGCAGAAGCATGGCAGCCATTCCCCTGCCTTCTTGTCCTTCACTCCAAGTTTGTTCTTCTTTTGATTCTGCTTCTGCTCACTGAAACAGGTGTAACTTTTCAGTTCTGCCTGCACAGCTCTCCATGAAAAAACCACCTGCCCTGTCCAAAACAATACACTCTGAAGAAGTTAGTGCTGACAGCAGTGTCAGACTGCAGATTACCCAGAAAGCGCATGGTGGTGAAGGTGTATGTTTGCCCTCACCTTCCAAGTCTCCTCAAACTAGCCTTTCTTCCTTTGCCCTACCAATTTGACGGTGGTTTTAAAATTAAAGAATGTGAAAGCTGCTTTTAGAAGGTTATGAAAATAAATGCTATTGTGTTACTTGAGAACAGAACACACAAACATCCAACATCCTGTCCCTGAAAGAAAGTGCAGAAGAAAAGACAAGTGGATAATGATAGCTTCCCACGGTGTACCTCTGAGCAAACCACTGCTTCAGGACTCCTCATGCCAGAGGTTGTATCTGTATCTTTGGGTTAGTCTTTTCATTCATGAAATGTTTTTTACAATGTAACTGAAAACACATCAATTATTCCTTGCAGCCTGATCACTGTGTAGCACTGCTAGAGGGAAACAGACCAAATAAGCTGTTTTCATCAAAAGGCTTTTTTTAACCCTAAAAATGTATGCATACATGGATGAAGTACCTCCTCGACCGTGGGATCCATCCTAACAGTATCTTAAAAAAATAGATATTACCTTTAAGCAACTATTGCAAAACAACTTTGACAGCACTGATCAAAGCTAGCATTTGTTTCATCATTAGCTTCCTTTAAAAAGAGATGGACTTGCACAACAATGATTTTGTTCTCGAAGTATCTTCTAGATGTTAAGATAAGACAACCAATCTGTGCTTTAATAAATAAATGCATTAAATCTGAACTGCAGAGGAAGAGAGCAGCTAAATTAACCCCACTGGGGTTTCAGACTCTGTTGTTTTGCCTGTTTGGTTTTGTTTGCTTGTGTGTGATATAAATATTGAAACATTTGGCTCAAAATATTCCTGAGTATACACAGGAGACTTGCAGAGCCAGTTCAGTGTCAAGCAGAGGAAAAGGAGAGCAAATGACATCCCGTCTGCTTATGTAATATTTTTTCCAAAGTTTGCTTCCCACAATTGGGATTTAAAATAGCATCTTAGCTGCATGGTAAAAACAGAGTTATAAGTTCACAAGAACCTTATCATTTACCACAAAATGAGTATGTAACAGATAATGAGAAGGAATAAATTAATTCCCCTGTACCAAATTCTAAACCCATCATTACACATTTTTCTACATACTTTTAATCAACAGGAGAAAACATGCCTGCAAATGGAAAATGAAACAGAACGCTGGTCTTTGTCAGACAGTTTATTTGTGCTTAGGCAATTTTCCCAACTGCTGAGATAATACGGCAATGTACGCAGGAGCACTACCTACTTTGACACAGGATTAAAACATTTTTCTTCACTTAAAGTGCGTTATTAGTTCAAAGGATCAGCAGCCTAGTTTTACTGTATTGCAAAACAGTGTGTCTATGTAACAACGAAACAGGTCTTGTTCCATGTGCACTATTCAAAAAACTTTCAATACTGAGTGAAAAACTGTTTAAGTGCTCAGATGACTCTCCTTTCAAGCCATTACAGACTCACTCTTCTCCATCAAGCAAAATCATTATTTTGCTTATTCTGGCATCGTACCTGTGTTATTGCTGATCATAAACAGATACCTGCTAAAACTATTTAAAGTCAACTTTCATTGAGTTTATTTTCCGCAGCCCAAACATCCTGTCAGTGCGGAAACATCTGTAGGCGGGAATACAAATTATCAATTATGTCTGGGGAGGCATAAAAGAAAAAAGCATAAGAATTTGCCTTCATTTTTCAAAAACTCTTCAATTAAAATATTTCTGAAAACTAGTTCCACAGTTCTACTAGACTGAAACAGGTTTGGGTTGTTGTTTTTTTCCTCCATTTAATATGCTCCATAAAACCCAGCAAAAATTATCCTTTATCAGAACTAATTTTCCAATTTAGTTCTGTTCTGGACTAAAATCCCCACCTCCCAAACAATACTAAGGAACACCTAAAACCTTCTAGTTCCTGAATACGGTTAAAAGATTAACATAGACAGAATTTAAAGCTCTAAGAATAAACAAGCAGAAACTGTTTTGCTTTCTGAGCACCTTGGTAAATCAGCAGGGAGACAGGGCAACTTCCAAAACAATGGAATGCATACTATAAAAGTTTAGAGCTTGTCTAATCAAGAGGTGACATCAATATGGGGTAACGTGTACATTCATACAACTAGGGTTATTTCAGTGTAATTCTTTGCAGCTATTTTTATTCTGTGTTGCTTTGGGGGCCTGTTAGAATTTTAGTTCATGCAGTATACTGGTATAATTAATGCACCAAATAATTATACTGGTACAATTTTAACTTCCTCAGGCTAAAACTCCAGAAAAAAAAAACAGATCATCAAAAAGAAAAATTAAACAGCTGTCTAAATTTGGAGGTAATGGTATTTGTCCAGTCAAACTTGCTCTCTCTCTTATTTCAAGGTTATTTTTGGAACTACAGATACATGTAACATTTGGATTTTTTCAGTATTAGAAGCTATTTAAATAAGAAGCATTGTAACAAACTTAATCCTACAAGTTCCTTTCATTTAACTGTATGTTTTTATACATCCTGCATTTCAGAGTTATTTTGGAGAAAGAGCTATGAGGTAACTCTAGCTGAAAGAAAAAATAACCCTCTACTGAGCAAAGATTATGAACAATCCTGTGAAGAGTAACATTGCAAGTGAAGATATTGAAATTGTATTCATGGACGTACCCTAACAAACTGTGTAACAAACCAAGTCACTAACTTCTTGATAAATATTCTATCTAATGGGGATCTCAGTTATAAGTATATATGGCTATTCAGAAAGAATCGAAAGTATCCCAGGCAGAAGTCAGAGTTCCTCATACAAGAGAAACAGTTAAAGAACAATTGCTACAACAAAATAACATATATTTGAAAATACATTTAATGAAAAAAAGTGAAGAGCCTCATTCAAACAAAACTGACTCATTTTTTCATGTGGTAACACACTAGAAGTTATCAATGTGAAATGACAGACTAGAACTTCAAAAGCTTGTTAAAAAGCTTCTTTTGAACTATCCCTGTCTAGTACCCCCAAAAAGAATATGCTGCTACTGAGAATGCATACACTTTTTTTTTTTTATCCCTATTGCTGAGAAGATGTCCTGTGTTTGTGCAGGCAATCATCACTCAGCACAACAGTGTTAAATGAAGTAATGGATGTGCATTATTCATTTAGAAAATTTTAAGTACAAAAAAAAAAAATCCACTGAGTCAACACACTCCCAATAAAAGATGAAAGATAGTTTAAAAAATACTGCCAATTTATATTTTAGGGAGATAACTCATGTATGAACTATAAAATTATCTTTCCCATTATAAACTCCATTTTCATAATTACCTCTGTCCCATAAAGTGGCTCTTCAATCCCACTTGCTATATTTTCACTTTGCTAACAGGCTGTAAACATACTACCTCTCCTTTTTATTAACCTTGGCTAATTAACCATAGCTTGAAAATATATACATCTGTCTTACAGATGTTTTTTTGCAGTTTAAACAAACTAACATTAGTATGCCACTTTGGAATAATATAATTGTTATGCAACTGAGTTAGCCAGAGTTTTAACATAATGCTCACAATTTTAAATGGGAAATACAAGCTTAACAGTTAGGGGAAAATAGATTGAAAAACCATCAATATACAAAACTGTATGAGCTTTTGAAATAACTGATTTTGTAGTGAATGTATCGAGGTTTCAATTCAACATACACGACCAAACTGCATCTCTAATTAAATACATTGTTAAAGTGTTGCATATGAAGATCTGACACAAAGTTACAAAATAATGTTATGTATGAAAGGGTATTGTAATAAATTATTTCCATATAACAACAAACTCCAACTCTCAGGACTAATTTAAAAGATACATCAGCTAGCTAAATTCACTATACTGCTTCTGTTCAGCAATTCCTACAGTTATTAACGTTATGCAAATTACCTGGATCATGCACAGCATAGTGCCTCATTTGATGATAACTCTACATTTTCCATGTATTTCAGCATTCTAGCCTTCTCCGACTTTTTCTTATAGTAATTTCCTAAGAGTATTGGGATATTTTTAAGCTAGTTATTCCAAGATGACCTTTACAGAATTTGAAAGTCATGGGCCCCTGATCCATTTCAAGTTGGATAAGCAAATATATATGATTTACAATAAATCCTTTTGACTGATATGGATATAAGAGTACTCTCACAACAGATTAGCAGGGATTTTGCCCCTGACAAAGGAGTGGAAACATGCATCTAGATCCAGAAAAAGAAAACTGCCTATAGACTTATTGCTAGGGGAAGTGAGCCTGAGTTACGAGTCAATAATGTCGATCACCTTGGGCAGGGGTTCCGTTCTATGGGAAGAAGATAGCATTAGCTGCAGTAAACCGACCAAATCCCAAGTAAGATATTTATGCTTACTTCATATTATGTAAGTTAGATAAATGAGGAATTTCAATTCCTCATTTTCCTTCCACCAATACATGGACTAATGCTTAGCTCTGGTAAAAAACAACCCATCCCTCAACTCCAGTTTCCTAACTCACAAATACTGAAATTTAATTTTGGTTTAAACCAATTTTAAGAATACATATCATATATCAATTGATTATTTTTGTATAAAATATAGAGACGTCCTTATATTGAACATTCTCCTCTGTATGCACACAAGAGAGCACATTGTAATTAATTATTAAACTTTGTGATTATCAAATTCACAAAGTGTTTACATTAATTTTTTTTCCTTCAGTTACACTTCAGTTGTTTCAAGGTATCTGCAGCTAATATTCTAAAATAAACCAGTTTTACCAAGCAACATGGCAATTCACCAGGAAACAAAAACATCGTGCAGGGACAAGGCAAATCAGTACCTTCATTTACAGTGTGTGAATCCCTCAAGCAGGAAAACCAATTATCAGATAAAAATAGATCAGCACACAGCCAGGACAGCTTCAAGCTCACTAAGAGCTTGAATGAGCAGTGACCAAAATACCTCCAAAAACCACACACACAGTCGCAGAAGAGGTTATATAAAGTCAGGAAAGCACACATTTGGAAGCAGTTGCCAATGCTCTCTGGTAGGCAGCAGGAGGCAATTAACACTGGGATGAAAAAGCACAAATATAAGAAAATCCTTTAAGCAAAGTAACATTCCCCTCATATCTCAGATACAAGAGAAGTCTTCAAAGAACGCCCAGTGTTCATGGCATCCAGCATTAAAAAGGCCTCTCCTGTCCAAAACAAAGACAGTGTTCTGCTACATGTCTTCACAGACAGAGCTGAAACCTAGATTCAAATACGCACCAACACAGAGATTCAAAACCTGAAACCACATTAAAAGATTTCCAGAAGTCAGAGGATGAAGATTTAGGCTATTAAGGGAACGTCTGGAACCTTGGATCTGGAGGTGGGTCTGGAGAGAATTTTCATTTGGGAACAGATATTTACAACTGGCTAATAAAAAGAAAACTATCACTGTGTTAGAAATTAACACTCAAGGTCTCACAAAACTATATATTCATTGAGACACAAATCAGTAACATTACATCAGTTCTGGATTTACTTTGCACTTAAGAGTAAAATCTGGGCATTAACATTTACAATATTAAATTTATTCTTTTGTTACTAATGTTTAAACTGTAAATGGTAAAAATTAAAGAGTGGCTACAGTATGGAATTAATTTACTGTGTAAATTACAGTGTATATTTGGTGTATACAGTGCATACAGTGTATATCTCCAGAGTCTAAATCTCTGGAGAGATTTAGAAACTTAATATATGCCTTAAGAATTATGGCAAGTTATTAACTGATATGCAAATATGTTTTAATAATTCCAACCAGAAGGGCTTTGATGTAGTCCTTTCTTTCTCCCACCCTTTGTACAGTTACGCACCTGATGTTCCCTATCTACAAAAAGCTCCCAAGTATTGAAATGACTCATACACACATTTCATTTTGAACTACTTCTTTTTAATTCTCTCTCTCTCTCCAAACAGCTGAGACTGAGAGCATAAGCTCTGTCTCTCTCCAGTTCATGGAAGCAAGGAGTATTAACTCAGTATACAGTAGTGTCAGAAACCATCGTGAGAATGAAAACCCCAACTAAACAGATTCTGGTTCTTCCTGAGATAGTATTTCTGCAGACTGGAACTGGTTTGGATTCTTACCCATTTTCTACAGTTCTACATTTTCTCCTGCAAGCCACTATGGCACTGTTCTGCCACTTCCCTCGGACAAATAGGTAAGCTTTCAGATGGAGCAACTCTCCTCAGGAAGTTCATAAACTATGGTGGCCAAACCCGTGGGATGCAAGTTGGCAACACGACAAAGATTTGACATTTTACATCTTTTGGTGGATGCAATCAATCCCTGACTACCCCCAAATGCTGAAAGTCCCTAAAATACACAACCATATGGAATTACCCAAATCCAGCTTGTAATCAGTACCCAAACTGTCATTTATATGGATGATCCTTGATATAAGGGATATATGTTCTTTCCATTTCCTCCAGCAAGATGGGATATTGGTCCTTCTGAATCTCTCTCTCTGTTTATTTCACAGCTATTTTGGAGTGGTTTGGGGAAGAATGTTTATGTTACAATATACTGTGAGGAGTTAAGGTCAAACCTGTTTTTTTCCCCCCCTCATCTTTTTTATTGAAATGCTCAGAAACAGTTTACATTCCTCTATTCAGTATTTATAATTGTCTCTTCTGCTCTGAAATACAACCACAGGCATTGCGATAAACATACCGAGAGGTTATCTAGTTACAGCAGCTTTTCTTAAAACCCTGCACATCCTCTGCCAATGTGCAACCATGTAATCCTCATCGAAGGGCTCTTTTTGGTCCTGCTTTATAGTTTTGCTAAAGACATGGATAGTGCTTCACCTCTAACATCATTAGACATTTATTTGTATTTTGTCACTATAAATCTGACTTTAATGATACTGCATTTCAATAGACAGTTTTGTTGGGCATTAAAACTTCACTTCTTGCTGAGTTAAAACAGAAAGATGATACTGTACTTCTCGTTTCCTTTTCATAAATTTCAGTTGTCTAAAACAAGGTTTAGACACACCACCTGGTCCTGCACCCCATATTCACACGTTTGCTTCTCCCTTTCCCTCTAATAAATCTACTGAACCTCTTTCAAACCAGATCAGACTCTCTTCATGCATAGCTACTGATATTAAATGCATGAATAGGTAACACACATTCAATACATGCTGGCCTTCAAATTATAAGCACATCCCTTTTAAGCCATTTTAAACATGTCTGATACATACTTGCTCTTTACAAAGTTGCTGAAATATTTCATACAATGAAAGTACTGTCATTCTTTTTATCCAGAAAGCTAGTGCCAAACAAAAAAGTCAGGGATGGAAGATTACTGTTCTCTGTGCCATGTATTTATATTCAGACTGTTTTTACTTCCAAGCAAAGCAGAACCAAACACTTTCTATTTACAGTAAGAAAATTTTAAAAAATCAGTATTTGTATCACAGCAATTTGAGAATTAAGAATTCTCATTCTTGGAATATATTAAAAACATACGGATAATTCTCACTGAGCTAAGAATAAGAGAAGTGGCATCACCAACAACAAAGCAGAATCCGAATAAGCTAGCTTTGCATCGATCAGCTCCAGAGATGATTCCGCAGCTGCCACAGCAACAAGCAGAGGAGCCAGCCAAGAGACCAGAAAAGAAGCCAAAGAAGAGGTCAAGGCTTGGGAGCCAGAACTTGGCATCCGGGTCTTACAGCTGTCAGGGACACTCATGAGAGAAGTCACTGTTGTCTACAGTTTTTGGAAACAGTTGGGAAACAGGAAGAAGAAAAAAAAAAAAAACACCCAAATCTTTATCTACAACTATTAAGAGCCAAGTTAGTGCTGAAAGGCGATACATGCCACCATTTGTTTCGTCACAGTATTGTGATACCAAGCCACTGCACCAAATGAGAAAAGTGTTATCTGCACAGAAATACAGTTTTGTAGTGGTGTAGAACATTAGACTTCCAAAGAGATGGTTTCTTTTGGAAAAGAAATATCAGTGAACAAGATGGAAATAAAAAAACTAGACAACTACTCATTTTCGTGTTTCAAAATGAAAAAATTTTGCCTTAAAAAATAATTTTTTTTTTTAAAAAGGTGGATATTCTGTCACTTTCCTTTAAACTCCCCATTGCGTAATTACCACCAGCAACAGCAAGAACTCTGGTATATAATCAACAGTTTTGTTGCCAAATTGTATGTACTTTTTATAAAATAAACCAAAACCAAAACAATGTATCTAGAGATTATTGAGAAAATATGAAGCTGCACTGTCTACATTAGGGATTCCATACTTGCTAATGACAGACACAAAACTCAGAATGACAACTGCACATTTTAAGACTCATTAAACAGAATTTGCAGGATCTCTAAACAAAAGAATAGAATCAAACAACTCCAGTTTTGCAAAAATTAATTTTAAGTGCATGTGCATGCAAAAATCCAAAGCTAGTAGCAGTTTTCAGGAAAGCTGTCTCCACAGATTCTGTGCTGACAAGCCAAGCAACTGCCAAACAATGTTTAAAAACAAAAGAGAGGCTCTTGGAAATTGCCAAAAGAGATGTTATATTCTGCCATTACAACTCAAGCTTTATGAACAGGAAAGAGCGGATACTTGCACCACAGTTCTCATTGGCGCTGTGAATGAGGCACATTCCATACTAAGCTGATTCCCAAGGAAATATCTTGCATGTTAGTGTGGACTGTAAAAATGAAGAAATGTTCAGCTGTGATGAAAAGTAAAAGGAAAGTAGAAACCAAGATAATGCAACTGATGTCAAAAAATGCATGGCTCTGTCAAAGAAGTGCTTTAAGCATAGCTCAAATAAACAGCAAAACTCTTTAAAAACATAATTTGATGGGATATTTTCATTTATTTTCTCCAATCTTTTCCTACTCCTAATCAGTCTCTATGTCTAGTTGTAGACTGAGATACAATCTCTCATTTCATTTTCTGAGTTTAGAAGAACTAGGATTATCAAATTGCTAGTTCATAATATTCTTAACTTTGTAGTCTGATATCCATCTCTTCAATGCCACACTTCCATATGTGGTGCTTTTCTCCGTTTTTCTTGGATCATGTGAAGCATCAGAAAGCTGTCTCAAGGGAACCTTCTCAAGCACTTTTCACCGTTATACAAATAAGCCCTCTAGTGGTAAAATAATCGTGAGACCTACCATATCCAGAGTTTCTATGCACCTCCTCTCCAGGACAAAAATCTTACTCTCATAACATCTCCTAACTAAAGTTTAGCCACTAATGGCCTATCTGCAATCTCTTTTGAAAGCTATTCATCGAAGATGACAAGCTTACTTTATCTTAAGCATGAGTGCGTGGCTTGGTTATTAAATCCATGGATAAAAACATAATAATCAACAAAGAACAGAACTGTCAACAAAGGTACAAAACTAATTTAGCATAATGTCACATAATTCTCCAGATTTTACAAATTTTAAAAAGTACACTAATACATAGATAACAAACTCCACCACACAACAGCACTTAAACAAACCCTTTTATTACCAGAATCGTAAGTGAACACTTGTGTTCCTGCCATTCTAAGCTACTGAATTTCCTTTCCCTTCCTTAAGTATATTTATTCTCTACTTTTAAATACTAGTCAGTGAACTGAAAACAGGAACACCACCAACCTATGTTTGTGGCAGTGATTTGCATTATGATTGGCAAAATGTTGCCAATGCATCAGATATTTTACCTCAAATAGCAACTTGGCTTCAAACACTGCCAGACTTAACACTGTCAAATATTCCTAAATATTATGTTACTATTTCTTAACAGAAGACTAGCACGCTATCTAGTTTCAAAATAAAATAGCTATATTTTAGATTAGCAAGTATGGGTAAAAACTTCCCATCAACATACTTGTCCTCTTTCTTTAACGCAGTAATCCAGCAAATTGTTATTACATGAACAATGGTCCAAAGGGACTGCACACACTAGAAGAAATTTGTTTCATAGTTCAGTCATTCTGAATTGGTGCATATTCACACATATTCAGCAGTTCTAATGAAAGAGAATTATCTGGTGTTTGGCCAGATCAGAGCTTTCACTATATTTTTAATGACTCAAGAGCTCACTGACAGTCCCTTGGTGTATTGCAATCTCACATGCTGTTATAATGAAGGAGACTGTGCTGGGAGAGGTCACTAACTTTCCACAAAACACTGCTTCCCTAAGAACACCTCAAACTTACTTTCTGTTCTAAGTAGAGGCAAGCACAGGAAACCGCAGCACACCATCAGCTAACAGAATAGACTCTTACCTTTTCTCACTGGGATAAACCTACAGTCTACCAGGTAGAATTCAAAGTGACAACTTCTTCGGAAATGCAAGTGTCAACAAAACTCTATCAACACAAAAAACAATTAACTTTTTGGCTTATGTAAACCTTTTTTGTGTGATTTTTGCTTATCATGCACATGTTTTAACACAAACATGCCCATGCCTAACTGGTTATAATTCAGAGAATAGTGGCAGAGGATGAATAACACATTGTTATTATTTGTTTGATAGCTAGAAACCAATTTCTAAAAATCAATGTATATTTCTGAAATTCCTTGCAAAACCATTCATAAATGAAACCATAGTGCAGAAATGTATATAACCTCAAATGTGGGTTCAGAAGCAACAATAAAAGTAACTACTCTGACAAAATTGATAGTAGTTGTGTCATTTTCAAAACACTCTAAATCAAGTAACTGAATACGGAAGCACACAACTGACTGGAAAAGTCCTCCAACGGTCATCGTTAGCAACTGTCTAGCTGGAAGGACTATCCCATGGGGGCCTACAAAGATCTGTGGTGGATCAGACCCTAGTTCAATAGTTTCATTAATAATTTTGCTGATTGAACAGGAAAATCTGCTTAAGAACTGCGCATATGATATCAAGCAAGGAGAAATTCAAGTGCTCTGAAGAGCAGGATTAGAACTCAAGAAATCCTGAAAAACTGAAGGAATAGTCTTAATGAACAAGATGAGATGCAGTAAAAACAAACAGCTACACACTGAAAGATGCATAGCACCAATTCAAAAAAAGAGAAAGATTCAGTGCAAGGTTATTGCAGAAAAGACAAAAAAACCTTCTGACATGCTAAAAAGAACATTACATACAACATAGGATGTACCTGAAATGTTTTTTATACTCAGAAGTAGTAAAAATTACGCACTTGTATCTGGTTTCAGGTATCCTCGTTTTAAAAAGTAGAGACAATCCTGGTAAGAACAAAAACAAGTATTTTGAAATAAAACAACCTGTGGGGAAAAGTTGAAAGATCTGAGTTCATGCAGTTTAGAAAACAGAAGACGGGAACATCATAGTAGTTGGAAAGTCATCATGGAGGAAACAGTGACCAATTACTTTCCTGTACTACAAGTAGTAGTCAGCTTAACCTGCACTTGGGAGATTTTATTAAAAGCTTTCTAACTATAAGAACAGAAAAAAGTTCATGAATAGGTTACTTTGGGAAGCTGGACACCCTCATGCCAGAACCTCATCTCCCGGGGATGGTCAAAATTACAAGATCCTGGTTCAGAGCAGGGAGCGAAAAGCTAGATAAACTAAACTTAAGGGCAGGGTCCACAAACACTTTGAATCTTCATTCCCCAATCAGCCAGACTGGGGGAGCTGTTACACTGTACTGCAGCTCCTCCACTTTCAAACAGCCACCCATGTTTTCTCCTGATGAAAAATAGGTTAGACAGGGGCAGAGGGAAAACAACGCACACTTGATTCCCATCCTGACAAAGTCAAGGTTTGCCTGAGGTAGACACCCAAACACTAGGTAGCCCCCCTAAGGTTCTCCACAGTTTCAACACTGATTTTCCAGATATAGCTATAATTCTGTAACATAAAGCACATTAGAAAGGTACATATGACAAAGGGACAGTTTACAGCTATAGATGGTAGTATGCACAAAGAATCTAACATGAATTTTTTAAGTCTTGACTTTTTGCCAAAAAAACTAAGCTATCTCTATATCTTATAAAATGTATACACATGCATAAGAAGATGTTTGCACCAGCAGAAATGCATCAGTATTATTGTACCAAGGCAATATCTCTAGACAATGCACTAACAGAAAATGACAAGACAGAAGGCTTCTTTTGTTTGAAATAGAGTCAGCAAAGTTGTAAGTCTTCTCCCAAACTTTAAAAAGAAGCCACAATACAACTTTTTACATATTAGCCACAATTACTTTGTGGGATCAAAAGAAGCATCTGTCTCTTTATGGCTTCTGAGATATGGCTCCTATCGCTCGCTATATCTCTGCAGCTCAGATGTCTTCAGAGGGAAGCTGAGCAAAGCAAGATGCAGCTGCAATTATTAATAAAATGTGACACTGCAAAGGAAGCTGGATTCCCTCCCCCTTTTTGTTCAGTGTTTCTATTAGAAAGGCAATTCTTGCATATAGCTTCCCTAGCTAAAATTTGAGAAATATATCATACAGCTGTATGTACTCTTACACTTCAGCTTCAGAAGACATTTTACAATGTACAGCTTTTCATCCATTGCTATACAAATTATTTTGTATTTAAACTGCATAACTACAGATCTCAAAGTTCAATCTACATTGCGGGGAGGTGGGAGGAGAGAGCAAGCTGCCATTACTGTTATTCACTCCACCTTCAGAAACAGTTAGGGCAGGAGGGGAGGAGACATGGAAAACAGCCTAAAAACTCAGCAGATTTTGAACCTCTCATTTTAAAGATTTATACTGGAATAAAATTATTATAATACTGTAATACAGCATCCATATGAGGAGGTGCACCCCTAACATTTCTTCTTCAGTAACTGTTATTGTTAAGTTCTCTGGGTAGTTAAGGTCTTAGTGTAACCATCACAGCACCTGAGGTTCCTTGGAAAGCCTGAGCAACTTGAAAGATTCATAAAAACAGAAAAACAAAATGGTAGAAGGCTCTACCTATACTCAGCAAATTCAGAACTTGCAATTTCAATCACACCAATACAAAGACCATGAAGTTGTCAAAGAAGTGCAGTCTCAATACCACCTAGGAAATCAGCTGTTAAGTTTTGTGCTACATGTGACTTTCAAGACATGCACCAAAATAACCCAAGCTAGAAGTCCTAAAAAAGCAGATCCACTCATTCCTTCTGACATATCCAAAGTCAGTTTTATCTGGCCATGACAGGACCATCCAAGTTTAAGGAAGATCAATTCATGAACCTATTAACATAATGGTACCAGTGTCACTCTTCAACCCGCTGTCTCCACGGGGAGCAATATGGCCACATCCCATTCTCACTACTGGCTGTGCTTTTGACTCAAATTCTGACTGCAAACTGTCCTTTAAAAGTAATTTTAGTCTCCTATAATTACAGGGAGTGAAACAGGAACACTTACAGGAACACTCTACAGTCTGGGTTGTGGACTCCTTATTCCTACGTAAGGAGTCAACCCTCAAATCCTCCCTATATACAGATTTTATGCTTTTAAAAAAATGTAATACACTTTCCCCAGAATTATTTTGTTAAACTGGCATGAAAACCACTGGAAAGATGTCACACTAATATTCATTATATTTCTCCTGCTTGCCCCTGCAGTTCCTATAACTACACAGGAAATAAAGCAGGACTACCAAACACAACCAGTGTTAGAATAAACTAATACTTCAATTTTTTCCAACATACTATTCTTCAAGATGCATTCATAATTTATCTGTTGCACACTACTCCTGGTATAGGATCTTTTTTTTAAATGAAGCCTTTTAGAAGCTAGGAGAACAAGAAAGTACTTGAATTCAATAACTTTATTTGCTAAGCTATAACAGTAAAAATGTAAACATTTCCTTTATTCCCATTTCACGGGATTTTAAAACAAGTTTCACTCAGAATTTGCAATGGTTATGAAGTTCTGAAAAAAATACACTGAGTTGCAGATAAACTCAAGTATTGCAAACTCTATATTTCAAGTTTAATAAAAGATACCCTTATATTTGATATTGGTTTATCTGTAATCCCTACACCATCCACACACTCATGCTTACTTTTTATCTTAAAGACAAATCCTCTGACTAAAACTAACCTTGATCAAACATATTATGGTTTATGAATTCTCAGCAGCTTCTAACTGTATCTCCTTTGTATTATTCATTGTAGAGATTTAGCCAATTATAGGCATGCATTAAAAATCTCCCATGACTTCAAAAGGACTGTTATAGGTATTAGAATAGAAAGCAGCAGCATACCAGGTGGCTTGCACACTGCCACAGTTAATGAAAAATCCCTTTGAAAATTACACATCACTCCACTCATTTCTTCTGATCAGAAGAGTGAAATTCTGGATTGACACTTCCTTCTAGTAGAAGACAAAAATTCAGTGCAAAAATGAAGTAATTAAGCCCCACTTCTTTTGACATTTACTTTATAGCATGACACATGACCTGCGTTCAATAAAACATTTTCACAGAGACTATTAAAAAAAAATATTAACTCTATACTGCAGCCTTTCAGTCCAGTACTGCATTTTCTTGCACAATTTTAAGTTCCAAAATCAGTTTTCAGTTAAGTGTGCCAGGTGGTTCTCAGCACTTAAAACACAAAACAAAGCAAGCAAACAAAAAAAGGGAAATTATTTTTTTTAAACCCAGATTTTAAAAAGCAAATGATGCTTTGGAACTTTTTCTAAAGAGGGTCAGCAGGGAAAAAACTACAGCAACAAATTTAGCTCATTTCTAAATAAGAGACTGTAGAACCCATGCTGCAAGTTTCCAATAAACAACTACTAAAATTACATTTACAATACTGAATACATGTGTAACAAGGTCAACAACATGAATACAAAAGTCGATCCAGAAGGCTTAACTCTCCAAACCAGAGTGTTAGAAGTTATTGCAAGGAAAATTTAATAAAAGAAAAGCAAGTTCTTCTGCAATTTTATAACCGGAAAACATGCAAGCAACAATATTACATCATTAAGACTCTCTCTGAAAAGAGGTGTTTCTATCTAATCAACAACACAGAGGCTCCAACACACGTATGACTGGCTTTCTCCTGCTATTTGGAGACAGTTTTACTGATCTCCTGTTCTCCATCTCTTTTCCAACTGCAGCTGCAAACCCCACATTTTCTACCTTTGGATTCCCTTACCTGCTCAGAGCCACTCATTTTCACTCTCAATCATATGAGGATACAAATGACAAATTGGATTTATCCTCCAATGCTACACACAGTTTAAAAACGAAACAAACCAACCAACCAAAACATACCACCTTAGACAAAGAAGTTATATAAAGCTTTGGAGACGGGAAGAACATCACAGTCCCTGAGAAGGAAGGCTTCTAGTAAGAATGCTACAAAGAAACGCTACTGCAAACTGCATCACAGAGGTATGGTAATATAGTATCTGAATCCTATAGCTCTACCTATTCTCTAGGAAATGCCATTATTCAGGCTTGTGCTTGCAGCTATGGATATCACATTTGCAGAAAATTATTTAAATAATTTAACTGGATAAACTAATATGTTATTTACAAAACAATTCAGTTCCATGGAATGCTAAGCAACCTTGGAATGGCTGTAAAGCCAGGAGGCTCTGAATGTTCATGTTCTATCTTGTCATTAAACAATTACTAATCTTAATCAAGTGGAAGGTAAACAATGAATATTAATAGGCATTAACTTGGCTTTTGCCTGGCTGTTCAACTTCCAACTGCCAGCAAGGAAGCTGTACATCCTGATCAGGCTTGAGCTGGAAATATTATATTTATACATTAAAGGAAACTTCTTTGTGGGAAATATTAAGCTAAGTGGGTTTTAAAGAGATCTGAAAGTCTGATTCTTATAAAGTTCTTTAAAATATCTTTTAATTGTCTCCAAATATCTGTTCTCTATTCATCTTCCCTTTTGAAGTTTTGTCATTTTGGCAGCCTTGCACAATCCCACAAGGAACAGAAAAAATATTCCTACTCGGTCTTCTCCTGCTGTTTTTCCAGGTTGACACTTCCGAAGCACTTATTAGCATAGTTAAGGAATATACTCTCTTCCAGGAAGAATTCCTAAGGTATCTCCCACATCCAACCTTCCTAGTATATGGATGGTTTAAAAATACAGTAGTATCTACCAGATACGGTTAAATTCATTACGAATGGCACAACCCCAGAAGACACACCCATTTCTGCTTCTTACTGAAGGGACCCCAACATGAGTTAAAGCATTGCTGTGATTCTTCTTGAAAGTTCAAGTCTTTCAGCTAACTAGCACCTGATACCTTTGTAGCTCCCTGTTCCTACCACCACCTGGCTGATGACAAGAAGAGAGTATTCCCTTTTTGCCATCATTCCTACTAAGACACCTCCCAGGTTTTCTTTCCTGGTGAGAGGGCTTCCTGTGCCACCGATTTCTTAACCTCCCCTATAATGTCATGCCCATATTGGCACTATCCAATTTAGAATTAAAAGTCCTTCTTACACGGAAAAGACAACCGAAAAAAGAGCAGAGAAAAGCTAGAAAAACCAAGGGTAGAACCAATACACACGATGATTACTTATTCAGCAACTATTGATCAGTCGCTTAACTAGATTTTACTATAAAATATTTCAATTTCTTTTGAAAAAGTGGATATGCCATTGTATAAAAGCATTGCACGCTTTCATATGCAGCTCTGGCCAGCTCATTTTCAGTAATAAGGCAGGTCCTTAAAAAGGTTTACACTGCAAATCACCAGATCCTGGAAATTAATTTTGAGGAAGCATGACTACATAGTTGGCTATACTAATATACTCTTCCCTTGGCCTCTGCTGCAGAAAGGATTCTGGCCTAGACAGACCCACGATCCGACCTAGCTCAGCCGTTCCTTTGTACATACCACAAGTTCAATTCAATCAAAAAAATAAAATAGTAAAGCTGTATTTCATACACCAAGTCCAACCTCTACAACTAAGACATGTATTTATTTAAAGATAAAATCATATTCTGAGTTGTGTCACCCTAAACTGAGGAATGAAAATTACTATCAAAATCCAATGCTCCCGTTGGGGTAGACACAGCAGTAAAATATATCAACACATTTCAGTTATCAGGGTTGAAAAACCTGATGCAATACAGTGGTTTCTTGCTCTCCTACACATTACTAAGCATATCCAAATATTTAACTCATTTCAGTGTTTGTACATGGTTTGAACAGCACGATTCATTCATCTGCATGATTGTTTTTCAACTTCCAACATAGCGAATTGAGAATCTGAAAAAGGGTTTGAGAAAAGAACAGAAAATTAGGAGGAACAAATTAAAACGACTAACAACTAGGAAAACGTACAAATACTATTTTAAATTGAGACTTTCAGAAAGCCATTGGACTATTTAAGATAGATCATAATATGCATTTTCATTTCTAAAGTAGCAGAAAGCTATTAACCAGCAACTACCAACTTACTTAGATCTTTGAATTTTTTAATGTTTGTTTTCATCCTGACAAGCTTTTGCCATTAATCTGTACTATACAAAGTGGCCAAAAATCTACACTAAATCAGAATGAATATCTCAAAAGAACCAGTAGATGGCAATAAAAAGATCTGTGATAAATCCTGATTTTGGAAATAAACACAGTCTGTATTAATGTACAACTAGCAAAATCATAATTTTTTTACCTCGTTGATATGGTCCCAGGAGTCTGGTTCAGCAGCAAACATTTTATAAAATTTTACGCAGACAAATCCATAAATCCTCCCCCATGTGAATGGTTAAAACTCTCACTGAGGTGAGAAAGAAAAAAACTGAGAACAATCTGTTCCCGTTACTCAGAAGAATAACTTACCTAAATTTTTGATAACTTTATATTCAAACTAAACTTACAGTTTCAAGAATCTTTTGCAAAGTACAGTGTGTATAAAATGCACAGAAATTTGAGTTCATTTTTATTCATAAAATGTTGTCAAACAGTAAACTAAAGAATCAGTAAAACTTTGTTAAATCTTTATACTACAGTAACCTTTACAAACTTCCACTAAGTGTTATACCAACGCCATTCAGCATCTTCTGATAATTTTTGCCAGGGTTTCAGCTTGAAATTAAAATATCAAACTATTTTTATGGCTCACAATTGCAAATTCAGGAATAAACTGAATTGCAGTGGCTTACCTGTCTAGCATAGAATATAGAAATCAAATTACTATTTTGTACGATATTAAAAATGAAAACATGCACGTCAGATTTTTAAAGGAGACTTCCACATGTGATTTCTTATGTATATGTATACATATTACGTGTATGTGCGCAGCTGAGGTAGAGCTATTCTTGAACAGAAGCAATGTTAACTGAAATCACCAGTGGCTTGGATTAACCTTTTTTAACATTCAGAATTAGTAATGCTGCAGAATTATTTTATGTATGTATACATCAATGAACCAAATAATTACACAATTTACATAAAGTGCATTTTTCCATTTATCTTTCTTTATTTTCTTATTTTTGTCACAAGTGCAAGCACAGATGGGTCTTGGCTAGGATATGTTTTAGCAAAATAACATACCTGATGAATAAACTTGCTAAGTATTTTCTCAAAAAAGAGCTGTAAAGCTGTCAGTAAGGTTTGTACCTTACCATGAAACATTTCAGAAAAAGAGCCTTATGTATAACTTTCTATTTAATACTTATTCATTATAGCTAAATAATCAATTATTTTCTTCCTATACATTTAACTTCTTTAAGTCAAATCAAACTGTTAGACAGAAATTTAAACCACACATCAAATACTTATCAGCAACTACTACTCCTTACATTTATACCTGAAAATTGACAAACCACTCAGGTTAGACATGAAGTAGCAGTATTCCAACCAAAATCTATAAACGAAACACCTTCATGTAGTATATACGCATGCATATAAGTATGCATATCAGCATGGAAAAACCACACTGCCACAGAAAAGAATCAGCACATTGAAAGACAAATACCTGGAGACTGTTGCCAAAAAAATTTCAGCAGTAAGAAAGTTAAGAGTTGTACAACTGCTCCCAGAAATGATCACAATTATTTTCTCTGGTTAAAGAGCAAATAGATTGAGGACAAAGAAAGAATGCACACTGCAACTGGCATAAGATATAAGGAGACAAGCACACATGAAAAGCACTCCTTGTTTCTTTAAAAGTGGCACTGGCTACTTGGAAAACAAACATTGAAAACCTGGAGGAGGCCTGTTGGAGGGCCACCAAGATTACAGGGTTGAAGAACCTGACGTATGAAGAAATATTGAAGGAACTGGGTTTTCTCCACCTAGAAAAGAGAAGGCTCGGGAGGGTGGGGATGATCTAATCACAGTCTTCCAATGCCTAATGGGTAGTTTTAGAGAAGGTGGAAGTGCCTTCTTCACAAGGATGCACGATGAAAGGAAAAGAGGCCATGGGCCACAAGTTGCTTCAGGGAAATCTTGTCTCACCATATGAAAACACACAATTCTTTGCCATGAGAACAATTAAACAATGGAATAGGTTGCCCAGAGAAGTGGTGGACTTTCCCTCACTGGAACTGCTCAAGCCTTAGCTTAAACTTGACAAGGCCCTGGATAACCTAATCTAGGGTCCTGCTTTCAGCAGAAGTTTGGACCAAATAATCTCCAGAAGTCCCTTCCAACCTAGACTATTCTATGATTCGGCATGTGAAACACTGCAGCCACTGTATGTTAAAGCAGTACCTGTCATAAACACAGAAATAATTCAGCAAAAAAATCGCTTTATGCACAGCGGTTTTGCTTGAACTTTGCACTGTTATAACTCCATTAGTGTCAATGGATTTATACATGTGTAGAAGCTGATGCAGCCTATTTTTCTCCTTTTTTTTCCTAGTTTCTTTACTATGTAAAGTTGGCCAATATATAAGTGTACTCTGCATACCTGCTAAATCCCAAAC